>NC_138891.1:20634117-21091434 GCF_965194825.1 Balaenoptera physalus
TGAGAGTCGTCCCTTACAAGACCCCTTCAAATAATTTTTCAAATACATGTTTGATAACAAATATATTATTTTCAAGAAAATGCCCTATAAAATAGGGGGCTAGAATATAAATATGATCTACTAAGGAGGAAGTGACTACCATTTACTGATCATATGCTAAGTGGCAGGTGTTTTATATGCATTAGCTCTAATTTTTGAGGCACCCCTGCCAGGTGCTCAGTATTATCTCCCTCGTCCAGGAGAAGAAGCATTTGGAGAAGGCTAAGTAACCAGATTAGGGTCATATGGCCAACAGGGCACGGGCAGGACTCAAGGCGCAGTGGATTGCCTTGCCGGGTTTTGATAGATGCACTGTGAGGGTGTTTGGGTAGGAAAGTCTGTTCTCTCTCTTTTTAGCTCAGTGATACACAGTGGGAAGGGTAGGTGGGTCTGGGTAGCATGGTGCCAGGCTCTGAGCACAGGAAGGTGAGCAAGGCAGTCTGCTGCCTGCTCAGAGCCAGCAGTGTACTGGGAAGAGAGAGAGACAGGTGTGGTACACACCATTATCAGAGCCAATCAACAGCTGCTGAGAACACGCCCTCTGCCAGTCTGTGAGATTTCCAGTAAAGGGGCACACCAGCTCACCCTTCTACCCCCCAACCCTTTATTCCCCTTCCTGGAAACTGTGTGCTGCCTTCCAAAGCCAAGCTCTCCACAAAAAGCAAACAAAAAAACAAACATAAAACAAAGCAAAAAAACCCCAGCACCTGCCAGGAGTGCTGTTTCACTGGTGAGGTTTCAAGTAAGCACTCCAGGAAACAGGTAAACACTAGACATTAGCCTGGGTTTCACTGAGGCAGGAGAGAACCATATCTCTCTGCCCTGGGCTGGTCCCCTGGAACCAGGGTCAAAGCTCCTTCCTCCCCCTGCTCATGCCTGGACCCATGTGCTTGATTGACAGTCGACCCAGAACAAATGCTCTCCTCTACTTTCTTCTAACTGTGCTAGTGCCAGTCAGCTCTGCAGCTAGAGTATAAGCTTCTCACCAGCTAATAAAGAACATACCTTTTGGGACTTCCCTGGCAGTCCAGTGGTTAAAACTCTGTGCTCCCAATGCAGATGGCACAGGTTCCATTGGCGAACTAAGATCCTGCATGTAGCACAGCACGGCCAAAAAAAGAACATACCTTTTTTTTTTGGTTCTTTCATGGTATCCAGCTTTGAGCTAACTATGTAAAAGGTGTGCATCAGATACACTTGTTTGAGTACATTTCTCCTCTCAGTACCTAGGGGGGAGGTGGAAATGAATGGAATTTACTCCCTAAAAACCAAGTCTCTTGAGCCAGAAATCAAACAAGATTTCAAAGAAAAATGAGGTTATGTCAAAACAATACAAGTATCAGCTTGAAGGGTTTCTTACTGGTCAAAGTTGGAGCAATTTAAGCATCAAATGCATGATAACTGTAACTTGGATATATAAAATTCCATCAGTCTATAATGATACTTAAAAGAGAAAAGGTGAAAAATAAGTGAGTTGTCACCATCAGAGAACACTATTACATCAATTCTTACTGGTAAAATTTGTAATTAATGGGAAAGAATTAGGTATTATCCTGCTTTTCAAGTGGGATCTGTATTCCAGGGTAACCAATTAGCCCCAGTTGATGAAAGAACATTTTTCTTTACAGTAAAACCTTAGCTAAAAATAGATGCACTTACAGAATTAGAAAATCACTACTTTCCAACCCCTAATAAGAGAAATGATTCAGGCATGGATCATCGAAAGATGCTAAAACTATAAGGGAATAAATGTCGGTGCTAAAATGTCGCCTCATAGATTACAAGGGGGAAAGCATATCTTTACAAAGGAGGGGTCAGTGCTCTACCTTGGCATCAGCAGTGGGACAACCAAACAGCATGCACCTTCTGTGACGAAGCAATATAAAGTCCATCAGCTGTGACATACTCTTGCCCAAACTATTTAGATTGAATCTAATCAAGCCTTTAGTTCTAACTTTGATTTTACAAGAAATACAGGGCCGACGGGAGCAAGTAAAACAATATCACAAGGGATCAAAAGTTCATAAGGTGGTACATTCTAAAGAACGGCTGGCCTGGTCTCAACAAATTACCGTTAAGGAAAGCAAAAGAGAAGGAGGTTGCTCTACATTAAAGGAGACTTGAATGGCATCACGATGAAATGCAACGTGTGGTCTTTGATTGGAATCTGATTTGAAGAAACCATTTTGGGGACAGTTGGGGAATTTTTCACATGGACTAGGTATTACATGATGTTAAAGTATTACTGTTAATTTTGTTAGCTGTGATAGCGGAACTGTGGTGACGTAGGAAAATATACCCCAATTCCACCACTGGAAATAACCACTGTTAACACAGATTAAACTTGATTTCAGGCACTTCTTTTATGAGTAAGAGAGAATAAGCATGAGAAGTATTTCTATAAAGATAAAAAAAAATTCTACCATATACACACTACTATATATAAAATAGAGAACCAGCAAGGACCTACTGTATAGTGCAGGGAACTACACTCAGTACTTTGTAATAAGGGAAAAGAATCTGAAAAAGAAGACATATATATAACTGAATCACTTTGCTGTACAATTGAAACTAACACAATACTGTAAATCAATTATACTTCAATTTAAAAGTGCAAAAAAATTTTTCCATATACTAATTTTAAGAAAAAATATTACATTGAAATTTAATTGAATTTCAAGAAGAAAGAGAAACCAAAATGAAACTGAAGAAATGCCTAAACTTTAGCTAAATGCTTCTTCACTATAAGAGATTTCCTAAAATATAGCCCTAGGATTGAGAACAAAGATTAAGAAGCACTTTTAGAGCCTGGGGTCATAACCTTTTAAAGTAAACTAGATGCTTACATTTTAGGCAGTGTTGATTGATTCATTGGTCTAAAAGTTTAGGAAATTGGCCTTCTTATTTTTCCTCTTATCATCTTCTCCTTCCAAATCTATTCTTACTTCTTTTTACTTTATCAAGGAGTATAACATAATTCTCACGGTGTTCTAGTCTCAGTTTTTGCTTAATGGATTCATTGCTCAATACCAGTTTGTTTATCACAACTTCTTTTTGTTTGTTTGTTTTTTAATTATGGTGAATTCACACACACAATGATTTATTATGCAACTGTTGAAATAATGCTGTTAAATATTATTTAAAGACAAAGGGAAATACTTGCCATATAATAAATGAAAAGGCAAAGTACAATATAATGTGAACTATGCAACACACGTATATGAATGACAGTAAAGAAATCAACATAAATTAATTTTATACAGCTTCCAAAATCTCTACTTAGAAAATATGTTGAATTTTAAATTAGAAGTATTTTCAAAAGTCTGCATTCCAGTAGCAGTTCTGAATTGTTAGACTGCTTTTGCATTTTCCTATGATCTTTTGTATTATTTTATTTTTCTTAATTTATCTTTATTTTTTATTGAAGTATAGTTGCTGTACAATATTATATGTTACAGGCATACAATATAGTGATTCACAATTTTTAAAGGTTATAGGGTTTCTCTGGTGGCGCAGTGGTTAAGAATCCGCCTGACAATGCAGGGGACACAGGTTTGAGCCCTGGTCCAGGAAGATCCCACATGCCACAGAGCAACTAAGCCCGTGCACCAAAATTACTGAGGCTGCGCTCTAGAGCCCGCAAGCCACAACTACTGAGCCTGCGTGTCTAGAGTCCGTGCTCTGCAACAAGAGAAGCCACCGCAATGAGAAGCCCAAGCACCGCAACGAAGAGTAACCCCCGCTCTCTGCAGCTAGAGAAAAGCCCGCGCGCAACAATGAAGACCCAACACAGCCAAAAATAAATAAATAAATAAATAAGGTTATACTCCATTTACAGTTATTATAAAATATTGGCTATATTCCTTGTGTTTTACAATATATCGTTGTAGCTTATTTTATACCTAATATTTTGTACCTCTTACTCCCCTACCCCTATGTTGCCCCTCCCCCTTCCCTCTCCCCACTGGTAACCACTAGTTTGTTCTCTATATCTGTGAATCAGTTCTTTATTTTTAAGAATATAAATTTTTAGTTCTTTATTTAGTTCATCTCTTGATTGGCTGGATTTTACCAAGACATTTTTACAAAGCTCATGAATGCCTCAAAACACTCATAGTTAAAGCAAGAGAGAATGGGAAATTACATATTTCCAACTAGAAAAAAATCCCCACAGGATTTCATGCTAGAGAGCATTTGTGCAGAAACACTGAAAGGAATTTCTTTTCAGCTTGACCGCCAAGGATGCAAGAACTCAGAGTTAATGTGGTTTTAAGAACAAGAGCCCCAGGGCAAGGATTTCCAGGACTGACTTTTGGCCGTAATAAGTCCTAGCTCTAAGGTTTGGGGGCTCTAAGGCTATAAGGACATGAGCCTCAACTTCCCCATCTGGAAAATGTCAGTGTTACTCATACCTACCTTAAAAAGCAATTGAAAGAGTTAAAGGAGAAAAATCTGTATAAAAATGCCAGGACAGTGCCTAGTTTTATTTACAACACATAGCTAGTTGTAAATGCTGGCTTACATTGCATTCACTGGCACATAGCTCAGTAAATGCTGGTTATCCGTCATAATTGGGATTCCTAGGAGAGAAACTTTGATCTCTTCTGATTATGTTAGAAGGAAGTCAATTAGAGGTGAGAGATTATCATGCATTGCCTTCCAAGGTTTCTGATGCAGGGTTGGCCAGAGTTCTAGAGTTCTTAATGCACCATGGGCAAAAACCAACATGAAGAGAAAGCATTTAGGGAATTCGCCTGAAAAGTCCTATTTGAGTCTTAAAGAGAAATAAATCAGGCCAAGTTGTGACTGATACTAAGCAGTCAAACATTAGTGCCTGATCATAACCTGATATTTCCATTTTTTCAAATCTTACTGTAATTGAATTCTAACCTACTGTTCGATATTTTTTTGTTCTAATAAAATAAGACTAAGGAATGTGATTAAATCATTAAATAACATATATTTCTTGGCAATGCAGTCTATCTTTGGGAGATTAAGTGACAAAATATTTTCCTTTTGAGGTTTTCAGACTGGTTGTTGGATTAGCAAAGTGAACGTCACTCAGAATTATCTCATGGGCCAAGGTTGTTTTCTTGTGGCACCAACATTAATTGAACCACCTGACTTCTTCCAAAGCCTTTGAGAAACTGCATTAAGGGAGAAACAACACTGATGTAAACATGGCTCTTTTTCTTACTATAATAAGCCTCACTCTCAGTGAATCTCTTCCTTTATTCTTTCTTTCTGCAAATATTTATTGAGCACACGCTATGTGCCAGGCGCTTGAACAACACACACGTGGTTCCTCTACTCACGTATAGTTTATTATTCAAAACAGCACACAAATTAATGTAAAATTACAACTGTGAAAAATGGTTTGAAGAAGAGGTACCTGGTGCTTTGAGAGTCAATAACAGGATAATGGAGTTTTGAAAGAGGAGCCAGGGAAGGCATCTTTGAGGCAATGACATTTTAGCTAGAAAATAAGAGTATCTATTGAGTGAGGTGGAGTACGTGGGGAAAGGATTCTAAACAAAGGAAATGTTAAGGGTCAAGTTTCTGTAGCAGGAGGAATTATATCAATTCTGGGAAATGAAGGGAGACAAGGGGGGCTAGTACACAAGGTGCTGGGGAGGGTGCAGTTTGGAAAGAGGCCAGTGAGGTGGGCAGGAGACAGACCTCAGGAGGCAGTGTATAAGAGCAAGCAGAGGCATTGGAAGATTTTAAGCAGGGACTTGATCTAGCATGATTAAGTTTGTTCCTCAATAAGTTCACTGTTTATTGGAGTGGGGGGAACAAGAAAGGAGACTACTGCAGTTAGAGTGTACAGGTAAGAAGTGGCGGCAGCTTGGGCTATGGTAGGGTAGTAGAGATGGAGAAAATCGGTTAGATTCGAGAGAGATTTAGGAGATAATTTGATGAGTCACTAATGTGATGATGAGGTAGTTAAGGAGAGTGAGAAAAAGGGAGCCATCAAAAAAAGGGAACCAAAGATCTCCTAGGTTCCTGGTTGTGGGATTGGATGGATGGTGTTAGAACCACTCACTAGGGAAGGGAATGGTGGAAGAGGAAAAGTGTTGGGGGAAGGAGTGAGAAATCATGGATTCACTATCGACAAATGGTTTGAGGCCCTTTTTAAACATCCAAGAACACATCTAGAACATAATAGGCTCTCAAAAAATATTCACTGATTTAACCAATGAAACTATAGTAAAAAGGAAGCTGAATATATGAGTGTGGATCTCAAAGAACAGGTGTGGCTGGAGATACAAGTTTATGAGTCGTTGGCCTCTAGGTAGTTATTGAAGGTATGGATGTTGAAGAAAGGCCCTTAGAATGGAATACAGTGGGAAGAAAAGAGGGCTGAGGACTTATGGAATTCCAAATTTCATGATTTGGTGAATAGATGAAACCTACCCAGGGGACAGAGGAGGAATGAACAGAAAGGTTGGATGAAAACAGGAGAGTGAGGTGTGATGGAGACCAGGTGAAAAAATGTGTTTCAAGAAAGGAAATCAATATACATTGGCATGTGAAAAAAATGGGTGATTAAAGAGTTTAATGAAGAAATTAATTGCAAAGGAGTGAGCAATGTTAAGGAATACCAACAAGGGATACTGAAGAACCCCAGGGCCAGCAACGGGTTGGTCTTACCAGCCATAGGCAGGAAGGGGCATGGGGAGAGAGAGAGGTTACCTGAACCCAGGAGAGCTGCGGCTGTCAAAGGGGGCTGCGCAACAATTTCCCAGCTGGAGCCTGGTGGGGGAAAAGTCTGGGGAATAAATACCTTGACCTTTCTCTCCTCTCTCCCTCTAATCTCCTGCCTGTTCTTTCACTGGACAAACCTAACTGTTAGTTAGAAGGTATGGGGGTCTGTTGATGTAATGCTTAGAAGTCATCACCCTGGGGTAGTGTGGAAAAGATGAAGGATAGATCTGGAGCAGCACACAGAAACAGTCCAACAAGGGATCAGTGAAAGAACATTGCCGAGAGGGCAAATAAGATGAGGGCTGAAACGTGTCCCCTGGGAGACACAGCGGTCCTAGGTGACACAGAGGGAGTGGTGGGTGGAGAAATGCTGGGGCAGTCAGGATGGAGAGAGTGGAAGCATGAATGGCAGGTGAGGAAATGAAGAGATTTCACCAGTTTGGCTGAGAATGGGAGAGAGAAGAGGGAGCAACCCCTGGAGGGTGATGTGCGAATGAGAAAGATGGTGGGGATAACATTTCAAAGAGTTCATTGATGTGCTCCCTGCCACCCTCACCTGCTCTCCACTCAATGAATTTCCCCTTATAACCTGAGGGACTTTCCCTTATCCTGGCCAACCCAGTTAGACAGGAATCATACACCGCCTTGGGACAGGGGTCAGTATGAAACCAGATAGACAATGGCAGAAAATTATGGCTCTTAAGTTCACAAATGACTTGTCTGGGTGTAAGATAGGAAGACTCAGAGGTGTACTTGCAGAACAAGTTTCTCCTAACCCCCACGGCTGAGATAAAAGACCCTCTGGGCTACTTTACCCACACTCAGCACTCACACCTTGGGCTGGGTCTGACTGGCCCACCCTTAGTTTGGAGAAGTAGATTAGAGAGGACTCATGCCTTATGCCAGGGTGAGACTGTTAGGCTAGTCCCCCATGCCATCCTGGTGCAGTAGCTGTGCAGTGGAAGGATTTCAATCATCCCAGGGAACAGCATCGTGCCTTGTTACAGTAACGACATTTTACGAACTGGACCCCTGCTAAGAGGACCTTAGAAGTAGCAAGAACCCTAGATTCTTTGATATCTTTGATTATCAACGTGGTCCTCACTTTGGTGCAGGTCTTACACTTTAGCCTCTCTGAACCTCGGTTCTTATTGACGACAGGGAATTTGTGAATATTAGATAACGAGTTAATTACCCAGTGACTGGCAACAGGTACTGTACTTGGTAAATGCTCCACCAATGGTGGCTACTTTTTATTTTTTTATTTTTATTTTTTTAAATTTTTTTTTATTTATTTTTATTTATGGCTGTGTTGGGTCTTCGTTTCTGTGCGAGGGCTTTCTCTAGTTGCGGCGAGTGGGGGCCACTCTTCATCGCGGTGCGCGGGCCTCTCATTATCGCGGCCTCTCTTGTTGCGGAGCACAGACTCCAGACGCGCAGGCTCAGTAATTGTGGCTCACGGGCCTAGTTGCTCCGCGGCATGTGGGATCTTCCCAGACCGGGCCTCGAACCCGTGTCCCCTGCATTGGCAGGCAGATTCTCAACCACTGCGCCACCAGGGAAGCCCGTGGCTACTTTTATAATTAATATGTTTGAGAAGCAAAATTATCCTTCATCTACCTGGCAACATTGGGAAATAAGATGATCCAGGTAAATGAATTATTCTAGAATTTAATCCCTCATTGTCTAGGATTTTTAAAACTGAGATATAACAGACATACAGTAAGTGAACAAATCTTAATGTCTCAATAATTTTTATATAAGTATATACCCATGCAACTCCATCTAGATCAAAAACAGAGAACATTTCCAGAAATGCCCCACAGACATGTCTAAAACTTTTTGATTTTAGACATGTTTATGGCTAAATTTCTGAAAAGTTTGACATGCTTTTTTTGTCTTCAGGAAAGAAGGACCAGAAACATAACTTAACCATATCTTGCTGGCTATTGCCAAGGGGTGATATAATTTTGCTGTCTCCTTTTCTTTTCTTCCTTTTTCTTCTGTATCTCTTTTAGATACACAAATATAAGATGAGATTGGATATGTTTATGTCTGCTTTTTGGTTGAGCTTTCCTTCTCTTTTCTACTTAACATCAGGCCTTTTTCTTAAAGGTCTACACTTTCTTAATGTATGTTGTTTTTAATGTGTTGCAGAACCATATATAAGTCACTGATAACTATATGTTAAATAAGAGTAGGTTGGCACTAAAAACAAAGCCCAATGAAGGATTTCTTTTAGTGACAAGACACTCGGACAGCTGTGTCAGGGGTCGAGAGGGATTTTGCTTGTTTTTGACAATTTTGTTCTCTTCCATGAGTTCCACATACTGCAGACCTGAAGTAGACTATTCTTACATATTGATTTACTTGTCCTTGTAGCATCCTCTCAAGACTGGTAATCATCTGATTCACTTGATGAGGAAAGAGGCTCAGTGCATACAGGCTGGTCCCACACCAGGGCAGCGATCTGAGTCCAAGGTCTTTCTGCCTTCAGCTGGGCATTTGATGCTTCAGAAATATCTCTTTTCACTTCTTTAGGAACCCAGTAAATTTGAGAGTTGACAATTATCGGAAGAGCTGGCTAATCCCAGCAATTATTTCCTTAGGGTAGACTGTGGTCCAGCAGAGATACTCCAGAAGACTACTTGATCTTGATTCACTTTCTTCTGTTTGCTCATGGATAATTCTAGACTTCAGATCACATTAGGGAAGGAATTACTAGAGTGAGATGGATGGCCTCTATGCAGCACAAATTCATGGGTAGGTGCCAACTGCCCACATGTGACCCCCGAGGCCTCTTTTTGGAGACATAGCCCATCAGATTCATTAGATGCTTAAACAGAAACTGAATGAATAAAGGGCTATTGAGACTAGACTTTTGGAAGCATGTGGCTCTCACATTCATTCATCGACAGCTTGCTATGTGCTGGGCACATACAGGGAGCTGCAAGGAACTCCTAAGACACCTGAACCGACCTACCTGCCACCCCAGAATGAATGGACTTTCTTGGCTTGGTTTCGTTCCTATTCTCTCGGAAACCCGTCATCTTCACACGGTGTGGACCCAGTTTAATCTTGGCTTGGGAATAAGCTCATTTTTCTCCCCATTTATGGAGACAATTCTCCACAAGAGAGAGGCGGTGTGGCTCGGTGGGCCATGGAGGAGAGATCATTGCACTGTCTGAGATGGCTTTTCTCCCCTCTGCAGGCTCTGAGCATCCCACCTGGAATCCAGAGTCCCATTGAGAGCATGACAGCAATGTTTCTGTGCAATTCTAATGCTGGTTTTAGCAGCATAAGTGCTTTTTAATGCATAGCATCACAGCAAGTGGGTGCTATTCTCTCAGCCTCTGAATAGCTGTCTAGAGGGGCGTAATTCCCAGCTCTGACTCCAAGCACAGTCATTTACAAGCTCAGTTTCACATTCACGTCAAGTGTGGCAAAAGCCAGGATGGAGACGGGCTGAGTTGATAGCAATTTGGCAAGTCTTTATTCCCAGTATAAACACTCGGGTCCCTCAGCCACCCCGGACCAGAGCTTTCTGTTCACATGTGTCAGAGGGAGCCTGGGAATTTGAGGAACCAGCTGCAGAAGTAGAGTTTCTTTCTTCTGCCCCTCTCCCTCTGGGGTGTCCCCATCAACCTCTTAGTTGCCCTTTAGCACTGCATTAAATTAAGATTCCCGACCCAAATCTGTCCACCCCTTTCTACCTCCACAGTCCCCACCCCGTCCCCTGTTCTGCAAGAGTCTCCAAACTAAGCTTCCTGTCCCACTCTTGCTTCCCTTTCCATTTCTTGTCCCAATCCAGCCTTCGCCCGGTGACCAAACTGATTTTTTCAAGTGTAAATCAGATCTCATCACTACACTGCTTAAAACTCTCAATGACTTTCGGTCAAACCCAGAATAAAATTTACCTTATATACCTCATCGCATGCTCCCTCTCTCTTGGTCACCACAATCCAGTCACACTGGCCTCCTGACTATTCCTGAAACATACCAAGTTTATTCCTACCTCAGGGCCTTTGCACATTCTGTTACCTCTCCCTTTCCCATGGCTGCCTCTTCATTGCTCAGGTATGAGCTCAAACCTCACTTCTTTAATTATTTATTTATTTATTTATTTATTTATTTTTGGCTGTGTTGAGTCTTCGTTTCTGTGCGAGGGCTTTCTCTAGTTGCAGCAAGCGGGGGTCACTCTTCTTCACGGTGCACGGGCCTCTCACTATCGCGGCCTCTCTTGTTGCGGAGCACAGGCTCCAGACGCACGGGCTCAGTAATTGTGGCTCACGGGCCTAGTTGCTCCGCGGCACGTAGGACCCTCCCGGACCAGGGCTCGAACCCGTGTCCCCTGCATCGGCAGGCAGACTCTCAACCACTGCGCCACCAGGGAAGCCCCCACACTTCTTTAAAAAGGCCTTGCCTGACTACACAGTTTAAATAATCATTCCTTCTCCCTAGTTACTCTCTAGCCCATCATCCTTTTTTTTTTCCCTCAAAGCACTCAAATTATAAGAAATAATCTTATTTAATTGTTTATGCATTTTTCTATGTACCCAACTAGAATATAAAATCTATGAGAGCAGGAACCTTGACCATTGTGATCATCCTGGCTTAGCATATAGTAGGTGTTTCATAAGTACTTATTGAATGAATGAACTTTCTCAACAAACAATTAGTGGATGCTGCCTTGGTGTTATTGTTATTACTCTCACTACTGTTGTGTCTGTGGCTACTGCCTTTTCTGTATGGTCATCTTAGGACAAATGAAATAGAGTCATTGTGATTTATTTTTCTTTTGTTTCCCCCTTTTTATGTTATTTGTTTATTTTAAATCAAAGTTCTTCATGCCCAAGGTTTAAAGTGTCAACTAGTTCTATAAGGTATGTTATTTTAAAAAATAAAACAAAACAGCAGGCTCCTTCTCCATCTTTCCTCCCCCTTCCCACAGGCAATCACTTTCTCCTGTTTTAGCTGATTATTTTAGGATTTACCTCTATGTTTCCAAATAACATATCTATATTGATAACTCATGATTTTCCTGTGTTCGGCATCATTTGTTGACTTCCCTCTCTCAAAGATGATTGATTGGCCTCTCTCTGAGAGAGGTGGGAACTTCGATCTCTTTCCGACTTTCTGGTCACTGTACACATGCACCTGCTCATCCAAGAACCTCCTATTAGAGGTTCAAATCTTAGTTTTGGTTTGATTAGTATCTGTGTTGACATTATCATAGCCATTTAAACACTAACGCAACTAAGCCATATAGTAAGATATGAATATTTTTCCTTTCCTGCACACCTTTGGTCATCAAGTATGTACCCAGGTATTCCTGTCCAAGATCCATTTGACTCCAAAGGAACCTTTACCAAAGAACTGGGGATTTTCTCCTTCAACTTCAGAATTGTGACCCAGCTTGGAGAGTCCTTCTTTGGAAAACAGAAACAGAAAACTCTGTTCAAGTCAATTTCCTATTCATTCTTATTCAAATCAGTGAAACTTGGTAAACCAGATGTGTTCTTTTGCAAATGCATCCAACTGGCCATCTCCTGTATCTATACCATGACATGGTACCCATACCATGACATCATCATGCAGCATCCCTCTCTAGGGAGCCTGAGGCTGTTGACAGACATACTGGGTGTATGCACATGCTGGGTGGAATTTAGAATCCTTTTCTTACCGAACTACATGCTACGTAACTGCTTTCTCTACAAAGGTGAAAGTATTTCACTTTTAGGATTCATCTTGATTCCTAAGAATTTACATGCTGAGTTACTTGAAGTTGAAGGAAGCCAGAATTTGTGTGAACTTTATGCCTCCACCCAGGTTGGAATTTACAGTGTTATAAAGGCTTTTCACGGTCTTTGTAAAGTTTTAAAACTGTTAAATTTTAACTTTAACAACTCAGGTTGTAGTTTGATAGAGACACCCTCATAATGAGCAATGAACTTTCTTCTGGAAATGGACAGAAGCTCTTTTCTGCTGGGTGCAGGTTCATCTTCTTTTCTAAGGAAGTCATTTTTCATTTGTCATAGGATTTGAAAATTTTTTAAATTGTCTACAGTTGTATAGCATAGCTGTCTTAGTCACAAATAAACTGGCTTCTAAATGCCATTTACAGATTGTTATTCTCATCCCTCAGCTTGAATTGATTTTTATTATTTGCTTTTTTTTTTACCAATGTAATACATGCACTTTTTTTTTTAATTGCATTTTAAAAAGAGGGAAAACAGTAGTCCTTTATCCTAGCCCTTCCCATCCTATTCCTGCTTCCCAGATACCAGCATTTTTAACTTTTTTGAGCTGTTTCTTCTCCTGGTTACTTACAAGTGCCAGATAATGTGCTTCTACTACTATTTCGTGATTTATCCACTGTCGACCTTGTCTATCAACTATGGTGTTAAGATTAACGGATATTTAACTCTCTTAGGCTGTCCCCTCCTCATCTCTCCACATCCTCCTAATACCGTTATTTCACTACTTTTGTTAAATCCATAATGGGTAGTTTACATCATATGACACCGTAAATGTGTCCTCTGCAAAGCAAGGAGTACTGCCCTGACTATAGCTCCTCTCTTTAGAGTTTTTTTTTGGTCTGGTGCATCTAACTGCCTTTCTAATTTCCTGCTGTCTTTCTGGTATCAACATACCCTAATGATTTCCAAATGCTTCATCGAATCAGACATTGTATTGAGTCTCCTTTTTCCGGAAGGCCCCCTCCCTTGGCCTTCCCACCAAACCGCACCGCTGCTGACTGGTGCCGTTGCACGGGGCTCTAGCGGACCACTCCGCCGCGCTCTTCCAGGTTAACGCCGCTGCCTGTAGCCTCCAGTTCCTTCTTCCGTCTCCTGTTCATACCCAGTTCTACTCAAGCACATCTTAAGACGAGGAGCTAGCTACATCTTTACATGTATGAAAATGTCTTCATTTTCTCCTCATATTTGATTAATAGTTTGGCTGAAGGTAGAATTCTAGGTTGCAAATTATTTTCCCTCACAATTTTGAAGACACTGCACCGCTGTCTGCTAGTGTAATTTACCACTGTTGAGAAGTTTGACCCCATTCCGATTCTCATTCCTTTGTAGACGTTCCTTTTCTTTCTGCTCTGGATGCTTTCAGAATTGTCTTTTATCCCTGGGGCTCTGAAATGTCATAATAATAGACCTTGATGTAAACCATTTTTAGGTTCACTATTTGGGGTACTTAGTGGTGTTTTAAATGAGTCTCTACTTTCATCCTTCAGCCCTGGAACATTTGCTTGTTTTAAAAATGACTTTCTCACCTCCATTCTCTCTGGGTTCCCTTTCAGAACAACTCTGGATTAAATGTTGGGCCTCCTAGATTAGATCCTTCGTATTTCTTATTTTCAGTTTCACTGTCGTTCTCCTCTCCTTTCCAAGCAATAGTCTCCATTTTATCTTCTAACATCTATTTAATTTTCAGTTTTGGCGCTAATGGTTCTAATTTCCAAGAGCTCATTCTTACTCTCTTAAAGTTCCTTTATTTATGGCCATCTTCCGCTACTTTTTTGAGGCTATCAATTAGAATACTAATCTGGATACCAAATTGTTTTGTGAGGTTTTTTAAGTTTTAGTTTTAGTTTTCAATTACCTGAGTTATCCCTTTTGCTCAGATTTAGTCTTCTTTTTGGATACATTAGCTCATTTTTTTTCCTGCTGGAAGTCGTCTTCAGGTGCCTGGTGACTCCTCATTGTCTTTTCAAGCTTATGTGGCAGTCAAAGGAGAATTGGAAGCTGAGGGTCACTAGTGCAGGGCTTGCTAGTTGGTGGGCTCTGCTCCAGGCTAAACAGGTTGGGTTGCTTGGGCACCCCTAGGTGTCACTGCAAAGGGCCATCCACAGAGGAACCTCTGATCTTTACAGTAGGGTAGACACCTGATTGCTGACATTCTGCAACTGAGGTGGTGGGTGATGGGTGACTGGGTTGACTAGTTTCTGCTCATCTTTGGGGTTAATTCCTTGTCTTTGGTCCCATGCCTCACCCTATACATGACACTTCCAGGTCCCTCTCTGGGGTTCTGAGAGCAAATTGGTTCTCTCTGCTCAATGCACAATTCAGGCTATGTCTTCTCTATTTACCTTCCAGCATCTAAAAATGTATTGAAATCTCTTAGATTTAGTGAGGTCTTAGGAGGGAGAACATATTATTCTCTACCTTTAATCAAAAGGCAGCTTGAGTAATTAATGTTTTAAAAACACATAATAATTGTACAATTCCATTTTTATGAAATAGCCAGAATAGACAAATTATAGAGATAGAAAGAAGATTAATGGTTGCCAGGGGCTGGGAGGAGAGCAGAATGGGGAGTGACTGCTCAATGGGTACAGGGCTTCCTTCTGGGGTGATGGAAAGTTCTGGAATTATATAGTGGTGACAGTTACATAACACTGTGAATACATCTAATGCTGCTACATTATACCCTTTAAAATTGCTAAAATGGAAATTTTATGCTATGTATTTTATCACAATCAAAAAATATGTAGTAAAAAGTTTGTAGTGACCATGAAGAACTTACAAAAGATTTTCACAAAGAGTATATTCAAACTATGTTCCCATAGAATTCTGGTGTTCTGTGATCAGTGCTAACATGGAAACTGAGCAATAAATAGCAGCCCTCCCTGTTCATTTTTTGAAAAAAATCAATTCATGAGTAGAATATTCTCAATTTTAAATTTTCTTTCCACACATTTTCCTTCAACTTCTGACACCTGATGACTCTTAGCTATCCTGAAGCCCAATAAAAGATATTCTCTTGGGACTTCCTTGGTTAAGACTCTGTGCTCCTAATACAGGGGACCCGGGTTCAATCCCTGGTCAGGGAACTAGATCCTGCATGAATGCTGCAACTAAGAGCCCGCATGCTACAGCCAAAACATCCTGCATGCCGCAACTAAAGATCCCACATGCTGCAACTAAGACCCAGTGCAGCTAAATAAATAAATATGTTTTTTAAAAGAAGATATTCTCTTATTTACTGCAAGAAGAGGTATATAGAATTATTTCACGTTGAAAATATCAGTATCTCTTATTGTTCCACAAAGAGCCCAAGCCATCCCTAAGTTTCCTCTTTTTCATTTGCTTGGGAAATATAATACTCAGTTGTTAGAAAAAGGAGTAAATAAAATAGCAGCTTTGTATGAAGAGTTACTGTAAAACTATGAACTACTTCATTAGCTGGATCAGAAAATGCAAATAGCATCTTAGCTACTGAGTAGCCTTGGATGTTTGGAAAAAACAGGCTTACAGAGCTGGAAGTGATAGTTCACTGAACAAAGGGGGCCAGATTTCTCTGACCTCATCACCCTAGGTACCCTGGGATGAGGATCCTCTGGCCCTAACGAGAGGCCAACTCCCCTTTCTGGTGCCCCCTCAGACCAGTCTGACCAGTGCTGTCTTTGTGTCACCCTCACACTGGCTTAAAACCAGGTACTGTTGACTTGGAGCACTTAATATGCTAAGAGCTATACATGGACTATCTTTTTGAATCCTTACAACATTATTGTTTCCATTCTACAGATGAGAAAATTGAGGCTTAGGTTGAGTAACTTGCCCAAAGCTCTATACATAATAAGTGGCAGAGCCTGAAATCAAACCCAGGCAGCTTGGCTCTAAAGTCTAGTCTTATAGCCATTATGTAATATCTCCCTTTTTGCAAAATTAGAATTCTCCCATTTCGGGCCCTCTGGTCACTTTACAGTTAACAAATGCTTAAAAAACAAAAAAATCTCTGGAGGAGTAGTTGTCAGAAGACTTCAATTTCCCTTGTAATATCAGATCAGACCAGAGCTGGCAAAAATAAAAAATAAAATTGAAATTATGAAAAAGACTATAGTAATAATAATAATTTTATACTCAGGATCACTTAAAATCAACCTGACCCCCAGGGTATATTATAACTTTAGCTAATACCTAATGGTAAAGCTACCGTATTAGCAAAAAAATTATCTATAATTTCTTCAGTGGTGTTTAAAGTTATGGGAGATATGATAAGTATGTTATAAAGCTTAATTGAACTTGATAAATATTTAAAAGCTTCCCTTGAGGTTTCTTAATATATAACTGCAGATTTGAGGGTTCAGGCTCAAATTTTTTTGTGATTGATAGAAGGTAAATTAAAGGAAAGTTTGGAGAGCTCAGCTCAACTGGGTTAGGTCCTAGATCCTAAAAAGAAATATAATATCCCCTCTCACCTGATATTGGCCCACTTATGGCACTCTTGGCCTCCCCTTTCAGCTCCAGCAGCCGTGCCCCTTCTGAGTTACACACACACACACACACACACACACACACACACACACACACTCACTCACTCAAACACATGTACCAGGCAGTTATATAGCTCCTGTTCTCCAAACACATTTTTCCCTAAACTTGAAACTCCACCCCTTTCTTCACTCCTGACATGTACATTTATTTCAAGACTAGCTATGCTTCCAAACTCCTTTAATAAGGGAGTTAGAAATATACTCAACAAAATCCACCTAAGATGGTACAAAAAGAAAATACAGACTAATCAGTTTATGGATGACGATACACAAATCCTAAATAAAATATTTGCAAATAGAATTTAGTAATTCTTTACGTGAACAACCCATGAAAAAAAATTCATTCATGAATGCAAAGAGGGTTCAATATTAGAAAATCTTTTCATATGATTCCTTATACTAATAGGTCAAATGAGGGAAAATAGAGTGATCATCTGGATACATATAAAAGAAAGCATTTGGTAAAATTCAATATGCATTACAACAAAAAATTCTTAGCAAAATATAAACAGATAGAAACTTTAACTTGATTAATTTTCAGATATATTTGCATGTGCATATATGCAAACGTGTACATATACATGCATGCTGATATAAATGTGTGTACATAAACACATACTTCCAAAGCCAGAATTATGCTTAATGTCAGAGCACTAGAAGCTTCCCATTGGAAAAGATACTGTATCACTATCTTTAGGTTCTATGACTGTATTGTAGAAAACCCAAGAGAATCACCTGAGAAGTATTAGAAACAGCAGGAGAATTTAGTAACATAAATGGCTGCAAAGTTAATATTAAAAAGTAGTTTGGGACTTCCCTGGTGGCGCAGTGGTTAAGAATCCTCCTGCCATTGCAGGGGACACGGGTTCGAGCCCTAGTGCGGGAAGATCCCACATGCCGCGGAGCAACTAAGCCTGTGCACTGCAACTACTGAGCCTGCGCTCTAGAGTCCGTGAGCCACAACTACTGAGCCTGCACACATAAAGCCCGTGCTCCACAAAAAGAGAAGCCACCGCCATGAGAAGCCTGCGCAGCGCAAGGAAGAGTAGCCCCCGCTCGCAGCAACTAGAGAAAGCCCACGTGCAGCAACAAAGACCCAATGCAGCCAAAAATAAATAAATAAAATAAAATATATTTTTTTAAAGTAGTTTTATTCAAATAATAACCAGTTAGAAAATATATTAAAATGAAAATACTCCATTTAATATCACACCCCAAATTATCCTTCTACTCCCATTCCCCACAAAAGGATTAAACTTTGAAATAAATGTAAAAGGCCAAGAAGAGGAAAAATCTCTACTTACTTCTGAAGAAAAACAACACAAAATATTTTAATAAATAGAAAGGAATGCCTTCCTGTCAAATGGGAAGATTAATGAATGAAATTAATTATTCCTAAGTGGATCTTTACATTCTGTGTTATCTCAATCAAAATACTTGCAGCATTTTTTATTCAGCACAATCATATATAAGTTTATATATAAAATTAAATAAGTAAAAATGGCCAGAAAGTCTCTGAAGAAAGAATGGCCAGAAAGACTCTGAAAGTCTCTGAGTAATAAGAGGGGACAAACTTAACCACATATTAAAATATATAATCAAGCTACAGTAATTTAAACTCACATAGGATTAAAGAGAAGATTTAACGGAACAGAGGAAAGAACTGAAAAAAAAAAAAAACCTAATACATGTGGGAGTTTTGTACATGGTAAAAGTAGCATTTCAAATCAGCAAGAAAAAAGATGGATTATTCAATAACCAGTGTTGGGACAACTGGCTAGACATTTGGGAAAAAATAAAATCAGATCTCTACTTCACTCCTTACATTAACTTGAATTCCAGGTGGAGCAAAGATTTAAACATCAAAAAGATAAAACCATAAAAGCACTAGAAGGAAATTTTTTGTAAGAGGGAAGACCTTTCTAAGCATAGCACAAAACCCATAAACCATAACGGGAAAGATTAATAAAGTTGACTATATACATTTTAAAGCCTGTAAATTTAGCAATAGCTAATAAAATTAAAAATGAACATACACTTTGACCTAGCAATTACATTTCTAGGAATTTATCCTCTAGCTATACTAAAAAAATGTGGGGGGAAAAAAGCAAAGAAGAATAAAGAAAGAGAACCGTATGTGTAAGGATGTTCATTGCAAGATTATTTACAATAGCAAAAAAACCCGTGCAACAACCTAAACATTCATCAGTAGGGGACCAGTTAAGCAAAATATAATACAAGCATAGGATGAACGACAAGTAGCCATCAAAAGGAACATGGTAAGTCTACAAGTGCGATGACAGAAACCTTTCCAAAATGCCATTAATTGAAAAGAAGCAAGATGCAAATCACAAAAGGGGTCATTGTATACACTCTTTATAACATGAGCATTTGTAATTTACAAAAACCTTATATCCACTGTCCATTAATTATATCTCCTTTCTCCCCAGATCACAGCCCCCTTTCTCTACCAGCTTTTTCCCCTCTGCGGGAGAATGTGTGCCAGAGCAGTGCTCCCCAGCACTTTTGATTGGATGGCACAGAGAGATGACAGTGTGTGTATGGTACGCTGAGGGAACTAGATGAAGTTGCTTCTGTCATCAGCACCCTGTGATGGGGATACGCCAGGGTCCCAGTCTGGGGAGGAGGAGCAGCGATCGTCATCTCTGCATACCTATAGCCCGTTCCCATTGGTATACTGTGGGGAGCATTTCCTGGCAGTAGGAGCCTTGGGTTGCAGAGAGAGGGGTTGACCTGGAAAGGAGAAAGAGGGATCTTGTCCTGGCACATTCTCAAATGGGGAGACAGGGCAGCAGTCAAAGAAGGAGCTGAAGGGTGGGATCTGAGGGCTGCTGCTTGGCTAGGCAGGTTCTGATCCTCGGGAAGAGATGCCACAGCATGCCCTTCCAGAGAGTGCAGACAGGTTGATAGGAGCAGGGACTTCTAGGTTTTAACTGAAGATGGGCGACCTCTGCCAACGTGGAGCACTGGACAGACTGAGGTGGGCTTCGCCGCTGTGCCACTTTCTAGCTGCGTGACCTTGAACAAGTTACTTCACATCTCTGGGCAAAGTGACCTCACCTATAAAATCAGGTTAGTAGCTATCTTGCGGGATTTGAGAGGAGGAAACAAAAGTGTGTGTTCCAACATGGCATCCCCTTTTACGTTTACACCAATCCTGCCCTCCAGACAACGCTTACAAGTAGGCATATCAGATTTCACCGGTGCTAAGAAGGTTCCTCAATCCCTGCAAATCTCTCCACATGGCCACATGATCACTGACGCCTAAAACTTCTTTAATCCACAGAAAATTCTTCTCTCTCTCCGCACCTACCCTCTCCCCCGCTCCCCTTCCCTGCCCCTCCCCTCCTCTTCCTTCTAATTACAGGGATAGAGTATAATATGCAAATGTCCAGGGGGAGGAGCAACACGTAGAACCCCATTCCCCTAAACACAAGCAGTCATCACACAACACGACAAAGGATGACTTTGCATTGTTTTCTGGCTTTGCTGGAGCAAAATATGCCTAATGGGACATCAGGTTGAATCTAAAACCCAGAAGGCAATAGCTGCATTTAGTATAGAGAAATTCCAAACAAGGCACCAGGAGCTAAACAGCTCAAGTCCTGGAGGAAAGGTAACTCTCAGGACCTAGAACCCAACATAGTTTATTCTCACTCCTGTGAGTCAGGTGGCTCTCCAGGGCCACTGTCCTGCGTGCAGTGACCCAGCCACCCAGACTGCTTCCATCGGAGGCTCGGCCATCTCAGTGCAAGGCCTCCACACTGGCCAGGAAGGGAGAAGAGAGCTTGGAAAGACAGGTGGGGCTCTTCACTGTCTCAGCCCGGAAGTGACCTGTGTCACTTCTCCTAACAGACCATTGGCCAGAACCAGACACGGTGTAGTTAACTGTTTGTGGACTGGGGAGACAGAAATGCCTGGATTTGCTGAAAGGAAAGAAGAACCAGACAGACTACAGTACTGGTGGTCCTGATGAGGGACTTGTTGACTTTCCAATTCCAGCAGAGGCCAGCTCTTTTGAATCTCAGTGGGTCCAGGAGTGTGGACAGGGCTAGGCTTTGGCCTGAGGGGCACCCATGGGGGCAACCTCCTTCAGCAGATCTTTACTTAGTGCCCACTCTGTCCCAGGCTCCTCGATAGGCCGACTGATGTGAAGGAACACAGCCCTGCCTTTGGGGAGCTCACACTCCAGGAGCAACGTCGAGTCCAAGCCCAAGGTCTTAGTTTATCATTTCAGCGGCAAAACGTGTTTCTAATCAACCCCAGGTTCTTGCAACTGCCATTGTGATCTGAGGAAGCTTACCTCAAACCAGGACACCGGGCTGCGTTCACCACGGCAAACCCCAGCAACAATTGCTGAGTACCAGGCTCAAAAGCACGAGCCCATTTACTTCTAAAGCCCAAGTGGTGCCGCCCTGAGCTCAGCTACAGCAGCAGCCAGACGAGAACGAAATTTCATCAGTGGGAAAAGCCAGTTAGAGCAGCTATTCAGCATCACGCAGATCTCATGACTGAACTGGCTGAAATTCTCATCTATGTTTGCCAGTGGTTCTCAGAGTGTGGTCCCCAGAGCGGCAGTGGCATCATCACCTGGGGACTGGTGAGAAATGCACATTCTCAGGCCCCCCCAGACCCATGGAATATAGAAACTAGGGGGTGAGACCCAACCATGTGTGCTTTAACAAGCTCTCAAGGTGATTCTCGTTCATGTTTAAGTCAGAGACCCATGGTATATGAAATTGAGAAACCACTCAGAACCAGGCTTGAGGCTGGAAGTCAGCTTTCCATGTCTGCTTAGAAGAGCCCATCATTGCAGCCTCGGGAGGGTGGAGGGCAGGATGTTAGAGTTATTGGTCCTTGAGGTTTTATCCCCTTTGCTTCATTTGAGGAGATTTCCAAGAGAGCATATCCTGGTGGGTTGCATTCCTGAATGCAGATTACGATCATGTGAGAGCTCTTTGAACACACCTGTGCCCAGGCCCAACCTCAGAGGTTCTGATTCAGAGAGTCTGGGCTGGGGCCCAGGAATGCACAATTTGTTCAAAGCTTCCCAAGTGATTTTAATGTGCAGCCACCTTGAGGACCATTGTTTTAAACTGGAGTGAGGTTGAGAAGTGGGGGTGATAAGTCCCCTGGCATATCACTCCCTGGGTATTGGTTCTTAAGATTTTGAGTAGATAGACTTACTTGGGAACTATACTTTTGGGCAGAAATATGGAACCTGTTTAATTCCCATGAAAGGCTCTCTACATACCTTTCCGAACATCCATAGTAGAGCCTCACACTAAAGACTGTTGATAACCTGATCCTCCCTCCCCTTGGCCCCAGCTTTCCACCCCTACCATAAAACCCAACATACATTACTGCTTTGCATGGGGCTAGCGTTCAGGCATTCTCCTATCGGGGTAGGACAAATTTCTTGAAGATGCAAAGAAACATCAAATTAATATTAATATCAAATCAAGCCCCCTCAATAAGAATCACTCTGGTGTGACAAGTTCCATCACCAGCCCATGCCATCTCCCAATTCAACGTATTAATTCTGCACTGACCTTCCTAACCCTATCTGTGCATTTGGCCAGGTACCATGAATAATAAAACAGACATAGAACCAGCAGAGAGTAGCATAGCATCCCTTCCTTCACCTGGGACTAGGGTTTGGACCAAACTCTGCTGTGGCCTGTCCCTCCCCAGCAAGTTTGGTGCATTTCAGGTTTTCTACTGGGTCAGAAGCAGTTGCCACTTACATCATCACTTACATCATCACCGGATATTTTCTTGTCCTTCACCAAAAAAAAAGAATCAGACCAAACCCCTCGAAGGCAGTGAGCACTTCACTTGATAATGAAGACATTGCCTAATGCTTTCCCCATCAGTCAATTGCCTGAGTATCTATGACAAAATTTTCAGCAACCTAACCTCACTCTTGCTTTCTCTGTTACCCCATTGAAGACTTAGGAGTTACTTAGAGAGTACAACTTGAGAAACCCAGGCTTTTCCCTTGCCTCTCCTAGGGGAAATAACAATCCCCCCTCAAATCTTCCTGTGTGATGGGGCAAGTTTTCTAACTTCTCTGCACGTCAGTTTTCTCATCTGTAAAATGGGGATAGTATTAGGAGCCCAACTCAGTTTGACATATAAGTTGTTGTTCAATAAATAACTGTTGGATGAAAGAAAGAACAAGGAATAAGGGATAAACAATGCCAGCTATAAGCCAGAGTCTTGCACAGCAGAGGGTTCGGTAGAGGGGAGACAGTTCACCCAAACTTCCAGGCCAGGATGCCTGAGAAATATGACTTCTCTTCCTGGTTCTCCCCTACTTTTTACAGTGCCCAATGCCAGAGTCCCCCTGGTGCCCAGGAAGCAGGCAGCTTTCTTGGTTCTCCTCCCCCAGGTTGGGCACAAGGTATGGCCTCAGACCACAGCTGTCCCTGGCCTCCTGAGCTCTCTCACTCATGGTGGATACTCACTTCATTCCAGGCCTCCTTCTCCCTCAAGCCTCTCCTTTCTCTTGGGAATACCTGGGTCCTCTCTTACCTTTCACTTTGGGGAGAGTTTTTGGATCCACATCTCTTGAGAGCTCTTAGTAGATATATTTGGTTTTGAGAAAGACATTGAAGTTAACATTATGTCTTTAGGAGCCTCTTAGCAGTCAAATGAAATTAACTATCATAATAATAACAGCTAGATTTAACTATTCTATGAGCTCTATGTTGGATTAACTCTTTTATTCCTCACACCAACTACATGAGGCAGAAAGTATTACCACCATTGTACAGATGAGGAAACCGAGGCACTGAGATGTTACATAACTTGCTCAAGGTTAAACAACTAATAAGTCATGGGGCTGGGTTACAAATCCAGGCAATTTGTGATTTTAATCACTATGCTATAGTCGCCTCTTAATGTGTTCCTGCATCTTCTCTGTCCCTTCATAATTTGAACCTTTCATGATGGCAAGGCAACCTGTCAACATATCCAAATCAGTTGGGAGCAGTGATTGGTGAATCTAAAATGGAATGAGGAGGCTGGAAATGCTCTAATTCCACACCTTGCTATTTTTCAGACTCTCTGAAAACTGGTTTCTGGGAACATGTTTCATAGTGGAAAGACCACAGACTTTGGATTCAGAGAGATCAAGATGTGTTGTCTCTGTTATGAGCTCTGTTTACTATGTCCTAGGGCAGGTCATTTAAGCTCTCTAGCCTCAGTTTCCTCATCTTTAAAATGGGGGGTAATAGTAACTCGGCTGTCCGTCCAACAACTGGCCTTTTAGCTCTTCTCTGTCAAACCAGGAAACCTAAAAATGGCATTTTTTCAGCCTCTGATGCCAGCTGGATGCAGGTTATTCTCTGCCAATGAGGGACACTGGAGGGAGAATAAAAGCAACAGGAAAAGAGAGTCACTTTTCTGCTTCTGACTCTGGAAGTGGGAGCAGCAGGACAGCAGTAATTGCTACGGAGGTCCCAGAGGGTAATTATGGGTCATTGCAATAAAGGGAATGATTTCTATAACAGCAGGATGGGGTGATGGTGGGAATGAAGACTACAAGACTATGGGTGGGATGTGTGTTTCTGACCTTCCTGGAGACATTACAGAAAGAACATGACAAGCTTAGGGCTTTAATCTCTCAGCTCAAGGTCTGGTCACAGAACTAGAGAGCTTCTGTGATGATACTAAAGGATTTTTTATCTTTTTAGCCACAGGTCTGATATCATCCCCAAATTCTATCCCACAGGTTGGAGAATTAAAATGTAATTTGAATTCATGAACTCATCGATCTTTTATGTGAGTGTTTGAGGATTTATTTAGAAGGAGCAGGTGGGACCCTGAGAATTGGAATGGGGCCATTTGGATGGACTCATGCAAATTTGAGAAACTCCTGATGCCCCAAGTCTTCTTGGCAGTCCCTCTTCCTCCAGCTGAGAAGACTAGTCTTCTCTTGCAAGAAGACCTTGTTAATAACCTCACCCAAGGCAGCTGCCTTACAAGAGGATGCAGATTCTTCTCAAGATTTACTCTCTCCACCTTTTATGGCCTCCAGACTCAGATCCAGTATCACACTCTTAATATCAGATTCCAGCAATTCTAGGGACAAAAATCTTAAAGTCTGACCTTAAAGGATACTTTGTACACCTAAATAATTGCAAGAGTTTTTTCATTTATATTGGCAAAACCCTAAGTAATATACATGGAAATGGATTATAAGGCTGTTAGACCAAGGAAGATGAACAAAATATTGAATTGGTCCAATTGAGATGTATACCAGAGATGCATATTGGACTTCATATATCTCCTTTTAGGAAGAGGGTAAAAGTATATTGGTTTGTATTAGGTATGGTTGCATTGTATTAAGTTGAAGCATGAGTTTTTTTAATATTGTTGGTGAAAGTTTAAAAGAGCAGAAAAGTATATACAGATGCTTAGTAGCCAAAGGGGTGGACAGTTCCAGATATTTATCTTTGGTTCTCAACCCCACACTTGTTCTTTTATACTCTTCTGTATACTGCTGGGATTAGAAGCTTGAACACTACATTTCCCAAACTCCCTTGCCTGTTGACTTCTGTTAAAGTCTGCCAAAGATTGGAAGTCAGATGGAAGAGAGCAGCTATTTTTCTGCTTCTGGATCTAGCAATGACCACATTGGGACTGTAGCCTCCTGCAGGGGACTACAGTTTCCTGAAATAGTGGTGAGTGCTACAACAACAGGTTTTAGCAGTAGCAGCAACAGCAGGTAACTACCAGTCCCTAGAATAGTGACAGTGGTTACTATAGCTGAGGCAGTTGCCGTAGCAATGGTGCAGGGAGGGGCATCCAAGCTTTGTGCTCAGCAGTAATAGCACTGGTTCTACCCATCACACAGGTGCAGCAACAGAGCTCTTTCAATCTCAGTAGTGAGCTCACACCGATGGGCTCTGAGAAGCATCACCTTCCCCTTTTGTTCCTCCAGATCTTACAACTTTTGTAAACCATTTCCTGTATTAAATTCCCTCTGTCTGAAATACCTAGGTGGATTTCTGCTTTTCTGACTGGACACTGACTGACACAAAGAGAAATAGTATCTCCTTCCTCATATGGTTTTTGTGAGTATTAAAGAAGATAAACATAGAAAGTGCTCAGTATAGCATCTAACACAAAGAGGGTGTTTAAAAAATGACTCTACAGCCTCATATTCATTTGTTCAACCCAAAGTTGTTAAGCGTCAACTTTGTGCTTGGAGATTTTGCTATTTTAAGTCCAGCTGGACACAGAGAAAAGAGAAGAAAGCCATGCTCAGGGAATCTTTAAGATAAAGATGGGGAATGCCAGATATTAAGCTCTTATATCTTAGCTCCAAACCCACCTGTCAATGTGCTGTTCTGTGATGCTGGCACTGGAACTCTGGAAACCACAACTTTTCTTTGCCATAAATGAATGATTTCTGTTAGATGTTATGAATAGGAACTCCAGAGAGAAGCTAGAAAGCAGGAGGGAGAAGGGACTGGTTCCTTCCTGCTTGCTTGCTCACTCCTATCAGGATGCCCCAGCAATGGGTCTTCACTCCAGGAGCAACAGTTTCCAGTTTCCAGCTTCTTCTAGCACTCCCAGAAATAGTCTCCCTGCATCCCTGCATAAATATCGGCACTATCTAGGCAGTGCCCTCTCCTGAGAAGGAAGAGTCCCAGCTCCACGGGGCTCCTCCAAGCTTCTAGTTTCCAAAACGACTTCGACCTCTACCACTTTGTTTTCCTAGCCTTTGGGCTATGTGGCTTCTTACTGCAGTGGTCCCTTGTTTGCCTTCTGAGTCTTCCAATAACTGTTTCATCAATTCCCTATATTAAGTCCCCTCTGTTAAAATAAATAACCTTCCCAAAAAGAGGGGATATATGTATACGTATAGCTGATTCACTTTGCTGTACAGTATAAACTAACACAATATTGTAAAGCAACTATACTCCAATAAATAAATAAATAAATAAATAAAGCGGTTTTGTTTTTCTAAATGGACCCTCATTGACACATGGGATGAGGAATGTCTAGATGGAGAGTTGAGGAGTAAATATTGAACCAGAATGATGCCGTGCCAATAATTAGGGCTCTCCTCAGCTGTTGGAGAAGTCAGGTCTAAACTCTTTGTTTCTAAATGTGTGTGTTGGTGATTTAAGTGGAAGACTGAGCTGATTATAGAACCTAAGGAACTAATAAATGAAAAGCTAAAAACTTCATTTCAAACTAGGATCATGTTCCTTTCAACTAATATAACACAATTTTTGCATAATTTGCATTATCATTATCATGCTTTTTATAATAATAAATGCATTATCATGAGCAATACCGTATCAGATTTACACAATCACGCCAAAACTTAGGACTTAAAACAACAACTATTTATTTCACTCATGATTCTGTGGGCGGACAATTTGTGCTGGGCTCAGTTGTATGGGTCTGCTGGACTCACTCATGTGTTTGCAGTTGGCTGCCAGTCAAACAGTATGAAAAGAACTCCAGAATCCAGGACAGAAAGAGACTCACAACACCTTTCCATTAACTGTAGCTTTCCAAATGGGGCAAACAGAATCCACTGAAGATGACTGAACTCTACACCACAGAGGGGAAGGCAACAAGAGGAAAGATGTCCAGAAGAAATTTGCTGACCTTCCTCAAGCCTTTCTAGAACACTTTTCTCTCCATCCTCAATTCCTTATTCCGGGGTTCTTCATAGCCTTCTATGGAAGGCTCTTTTTTGTCTTTCTGTGTGCACTGCTAGGTGACATTCCCCCTCTACATCTCTTCCCCCCACGTTTACAGTCATTCTCTTAAATCTTTTTTTAACCCCTACTCTGATCCTAAGGAATATCTCTTCCCTTTTCCCTCCTCCCCTGCTTCCCTCCCCCCTGGGTCCTCCTCCATGTTCCTGCTCCTGTTCCCTATGCTATTTGTTATCAAAAAGACCCTGCATTGCTTTGAAAGGAAACAGTGGTGCTTATCTGTGGTGCATTTGCATGAAGGGAAGGAAAGAAAAACTAGACAAAAAAGAACCTGTTTTACCAACTTCTCATACTCCTGGAAATCCCTAGAAATTTGCCTAAACCTAAGTCTTTACTGAGGCTCAGGGAAAACTGCTTTTTGTTGCTGTTGCTGTCATTTTCGTTTTTCCCCTGTTAATTTCATTGCAGGTAAAGCAACAGTAAAGTTCTGTACAGTGTTTTGCTGCAAATGCTTAGTATTTTAAATTCATGATGGGTTAGAAAAGCTTTGTGGATTCTAGCAACATTTCTAATACATTTTCTACACGAGAATATTTGTTGATTTCCAAACTGATTTACAAAACTTTTCTTGGAAAACAACTAGTTATAAGTTGGGGACATCCTAGTCTTACACTAGATTCCTGAGAAACAGAGTCTGAGATAAGAATTCATGCTAAAATTGTTACCCAAAGGGGGACTCTTCTAAGGGCCTGGGAGTGGGCTCTTGTCTAACACTTGGAAATGGACTGTCCAAGGAGACACGTGTACTGACAAAGCAAAAGACTTTATTGGAAAGGGGCGTTCAAGCAGAGAAACAGCAAGGTAAGGGAGCCCAGGAGAACTGCTCTGCCATGTGGCTCTCAGTCTCAGGTTTTCTGGTAATGGGGTTAGCTTTCCGGGTTGTCTCTGGCCAATCATCTTGCTTGTGCCCATATTTGGTCTGACTCAGGGGCCTTCCTGGTGGTGTGCGCATCTCTCAGCCAAGATGGATTCCAGTGTGAGCGTTTCTGGGAGGTTGGCAGGACATATTATGGGCTGGCATCTCCTCCCTCCATTTAGCCCTTCCCGAATTCTCCCGGTTAGTTTTGGCGACAGCACCATGTTCCTTATCGGGACCTCCTATTGTGAGAAAACTCATGCAAGCAGTTATGTTGAGTTTCAGTCAACAGTTCCCTAACAAAGTGATTCATTAGGATATGTTGTCAGGAGAAACCAGGAAGGGAATGGGGAAGGTGAACCAAGGAAAAGATGGAGGGGAAGCAAGGGTGTCACCCTTCAGTCAAGGGCTACTCTCAAGAGGGCAAAAATCCTCAGGCATGTTGTGTTCTCTGTGGCCTCAGCCAAAACGGGTTTTAAGTAGCCTGAGGAAAGCCCTCTTACAAACAGGTACAAGTTCTAGCTGTTGAGGATGAAAGAATCCAAAGAACTATCATGCAGGAGAATGGTGAAGGACTTGAGGGGATATTAGTGGAGCACTGACCATCTATGCTACCTTCCTGCATTATGTACTTTCGTTAGTGTTTCATAGGCATCTGCCCTTGTTTTCTGAAAGAATGAATGAATTTGACTTCATGGATATAATCTTTGTAAATAAATAAGATTATCTTTTCTACTTGGTCTCCAACGTGTTCTTTAATTTTAAAATTTCTTTCTCTTCTGTTTCCCTTCTTTTCCTCCTTACATTTTTATAAAAAGTAAAATAATAGTTAACATTTATAGAGTGCTTAATATGGCCAGGTACTCGTTTGTTTTTGTTTATGGGGTGCTTGGTAAGGTCCAGATATTTTATTTAATCCTCATAAGCGCCCCCCTGAGATTAGTAGTATTGTTATCCCCACTTTTAATTGGGGGGTGGTATCCAGATTAAATCACAAGCTAATAAGTGAATGTGGATCTATCTGCCTTTTCGCCCTCCCCCTCTGTTTCTCATCCTCTCTTTTCTACACACACACACACACACACACACACACACACACACACACACGGTTATTTCCATATCCATTCATTTTAATGGGATTCATTTGCAGATATCAAGTCCCAGCGAGTTTATCAAGGAGGGAGTAAGTAAGCCTCCTTGGTTAAAATAACACTGTGCAGTAGGACAGAAAATAAGCTGTCACGGCAAACGAACCATCTTTACTTTCACAACATACAAAGGAGCCACCTAAGTGTAGACTTGAGCCGGCCAGAAGTTGCCAGAAGCTTTAACAGGAGTCAGGTGTCGGTGAATTTCACCCACTGCTCACCTGAACCCCAGGGAGGCCCGAAACACGGGGCGAGGGAGCCAGGCATCTTCCCTCTGGTCATTCCCCAGACTCCTCTCTATGGTCCAGTCAACTTAGATATTTGTCCAGAAAGTGAAGATGTTTAGTTTGCCATGACATCTTATTTTCTGTTTCACTGCACAATGCTATTTTCACCAGGGCAACCAAGCTCTCCGATAAACATTGAGAACATTTGAGCCAGCTTGACAGTGAAAAGACTCAGTGCACTCCGAGTTTTATATATTTATTTATTTCACTTTATTCCATGTTTAGTATGACTGAGTAACCAGTTCAATAAAAAAAAAGGTGGGGTGGGAAGCCAGTGTGGATTGTATAATAAAGCAGCCCTGGTTACTTCACACTGTATCCCAACAGTTCCAATACTCCTTTCAAAGTACAGATTCTTAACACAGATAGACTAAGCATGATGGGCAGCTGATATTTCATCCCAATTCACATTATGGCTCTGAATAGGAACAAGCAAGGGTGTCCCTCTTCAAATAGTCAGAAGGCGCATGCCTCCAAGTATTGCCTTAACCAGGCAATGCAGAAGCAACAGGAAAAGATCTCAGTAAGGGCTCAATCCTCACTGGCACAAGAACAAAGACAACAAAAATCTGCAACCAGCCTCCTCCTGTCTTAGGTACGACCACAGGAGCTAGGAATATTTCCAGGAGGGTGCCAAGAGCCAAAGCAAGCCCACTTCACCATCTGCCATGGGTGGTCCCCTTCGGTATCTCCCACTTTCCCTTCCAGTTTTCAGAGAGCTTCTTTTGCACTTCCTATTTCATCGAGGAGAGACTGGATTTGAATTCTGTTTATCTCCTTGTCTTGCAGTCTAGGGACTGGGTAAAGTCAAATTAAAAACCTGAGAATTGGCAGGGGCTTGCAAGGTCATTGAGCATAATTCCCATTCAATGCAAAAATTCTTCTCTTGAATACAAAAGATGATGGTGGTCTCACTGCCTTATATTTCAGCCTATGAAATTGTTGAACAGTACTTTCCTATGTAAAGTTTCTAGCCGTGTGATTTTATTTGAATTGTCTTTGTCTTAAATATGTCTTCTTACAGTTTTACCCACTTAACACCTGTGGTACAGTCTGTTAATATTACCAGCTCCAAAATGACATGACCATTTTCTTCTGAGGTTTTCAGCACTCCTGTTATGGGCTGAGTTGTGTCCCCTCAAAATTCATATGTTGAAGTCCTAACCCTCAGTACCTCAGAATGTGACGGTATTTGGAGATAAGGCCTTTAAAGAGGTGATTAAATTAAAATGAGGTGATTAGGGTGGGCCCTAATCCAATCTGACTGGTGTCCTTATAAGAAGAGGAAATTTGGACACACAAAAAAGACCCCAGGAGTGCATGTGCACAGAGAAAAGACTATATGAGGACACAGTGAGAAGGCCTCCATGTGAGCCAAGGAGAGAGGCCTCAGAGGAAACAAAACCTGCGGACACCTTGATCTTGGACTTCTAGCCTCCAGAACTGTGAGAAAATGAACTTCCATTGTTTAAGCCACCCAGTCTGCGGTACTTAGTTATGGTAGTCGTAGCAAACTAATACAACTTCCATGTCAGAATTGAATCTAGACGAAAAGTTCTTCTTGTTGTTTTCTTTATTCTCAGAGATGAGATCATTAAAACAACTAAAAAGTTGTCTCGCTATACTTCCAATACAGTAAGACTTCCATTATGAATGCTATTTCTAATAGATGTACATAGAGTTGAAGTCTCTGTCTACTCATTCATTCATCCATTCATTCATTCATTCATTTGATAAATGGATTATTTATTCAGCACCTGCCATAGACCAGGCCTTGCACTGAGACCTCAAAAATGAATTTTACCAGCCCCTTTCCCCTCAATTCACACATGATTACACAGCAGCACTACATTTTAATAAATGCCAATGTGGAAGTATGTGTAGGTAAGAGATAGCATAGGGATAAGTAACTCTTCCAGGGTAGGGAGGGAGAGAGCAGAGAAGTAATGAATGTACTAAATAATCCAAGTACAGAAGAATGACTAAGAGTTGGCCAGCGTTCAAGAGGGGGAAGAACTCTCAGATGTGTGTGGTGGAAAATAAACTCGGAAAAATCAGGCAGGGCCAGACCATAGGGACTCCTATGAGCCCTGCTCAGGGGCTGAGTTTTATTCCCCAGGTAACAGAGCCCCAGAAGGATTTTCAGGAGGGGAGTGATTTCTTTAAATTGACATATCAGCAGTTCACATGATCTCCCAGCATCTCATTCATCATCCATCAGCATGGGTAGCCTGAGGCAAACTCCCAAAATCATATTGCTTCTATTTTCCCTCTTTCAAAAATCATTTCACAGTCATTGTAAAAGAATTCAGGCATTACAGTAGTTTACAGAGATAAATATGAAAGAGGTTTTCTGCCCTCTCTCATGACCCATTCTCTTTCAGAGGCAATTTGATGAGCGCCCTTCCATTCCCCTTTGTATGTATCTTTATTTATTATAGACACAGATACGTATCTATACACAATTTTTGAATACCTGAGTGAAGTCATACCACATGACCTGCTTTTTCCTATAGCAGTATTCTCGGAGACTTTTCCATACCAATTCATATAGACGTCCCTCTTTTTTGTCATCCGTATAATATTCCATACTATAGCTATACCACAATTAATTTAGCCATGCCTTATAGATAAACATTTAAGTTGTTGCCAATATTTTTCTATTAAAAACCATAAAACAGTGACTATTTTTGTGCAATTTTTATCTCTACTTTGCAGATGAGGAAACTGAAGTTTAGACAGCTTAAGTAAACCATCTAAGTCACATAGACAGGGTGTTGCAAACATGGTGGGAACCTAGACCTGACTATTCCCAAGTCCAAAATCTTCGTCTTTGCACTGTACTAGCTCCATGTGTAAACATCTTGAACTGTAGGTTTATAGTTTTCATCAGATTTGGAAACTTTTTTATTCTTTATCTCTTCAACTATTTTTATGGCCTCTCCAATCTTTTTTTCTTTTCTGGGACTCTAATTCCACATTTACCAGGCCACTTGACTTTGACCCACAACTCAATACGCTGTTCTTTTTCTTCAATCTTTTCTCTCTCTCTACTTCATTTTGAATACTTTCTATTGCTATGTCTTCAAGTTCACAGTTCATTGTGAGATCCCTTCTGGGTTTCTTTATCTTTCTACTGCCTTTTTTTTTCTGGTCCCGCCACGTGGCTTGCAGGATCTTGGTTCCCCTAACCCCACACTCCCCCCACCCCGGCCACCCCAGCCTTGATATAACATTGGTCGCTCTAATCAATGCAAGCAAAGCCATAGAAATGACTTCAGATTCCTATTACCAATCAAACTTAGGCCCAAATATTCCTGATCCTCCACTAGGGATGCTCTCCCTAATCCCACACGCAGCTCACACCTGCCTGGGCCAGCAACCAATCAGGCCATCAAGGAACACAACTCTTCAATGCATGGTAACCATTATGATTCAGGATAAGAATCACTTGGGGCTCTGACACAGCGTCGTGGTCCTCAGCCCTGACTGCACAGCAGCATTCCCTGGAGATGCTTTAAGAAATCCAGCCCCCAGCCCAGACCAGCTACAGCAGAGTGTCTGGAGTAGGGCCCAGGCATCAGATTTTATTGAGTTTCCTTGTGATTCCAGCATGCAGCCAGGGTTCAGAAACTGACACAGAACTTTTGGAGCCCTCCCTTGGAAAATCTGATTCAGGCAGTCTGAGGTGGGACCTGGGAACTTGTCTTTGGTTTTTTTTTTTTCTGTTTTTTTTTTACTTTTTATTTTATATTGGAGTATATTTAATTAACAATATTGTGTTAGTTTCAGGTGTACAGCAAAGTGATTCAGTTACACATATACATGCTTCTCTTATTTTTCAAATTCTTTTCCCATTTAGGTTGTTACATAATATTGAGCAGAGTTCCCTGTGCTATACAGTAGGTCCTTGTTGGTTATACATTTTAAACATAGCAGAGCGTACATGTTAATCTCCAAATCCCTAACTATCCCTCCCCCTGACCCTTCCACCCTGGTGACCATAAGTTCGTCCTCTAAGTCTGTGAATCTGTTGGAACTTGTCTTTTCAACAGGCCACTGCAGAAATTCTTTTTTTCATCCAGCAAGTTTGGGGACATTGCTTTAAAAGACCAGATATGAAGCCATTATGTGTCACAGCCCCTGAGTGACCCCATTTGTAGTTCTGTGTTCTCATTCATGAGTAACTGTATCTTTCAAAAGTCTTTTTAAAAAAGAAAAGTCATAGACCTTTGAATTTGCTATATTTAGAGTAGACGTAAAAGAAACTTGGTTATCATCTGGATATGTTTTATCTACCTGGTCACTGTAACAACCAAAGTCACTCACCCACATTTCCAAACAGCCCCTTAGGGAAAATGTACTTTCGTCGCTGAGAATCCCTTGGCTGATGCTTACAATCTAGCTACAAAATCTCTACCAAGCAGATACCTACTTTAGAGACAAAAAGCTCACCATTTCCATAGGTCATTAGACTCTCGGACAGTTCTGGATAATAGAAAACTGCAAGATCTAATTTTTCCTCTTTATAGAAGATGGGAGAAACTGTGATCAACATATAATCTCCCAGCAGCCCTGCCCTTCTTGGTTGTCCCTAAGACGGAGAAAATTGTTCAGCACTGGGTTAGTCTGCTAGGGCTGCCCTAACAAAATACTACAGACTGGGTGGCTTAAACAACAGAAATTTATTTGCCCACCGTTCTGGAGGCTGGAAGTCCAAGATTAAGGTGTTGGCAGGTCTAGTTTCTCCTGGGGCTCTCTCTCTGGCTGCCTTCTGACTGTGTCCTCACCTGGCCTTTGTGCAAGGACATCCCTAGGGTCTCTTCCTCTTATAAGGACATCAGTCCTATTGGTTAAGGACCCCACCCATATGACTTAACTTCATTTACCTCTTTACAGGCTTTATCTCCAAACATAGTCCAGTTGGGTTTTAAGGCTTCAATATATGAATTTGGAGGTGGCAGGGTGGACAATTCAGTCCATAGCAGGCACTTTCTTCCATAAGTTCCCTCAGTGCAGGGCTGTACTCGTGTGGGGCAGGAGACCTGCACTCACGCAGAGTAACTGACAGTCTACCTATCTGTGTTAAGCCTCAGAGCTCGAGGACACTTTGGGGCTGCCCTCTCCTTGCAGAGTTTTAATTCTTATTTGCTGCCTATAAGTCTTACTATATTCACTCCAAATACACCTACAATACACTCTGAGGATCCCATAGAGACCCAAAACAAACAGGATAGGAATATACTGCGGAGTCTTATTAGCAAACAGGTCCTTAATTTCTAAGTGGAATCTTACTAATCCAATTTTGGTGATCCAGATCTCTTTTATTTTCTTGCTTATTTCCCTTATTTCCTTCAAACTTTTTTTTTTTTTCAGAACTGTGTTCCTGAAAATGAGCATTCTGTGAAGCAATAGTTACTCCTGGTGAACTTGGACATAATTCTTCCAGAAACTAATAGTGTTTGTTTGTTGTTGTTTGCTTTCATTTGCTTGTTTTTTGGTGGTGAAAAGCTTAAACACACACATTTTGTTTTACATTTCCAGGTTACTAGGTAAACATAAAATGCTCAAACAAAAAGGCAAGTCACTGTATCCAAGATGGGCAAATGATAATGCAGCCAAAATCTAAAATGAAAGAAAGGCCTTTAAGGCAATGAGGGAAACTATTTCAGGTGGCAGACTGGAAACTCTCCGCTTTCCACCAGAAAGCCCACGTGGTCTAACACACAGCTCTGAGAAGAAGGCATTTCAGGTATACACAGGTAGAGGCTGAACACAGGTAGTCATGCTCCCAGGATTCACAGGATTTAGGCTGTAATGTTAAATAGGGTAAGAACAGACATGGAGGTATTGGGAATCCCCGGCAGTTACTACATCAGCTCTTAGACCAAGAAGCCACTCAGCATTGATCAGATGAGACAGATAACATAGGATGCAGGAGCAAGGCGACCGTTGAGGCAAAACCAGCTCTGGGAAAATGATGGACCTGGGAGCTCCAAACACATCACACGCAGAGAGAAAGTAGCGATGGTTGCAGGGAGTAGGGGGTGGTAATACCAGAGAACCCAGTAATCCATCATTATATACATATACAACCAACGTGAGTGGGCACGTGTCAGGCTGATTGTGCAGAAACTGCATCTTTTTCCTTTCATGCTGCACTCGCAGGCCTTCTTGAGTTTTTAGTAAGAATTCCTGCCTTATAAGGACCCTTCCAAAGCTGGCTGAAGAGAAGGATCTGATGGAAGGGGGGGTGATGGGATGGCAGTTAACTATTGCATTAGAATCCAGGGTCCAGAATACAAATATCGGGGATGAAACCTTTTTGAAGAAACGGCCCAAATAGGCATGGTTTTTGGGTGGACAGCTTTATACAGACCCCAGAATACAGCGTTTCAACCATTAAAAGTCTCCCTGGCCACCCACCCTTTCTCTCTTCCTCTTCTTATTCTGTCCCTTTCACTTTTTCCCCAAATCGACTTCTCACTCAGGAAATTCTTACAAACACAGGCACTGGGCTAGACAGGGTGGGCCCTAAACACACTTTCCCTGTGGACTCGGGTCTGGATGTGCTTACCCTCTGCAGACAGCCGTCTCTGCCCAGGTGTCCTCACAGAGCAGGAGCTTCGGGCCTAAGCAGGGGTAATTACCCCAGCCAGAGGAGAAGCGAAGGTTCCAAGATGGCTTCACAGAGGACAAATTATACGTTCAGCCCAAAGCTGTTTGATTCAAAAGGTAAATCAGAGTTACCTGTGGTCACCCCACGCAAAGCACTCCTTGAAAGACACCTCCCACTTCTCAGATGTCAAATGATCCTCTTGTAGATTTATCAAAGCAGCAGGGATTAGCAAAGCCGTCCACCCTTCAGTTCTGCTCTCTCCTTTTCTCCACTTCTTTGTTTGCCTAAATAGTTGTATTAGTGAGTGAGAAGAAAGAATGGGATGTAATTAGTGTTTCTTGTAATATTTCCTGTTTAGTTTTGTAATCCTTCTGTCAGGTTTATTTTCATGTTAAGCAAAGGAAGTCCCACTGGAATATTATAATCTCTTCTTAGTGTTAGCAGAAAGCCTTGGTGTTTAAATTAATAAAGAATTGCTCAAGGAAACGAAGGCTTTCCTTGAGAGCATCAGTTTAAAGAACATGTCATTCTTCAGAGCTTGCCTTGCCTCACATTGTTTTGGTTTTGGTTTTGGTTTTCATTTGTTGGTTTTGATTTGGTTTTGTTTGGTTTTTTGCTCCACAATGTTTAAGGCTGGAGGTGAGCCCTTTTCTAAGAAGCCAGGTAGGGTGTTTAGGTTTGAACTGTATGATCCGCCAAAGGTTATGTCTGCACCCCAGTATTCTGCACCCACAGGGCCTTACACTCATGTCCCCTTCTGCCTGCACAGCCCCCTGGGCCACTGTAATAGCCCCCTGCATTGCCTGTGGCTACCCGCCCTACCGAGCCCCTCATTTGCTCCAAAGCCTCCAAAGCCCATGGCCGGGCCCCCAGTGACTAGGTCCTAAACCAGTTTTTCTCCCTGACCCCCAATCTTTCCCTTCACACACGCATTCCTGGCAAATTATAGCTGATCCCAGTACCCATCTTGCACTTTCCTATCCCTGTGCCTTTCCCTCTGCCCACACCACCTCGGCAAGGCCAGATGTGCCCATCCTTCAACCAGGGGCTGCCTCCTTCATGAAGTTTCCTCCATCCCTCCCAGCTGCAAGTACTCTCTCTCACCCTTCATATCCCATGGACTCCATCGCTGTCTGTCTAGAGCACTGACCAATTTTCACTTGTATTATAGATTTCGAATTCCCTAAATAACACATGAATATATTCTCCTTTTGAGAAACTGGAACACTACAGATAAATCTTAAGACCTCTTCACCTCCATCCTCAACCTTTTCTCCACTCCCCAGAGACAATCACTCTGATGAGTTTGATGTGTTTTCCTTCTAGGTTTATATCTACATTTACATATCTATCTATATCTATACAGCTATGGGTATTACGTATCTTGCCTTTTTAACACAGCATTGTTTTTTGAGATCTGCCCCTGTTGATATATAGATTTAGAGATTGGCTTTTCATTATTCTGTGGAATTTCATCATAAGACAGCTATTCACATTTTCTTTAGCCTGTCCTCTATTTGTGGACATTCTCTTCTCTCTGCCAGGGGGATTCTCCAGCCAGATGGCCCAGCTAACTCACATCCAGGTGTTGCCTCCACTGTAAAGTCTTTTCTGACACCACCTCTTCCCCTTCCCCTCCACCTTGAACTGAACATCTCTGCCCTCATGCATCACCACCCCTCCAGTTCCTGATGCTGGGAAGACTGGAACCCAAATTCTTCTGCCTGTCATGTAGAGCTGCCCCTTCCCCAAAAGCTCTGGCATTTGACGGCCAAAGCCCTGGAGACTCAGCTTCCATCCTGCACACCAGTCAGTGTGTTCACCTGGCAAGGAAACTTCTCTCTCTCTCTCTCACTCTCCAAGGAACCAAGGTGCTGACTTTTAAAATAACAGCACTTTCAGAAGTTGGTACGCACTTGTGTTTTCGTGGGAGCTCCTGGAGAGTGGCCCTTCATTGCTGTGCCTCAGGAACCCAGCACAGAGCATGACATGTTGTCCTCAGTAAATAGATGCTGAATCAATGTGTCTTATTTCTCACACATGACTGCAGGTCCCTTGAAGCCAAGATTTGCATCTGTTACTCCCTCAAAGGTCTTTCATGGGGCTTTACCCATATGTGCTTAATAAATATTAGTAAGTGACAAGACAACACGTCAATCTGGCCATTTCAGACAAAGAATCGGTCTCTTCAGAGAAATGGGTGGAAGCAATCTGGAGAATTAGTCAGTCACACTTCAGTAAAACCAAGCCAAAATTTAAAAAAAAAGAATTTCAGAGGAGAAGACAGGGAGATGAGCTATGGATCTTCCCCCTGCAGTGATGGAGGGATGCTGGGGAGAGGCTGTGCCCATCCTGGGCTCCAAACAGCACAAGGTTCTGAACCTGGGCCTGGCACATCTCTCCGTGTTGGGAGCCTCTCCTCCTGAAGGGGAGAGGCCAGGAGCTCTAGGCCAGCAGTGCGGTTGATGAAGACACTTAAAAAGAGAGAGGCCGGCCTGAGGTTCTGTTGGTCTGTTCTGTGTCAGCAGACGGAGTCTCACGGTGGTCATGAGGAGCTCCTCGAGCCCTTCTCTCAGCCCTGCCTTGGCCTTGGCCACCTCACCCTCCTCCAGGGTCTCCGGCACTCGACCCTGGCTCTTAGAGAACCTCTCCTACATCTCAGGGAGGCAAGTGCTAGCTCTCAGAAGAGCTTTTTAGAAAGGGCCCATTAGGTCTTTATGAGTCTTCTTTACCAGGTTCTTATGTGTCTGGTCTCCAGGGCGGTCCAGCTGCAACCCTTCTCCTCACAACATCCAGAGGTAGCCCCCTGCTTAAAACCTTCAGTGACCCACCCCCCCGTTCCACCCAGTGCCTCCAGGATGAAGCTCAACTCAAGCTGTCTCTGAGCTGGTTCCTGCCTCATCCGGCCACACTCCCTCGTGCTGTCTACGATTCAGTAACTCTAGACTCACAGAGCTCCTTGGAGGCATCGTGTTCACTCTTGACCCAGAGCTCTTGCACATGCAGTTCTTTCTGCCTGGAACACTCTTCCCCTACACTCCACATGGCCTCAAGCCTCTCTTCTCAGGTCTCAGGCCCTCTTGAGCAGACCTCCCTGGCTGGGTGAGGTCAATCGCTATATGATTCTACACTCCTGGTACATCCCCATTGGAGACTGATGAGTGTTCTTGCTAGCTTAATAGTGCGCCATAAGCTCTCTAGGGCCTGAGACCATATCTGTCTGGATCAATTTGGTATCCCGGGTGCCTATCACAGTGCTGACACATAGTAAGTGCTCACTAAATAGTCAGTGAAGACATAAATAAAAGAGAACATTCCCCTGCCCTGATCCTGCAGTGCCTCCAGGGATGAGTCCTTCCTGAAGTCTTTTGTTGGTTAAAAATCCCTGGGAGTTTCTGATTTACAGTCTTTCCCTTGAGGGCTGCACTATGTTTTAAGAAAATGCCTATTCCCAGCTGCACAGTTTAGGTACATAAAATTTGCACATTGCAATAAATACTTGGCCTCATGAATTTCTAGCCTGTTAAATAACAGAACTTAAAATGCTAGGTAAGCAGGTGAAAGAAGATAGCATCGTAAATACCAGAAAATTACGGGTTGGTGATTTTTTTTTCCCTTTGATCTTGGAACTTTCTACCAGATGAAAGAATGATTGCCTCAGAGAGAGTCTTGAGTAGAGTTTTTCCTTGCCTGGCTTGCTGCTGACCAGTTTGGAGCAAGGAGGCAAGCACCCACTTTGGCAGACACCAACTAAGGTGATGGGTTCCCAGTTCACAACAAATCTCCCTGCTCTAGGAATGTTCCCAGACAAAGTGGTGGGCAATCAATGACTATATCTGTGCTATGGGAGAGGGACTGGTTAAAGGATAGATCCCTGACTTAAGCAGGGCCAACTGGTCTCTCTTCTGGAATTTGAAACTTGAACAATTTTATATACCCAGCTGCTGGAGTATTAGAGTAGAGTTAACATAATGGCGGCCCCTAGAAAGGTGGTTCCCACAGCCTGCTGCTGAGGTCTCCTGAAGTCCTTGCCCTGGCTCTTACCCTTCCTGAGATTTGAATTCATTCTTTCCTTGATCGTGTGAGCCACTCAGGATCCTTTCAACCCATTATCCTTTTGGACACACTCATGTATCCATAAACTTGTCTACCTATTCCAGGTTAAAGGTAGGATTTCATTGCTCAAACGTTCTCTCATTTTCTGAAGGGAGTTGAGCCTGACCTAGAGATGGTGGCACTCAGCTGGATGGGTCAGGGGCCACCTGTCAGGCAAGATCTCCTGGCCCCTGGGCAAGATGGGGGAAGCAACAGGGGCTTGGCTACCTAGAGCTCAATGGGAAGGCTTATTCTACTAAAGAAAGAACATTTGACCTGCCTTTCTGAGACTATTTGGTTCTAAAGGTAGAGAGAACAATGAATGTAATTACTATTTTGAGTTTGTTAATCAGCATGAGAGAAAAAAATCACTGGTGGTGAGGAAACGCCCCATCACGTCAATCACGTGACCCAAAGCAGTGCCCTAGACTTTAGGAAATTAAACATCTGAAAGTTCTAAGGAAAGATAGCCATGGCTGTAGAGCTATGCTTTGCCAGGAAATATGGCTCAAGAGGCTTAAAAAAATGAAATTCTAACTATAAAATCACAAATAGCTACAGAGAGAAAGAAAAAGGAAAGATAACTAGAGAAGCAGTGAGGTTTCAGAGGGAACTCCCTGATATGCTCAGATTTTAAATATGAAAGAACATGGTCCCAACCCTCAAGGACATCACAGTGTGGTGAAGAAGAAGATACACAAAGGGGAAAGTGCTGAGAACCCTGGGAGAGGGACAAGCCACTGGCTACCCAGCGTGGGAGGTGACAGCAGTCCTTTCCAGCTGAAGGAATAATACCTTGTCCTGGTCACTATTTGTTTCATATAGCCTAGGGCAGGGTCCTCATTACATTCTTTATTCTCTCATGTTTAGGGGCATTTAGTAAGTACTCAGTAAATACTCTATTGTCTGACTAGCTGACCCATCATCACACTGGAGATAGCTGGCATTAGTAGAGCATTAAGGCATTTATTTATCACCTGCTGATGAAAAACACCTGGGAAATGTTACCTCATTCCATCCTTCCACTATGTCCACAGGGGGACAGAGGGAAAGCCAGTGCTGGAAAGGCAGCTGCTTCCTCTGAGGAAAAGAGGCATTATTGAGTTGTTGGTTTGAAAGCTCAGTCTTGGTAGGACTGAGGCAAACCTGACTCTAGCCAGGCTTCTGTTTTACCTGACTAGTTTATCCTTCGGGTTTACCTTGGCCCTCAACCTGCCCATCAGAAGAGACCATTTTGCACTCCCATGTGTTGTTTCTACCACTATTGTCATTTGTTTTCATCCATCATCTGTGACTGTAGTTTTTTCATTGAACATTGAAGTCCTTGAGGTCAGCAACTCTAAGAGTTCCTCAATATATGTTTGTTAAGTAGGATTCTTGCCGTTTTGAAAAGATGCAAGACACTTTTTTTTTATTAGTACTTAGAGTAAGGGCTCATTTTTTAAAGCTTCTTCTGTGTGCTATAAAAGATGGCTTAGGACCTCATTATTTGCTCTAACCCCAGCTTGGAAGAAAGTAAAATCTATTTCTTGCTTAGGGTTTTCCATTGCTCTTCTTCTGGTCTGGTCCATTACCCAAAAGCTTTCTTGTCAACTTGATATGAGGTTCTTACCATAGAGACAGAAAACATAAAAACTCCAAATAAAAAATTGCAGAATCATCATATTGCTCCACCAACTGATGAACAGTTTAAAAAAATGTGGCATATCCAGATAATAGAATATTATTTGGCCGTAAAAAAAAGAAAAGTACTGATTCAGGCTATAGCGTGGATGAACCTTGAAAATGTTCTTGCAAAAGAAATCAAACACAAAAGGCCACGTATTCTATGATACCTTTTATATGAAATGTCCAGAATTGGCAAATCTATAGAGACAGAAAGCAGATTAGTGGTTACCTTGAGTTGGGGAGACTGGGCGGGTCATAGCTAAAGAATATGGGGTTTCTTTTGCGGATAATGAAAATGTTCTAAAATTTATTATAGTAATAGCTGCACAACTCTACGAATACACTAAAAACCACTGAATTGTATACTTCAAGTGGGTGAATGGTGTGGTATGTGAATTACATCTCAATAAAGCTGCTACCAAAACCATTTTTTTAATATAGTCTTATTTCATTAACTGAATTTGTTTCCCTTGTTAGCTTTGCCCCTCAGACCAAGTTTGACAGAAAAATCTTGGCCAAAAAATGGGCCTTGCCCAGTTCAGCAACCCCAGCTTCAGTTCACACAGGAAGTGTTGCCTTTCTTTTACTCGGTTTAGTAACACAAAGAGTTTTCTGTCTTCACCTGGAAAGATAGGCAGCAAGGCAGACTGCACCGTTTAGGAGATGCTAGGACCCTTCATGAAAAGCCAGGTTCCACGATCCTCTCAGGAGGGATTGAAAAGGACCCCTGCTTAAGCCTAAGCTTAAGCCTAAAATTGGACAGAGCAGAGAGATGAAAAATTAGGAGATCAAATCTGTGATCCATAGGCCTTGAAAACTCCCAGGTAAACTTAATCTCGTTGCCGTGTGGCGTCCCTTGTTGCTTCTTTCTTTATCAAAGCAGACTTTCTTTCATGTGGTGTTAACTTAAAACGCTACTAACAAAGTAATTGCCACTTCTGTCTTTAATTTTTTTTTTTGTCCTCGACTACAAAAGACAGCTGAGTTTGCCCTCAGATCATACATCTGGGGCTTGTTACTGATGAATTACTCCAGCTGTGTGCGTGTGGTGCGGGGTGGGGGGGGGTGTATGTGTGGGTGTCAGTGTGTGTTTTAAATACAGATCACAATTCACTAATTCTGCCCACTTCCTGGAAGCGCCCTGTTAGGTGGTCACAGCAATCAAGCGCCAAGGCTTCCCTGATAACGTGTTGGACAGCAGCATTCAGGCGAGGAGGGGAGAGGTGGTCTGATTCAAGCAACGTGAATAATAAAGGTTTGAAGCTGGGAGGGCAGCACACAGAAGTGATGCATAATTCAACAGGCAAATTAATCAAGTCCCCTTTCCTATGCCCATTGCAATTACTGGGAACACGCAGAGTCATCAGCCTTCTCGCCCTCCCTCCGCCCCTTCCCCGGCCTCGGCAGCTCCAGGAGAAGCATCGGGATGTGTCTGCTTGAGTCCCGGCTGCCGCGGGCGCGCATCTCGGGCAGAGCGGACCTGGGAACGCCAGTCCCTCTGCCTCCGCGAAGCCGCGTTTTCTCCGACTGGTGCGGATCTGGGGAAGCACGAGCAGGGGTTTGGTGTGCAGTAGAGCAGAGAGTGGGGACAATTAGTTTTCTTCACGCTTGGCTGAGCCTTAGTGTAGGGACGGACCGGCTTAGAGGGTGAGGCAGATCGCAGATAATAGAAGCTTCATTTCCAACTGACCCTCCGAGCGTCGTGCCCGGCCCAGGAGGAAGGAACAATGCCGATCCCCGGGAGAAACGCCGGCGCTGAATGCCGAAGGCTCCAACCAAGCAAGGGGGCAAAAACAAAAGCAATAGACAGGGCTTTGCCTTGAAATGGTTTCTCTGGTCCCCACCAAAAAAAAAAAGAAAAAGAAAAAGAAAAAAGCTCCATTGAGGACAGAAAATAAAGTCTGGTAATGAAACATACATTGCTCACACAAGCAAGAAGCAGACACACACACACACACACACACACATACACTCATGCACACGGGCCATTGTGCGGGCAAGTTCCTTTTAGCCCTGGGATGCGTCTCTGAGGGGGAAAAAAAAGTGCCTCAAATAGAAAAGCCCCACTATGTGTCCTTCTAGCTGTAGTATGAGTCACCAAAAAGGTCCCATGATGTGAGTGGCTTGAGATTAACGCCAAGCACCAACGGGAGAAGCAAACACAGAAGTTTTCACCATAGAGGGAGGAACTAAAGCACCCCTAACAGTGGTGGTTTTAACCTTCTTATCAGGGTGTCAGTTACTGTGTAATAAACTACCCCAAATCTCAGTAGCTTCAAACAACATCTATTTTATCATATATGTTTCATGTTCTGGGGTCCAAATTTCAGGCAGGGCTCGGTTGGATGATTCATTGGCACCAGGTAGTATCAGTTGAGGTCACTTGGTCATATTCAGCCGGCATGTGGGCTGGCCTGCAGGGTCCAAGATGGCTTTACTTCTTGATCTCATATCTAAGAAGAGATGGCTGGAAGGATGGGGTCAGCTGGGACTGTCCACCAGAGTGTCTACCTGTAGCCTCTCCAGCATGGCAGCTCAGGGCTCCCAGAGAGAATGCTCCCAGAGACAGGAAGTGGAAGTTGCCACTTTCTTCCTCAAGGCCCAGGTCTAGAAACTGGCATAGCATCACTTCCACCATATATATATATATATATATATATATATATATATATATATATATATGGTGATTAGGTCATGAGGGTGGAGCCCTCATGGTTGGGATTAGTGCCCTTATCAAAAGAGACCCCAAAGAGCTCCTTTGCCCCTTCTGCCATGTGAGGACACAGCTGGGTATCTATGAACAAGGAAGCAGGTCTTCACCAGACACTGAATCTGCCAGCACCTTGATCTTAGACTTCCCAGCCTCCAGAACTATGAGAAATAAATTTCTATTGTTTATAAGTCACCCAGTCTGTGGTATTTTGTTATAGTAGCCCAAATGGACTAAGACAAATGGTTTTCTCTTCTTACTCTATGTTTTACACTTTGAGGAAAAAGTTCAATATCTCCTGTTTAGAAGACTTGGTTTCATGGGAACTCTTGGGGTTTCTAGGCCCCATTCAGCTGTGGGAGGCTGGGCAGGGACTTGGATGACACAGCCACAGGGGAATGACTAGCAGTAGAGCTGGGACAGTCACCCCTTTTGTTAGTGCTTTGCATCTGTCAAATGCCAATTCAGACTTCCATCAACAGGCATATTTAAAAGAATTCGTGTTAGGGAAATTTGCCATCCATGCATTTTCAATGAGAGCCAATTCTATTAACTCCTCCGAATCCCTTGCATTATGGCTGGGCTTTCAGAAACGAGCCTTGAATAAACTTTTCAGTGATTTCACAACACTTCCATTATGGCTGCTCCATTATGAAGCAGATGAACATTTTCTTGAACAATTAGACGGGGTTGTGTCGAATAAAGAGCGAGGTTTGCCTGAGATCACGGAAACCTATCTGCTTAGGTGATTCATTTTCTTCCAACAAGGCAACCCATAATAAGCTTTTCTTCTGGAGCCTTGTCCTGCTTCCCATTTCAATTAGTGACAATGACTGGAGAATAAGAGGAATATCTTCTTCATGTCCTTGTGCTGCAAACAAGGCTGGCCAATGAAGAACAATGAAGAACGTGAGGGAGGGGAAGGGACGCAGAGTGGGGGCAGGGCACATCTGCAAGAAAACCAGCCTGCTTTCCCAGAGAGACTCCACAGTGCAGGGGTGGGGTCTGCAGGAATCAGATGGCAGAGCTAAGATGGGGAAGAAAGACTTTCCAGCAGGGAAGCAGGTCACCACAGGCAGAGCGGCAGGCACAACATGACACTAAGCATCACTCTCTCTCTCCACGAGGCCAGTCTTATCCTTGACCCTGGCCCCTGAAATTTGGGGCATATTGAACTGTCACACTTTCTACAAGTCATTTGTACATGTTTGTTTCTTGACACAGTTCTGCCCCGTTGCTGTTTTGTCCATGGTGAGTTTCATCGTTTCCTGCCACCAGGCCTGTCAATGGATTGTTCTTTGAGAGGCAATGTCAAGGTGAGAGAAATCCAATATCACAAATTCATTCATTCATTTATTCATTCTCTTACTGAATGAGCACTTCCTGGGCATATATTGTCTACCTTGATTTCCAGGCATCCCAACTACTGGGTCATGACCTAGAGAGGAGAGCTTTCTACCTTTTTTGGGTCTGCTCTGTCCTCCAGCCCATTTCTCTTGTCCCCCATCCCTACATACAGTTCATCTCTGGCAAACACTGACAGCTTGCCTCTCCACTCCAGACCCCGTTTTAGGTACCTGCAATACAACAGGGACCAGAACACAGCTCCGGGGTTAATTTCCTCGGGCCACTGTGACAAAGGGCCACAGACTGGGGCGCTTAAAACAACAGAAATTCATTGTCTCACAGGTCTGGAGGCTGAGAAGTCCAAAATCAAGGTGTCAGCAGGACCATGCTCTCTCCAAAGGCTCTAGGCAAGGAAGGTGGGGATTCTTCCTTGCCTCTTCCGAGTTTCTGTGGTTTGCCGGCAATCCTTGATGTTCCTGGACTTGTAGGTGCATCACTCCGCTCTCTGCCTCCGTCATCACTGGGTGTTACCCCTGTGTCTCTTCAAATCATCTTCCTTTTGTGTGTCTGTCTCTGTGTCTCTTCCTATAAAGACACCAGTCATACTAGATTAAGGACCTGTCCTACTCCACTGTGACCTCACCTTAACTATTTACATCTGCAATAATCCTATATCCAAAGAGTCATATTCTGAGGCTCCAGGAAGGACACAAATTTGGCAGGGGATGGGAAGTGGGAGTGGGGGGGGGTGATGACGCTATTCTACCCAGAACACTGCTCTTCTGGAACTCAGAGTCTAGAGGGGAAGCAACACAAGTAAAAAGTCATTGCCGCTTTCAGAGGGAGGTGACGTGAGGAAACTCTGTACAAAGCCCAAAAGGAGACGCAGGTAAGTGAGACATCCTCTCTGGAAGTTGGTCTGGAAGGTGGTGTCAATGTAGAGAAGAGAGAGAGGATGTTCCCAGCCAGCCACCCATTGGCCCTCCAGGTCTCATGGGCTCAGTGCAGGAGACACAAATTTTTATTTTCTTTTGTGGAATGCCAAACCTGTGAGCTGGCCCAGGCTGCTGGTGGCCTGTCATGCCGCCTTTGTGCCTGGGTCCCAGGCTGCCAGGTGGCTTCCCCAGCTCCTTTCCCCCAGGACTTGACTCTGGACCCCTTCATGGCAACAATTAGCAAAGCAGAGGAAATGCAAGGGAAAAAGAGGGTTTTCCCCCAAGGCCCATTTATTGCAGAGCTTCACAAGAGGCAAACCAAAGCAAACGCACCACACAATCACCTGCGGTCCTAGCCTCTCCCTAATCCCCAGCCCCCAGCACCACGGTCCAGCAGTACACGTGGCTCCAGCTTCCCCCAGTGCTCCTCTTCCCCCTCTGGGGTGCAAAGAAGGTGGCAGGAATATAGGTTTTCCCTGACTATCAACAAGAGAAATCAAGAAAAGGAGCTGATTGAGTTCTTCTATAAAATGAGAAGATTGAGGGGCGGCCTGGGATAACCTTACAGGCAAAGACAGAGGCACAGCATAACCACTCCCATGACCACCAACCAGCACATATTCCTGCAGTATAATTTTGGTTGGAAAAGTCTTCTTAGCTGGAAAGGTACCTCTGGACCTGACTCAAGCCAGCCCTCTCTCTTCAGCGCCCTTTGCTACACAGACAGGAGCCTGCACTACTTTATAAGTCCTTTCAGCAGGGATGTTTTATAACGGGCTTGGTAACTGTTCTGATGTATCGAAAATGATTAAATATGCTACCAAAGCTAGATCCTGTATTAGAACCTGCACCTAAACGTTGAGGTCCCAGAATCGTCCAGAGTGGTAGAAGCGTGACAAAGCATTGTGTCTAGTGTTAGCGATCAGGATCCAGTCTATTGAACACAGGGTTCAATAAAGTGCCAAATGTGGCTGGTTAGATGCTCGGACAATGGCCGTCACTCACTGCAGGTGCAAAGGTGTGTCTCTTCCCACTCCCACTCTGGGAATATGGTCTAAACCATGTAAGATTCAAAGATGTCACACAAGGACAAGGGCAAGCCTGTACTGGGAGCAACAGAGAGATGGCTGCAAGATCTAACCTATAATCACGTCCTGGCTATCCTGCTAACCAGGGGAGGGACTGCCTTGATGCCCACCTTAGTCCTGGTACAAAGGGACCCTTCCTATTACCTCACTCATGGAAAGGTGGAACATCTCAACACCCCTTAGAAAAAACATAATACCTATTCTCCCCCTGCCCAGGGGGTAAAGAGGACTGGGACATCTGAGTTTACACCATTGGGTGTCACATACCAGCACCTTAACCACGTGAGACATGTCCGCCTCAGGCACACCTATCCAGAGCATCATGAGTTACCTGAGCTGTTTTCTGGATTTCTTAGAGCCCTCAAGGATAAACCAGCACCTGCTGCTCAGTTCTGGAAACGCAGCTTCCTCCCTCCCAATGGGTACCGTCACCCCTTCCTCAGTGCTACTGATAGTTCCTGATACAGATGCTCTGTGTTGATCCCTTGGACTCAAGCTACTGCTTCTGGATTCAGATTCATGGAGGAGGCTTGCTGCTTCTCCGAGATGAAGTGATACGTGCTTCACCTTTACAGAGCCAACTGTCCCTTGTCCCACCATTACCGCCTTCTTGCCAGGGGGATGTTGGAACCCTTTTGGGTCCTTTTGGAGACCTGCCTGTTGTCCTGTGCCCTCTGTGTGAATGTCACAGTGCTAGGACTGCGTGGAATCCCCCACCAGTGGGCACAGGCTGAGTGCTAATACAGCACTGAGACACACCACCCTAGTCATTGAGAGCATCCGTAGCCCGACAGGGGTCCTGAGTGGTGCTCTTTAAATGCAGGGTCCCCAGCAAGCGCTCAGCTCCCCCATCTGAAGGGAGGCCCATATCCTGCCTGCATGTGCTGGAACCACACATGGGGTCTCAGGGAGTTTTTGGTCTCATCATGTTATGCTGAGAGGCCCCAGTAGCCCACCTATTATAGTCCCTTGGAGAATATTCCTCAGTTTAGCAGTCTATGGGATGGGACTACACTTCCTGCCCCCTTGTCTGCAGCAAAATAGAAAACAGAGGTCCATGGGCAGCCTGGCTCTGGTCTGAAAAAGCAAGACTCATTGTGAAAAGAGTGGTGTAATTCCTTCTTGTGGGCCTGCATATTGCTTCCATCGGGTTATACATTTCTTCCGGGTAATAGAGAATAATTATAGACTGTTTGATCTCTGCTAATTAAAACACTTTCCATAATAACCAAGTCCCCAAGACTCTCTTCTGATTGGAATGAATCTGACCAGAGAAGAATTTTTCTCCTAAAATTTATACAATAATAGACACTTTTTCATCCCTGATAAGATGTGCTTAGGAGCCCCACACGACAAAAGAGGTTTTGACTCTCAGATCCTAGAGACTAAAAGTCAATGCATACTAGTTGTTGTAACCTTCACTCACCTGAGTGTTCGGTCCCTTCCTCCTCGCCCCTCCTCTCCCTCCCCTTCCTCCCCTTCCCCCTCCTCCACTTCCTTCTCCTCCTCCCCCCTCTCTTTCTGTCTCTCCTATATTTGAGAGTAGGTTTCTGCTGCACATATATTGAGCAGGACCATCATAATTCCTCTGTTCTTTGGCCCACAGGAATGAACCCACATTTATTTATAGTTTCTTCTGCTTCCCTATGTCTGAGGTCATCACACCCCCCTCAGCACCACAGGGTGATTTTGCCGGGACAATAATACCTAAACCTCCACCCACAGTCATGCTCAGTGATATAAACTTGGCTACAATGTGCTCGGCAGTTGACTCCTTTCCTCAAGCAAGACCAGCTGAGGTTCTCCTGGGCAGGAGCTGAGGGGGAGAGATGGGCAGGAAGTGATGGCCCATGGTCTTTTAAGACTTTCCCTTTCCCCTGAACGTCCACTTGTGCACAATACATTTTCTACCATCTTCACTTTTGCGCTTTTTGTGACAATGGTGACTCATTGAAAACTACTGTTTTATATTAAGCTCCCAATATTGTGACCCCTATGTTTTACAGGATTGAAAAATTGGGATCCTACTGACCGTGATATAGTGGTGTTCTCCTGTAATGATTTTCATAGCTTATAGCCCTGCAATGCAGATACATTGCTCCACAAATTAGCCATAATTTGAGCCATTTTGCAGCGGAGCCCTTAGGATTTTCCCTTCAATGGTTCTCAGCCTCTTGAAATCTTCCCAATGCACTTTCTCTCAAGCCTCAAACACCTGGAGTCGGGACCACAGACCCAGAGTTATTTGTTTTTTGATTGCTCTGGAAGAATCTCTGGAAGTCGTGAAAGCTGTTGGCCAGCTCCCTTCCTGGGCTAATTGCCAGGCTCTTGAGTTTCCCAAATGTCATTCCTTCTCTGCGGCTAAGGCCCTACTGACAAAGAATGCAGAATTCATCATCCACTAGACCTCCCATCCAATGCTGCCCTGCAGCATGCAATTCACTGCTGGTAGGTGAGGAGCTCTTATCAGCCCATATTCAAAATGCTACTCCATACTTACTTCTCAAATGGATTCTTTTTTTTTTTTTTTTAACATCTTTATTGGAGTATAATTGCTTTACGATGGTGTGTTAGTTTCTGCTTTATAACAAAGTGAATCAGTTATACATATACATATGTTCCCATATCTCTTCCCTCTTGCATCTCCCTCCCTTCCACCCTCCCTATCCTACCCCTCTAGGTGGTCACAAAGCACCGAGCTGATCTCCCTGTGCTATGCGGCTGCTTCCCACTAGCTATCTATTTTACATTTGGTAGTGTATATATATATAACCAAGACACTCTCTCACCCTGTTACATCTCACCCCTCCCCCTCCCCATATCCTCAAGTCCATTCTCTAGTAGGTCTGTGTCTTTACTCCCGTCTTGCCACTAGGTTCTTCATGACCTTTTTTTTTTTTTGTTAGATTACATATATATGTGTTAGCATACTGTATTTGTTTTTCTTTTTCTGACTTACTTCACTCTGTATGACAGACTCTAACTTCATCCACCTCACTACAAATACCTCCATTTCATTTCTTTTTATGGCTGAATAATATTCCATTGTATATATGTGCCACATCTTCTTTATCCATTCATCCGATGATGGACACTTAGGTTGCTTCCATATCCTGGCTATTGTAAATAGAGCTGCAATGAACATTGTGGTACATGACTCTTTTTGAATTATGGTTTTCTCAGGGTATATGCCCAGTAGGGGGATTGCTGGGTCGTATGGTAGTTTTATTTTTAGTTTTTTAAGGAACCTCCATACTGTTCTCCATAGTGGCTGTATCAATTTACATTCCCATCAGCAGTGCAAGAGTGTTCCCTTTTCTCCACACCCTCTCCAGCATTAATTGTTTCTAGATTTTTTGATGATGGCCATTGTGACCAGTGTGAGATGATATCTCATTGTAGTTTTGATTTGCATTTCTCTAATGATTAATGATGTTGAGCATTCTTTCATGTGTCTGTTGGCAATCTGTATATCTTCTTTGGAGAAATGTCTATTTAGGTCTTCTGCCCATTTTTGGATTGGGTTGTTTGTTTTTTTGTTATTGAGCTGCATGAGCTGCTTGTAAATCTTGGAGATTAATCCTTTGCCAGTTGCTTCATTTGCAAATATTTTCTCCCATTCTGAGGGTTGTCTTTTGGTCTTGTTTATGGTTTCCTTTGCTGTGCAAAAGCTTTGAAGTTTCATTAGGTCCCATTTGTTTATTTGTGTTTTTATTTCCATTTCTCTAGGAGCTGGGTCAAAAAGGATCTTGCTGTGATTTACGTCATAGAGTGTTCTGCCTATGTTTTTCTCTAAGAGTTTGAAAGTGTCTGGCCTTACACTTAGGTCTTTAATCCATTTTGAGTTTATTTTTGTGTATGGTGTCAGGGAGTGTTCTAATTTCATACTTTTACATGTACCTGTCCAATTTTTCCAGCACCACTTATTGAAGAGGCTGTCTTTTCTCCGCTGTATATGCTTGCCTCCTTTATCAAAGATAAGGTGACCATAGGTGCGTGGGTTTGTCTCTGGACTTTCTATCCTGTTCCATTGATCTATATTTCTGTTTTTGTGCCAGTACCAAACTGTCTTGATTACTGTAGCTTTGTAATATAGTCTGAAGTCAGGGAGCCTGATTCCTCCAGCTCCATTTTTCGTTCTCAAGATTGCTTTGGCTATTCAAGGTCTTTTGTGTTTCCATACAAATTGTGAAATTTTTTGTTCTAGTTCTGTGAAAAATGCCAGTGGTAGTTTGATGGGGATTGCATTGAATCTGTAGATTGCTTTGGGTAGTAGAGTCATTTTCACAATGTTGATTCTTCCAATCCAGGAACATGGTATATCTCTCCATCTATTTGTATCATCTTTAATTTCTTTCATCAGTGTTCTATAATTTTCTGCATACAGGTCTTTTGTCTCCTTAGGTAGGTTTCTTCCTAGATATTTTATTCTTTTTGTTGCAATGGTAAACGGGAGTGTTTTCTTAAATTCACTTTCAGATTTTTCGTCATTAGTGTATAGAAATGCAAGAGATTTCTGTGCATTAATTTTGTATCCTGCTACTTTACCAAATTCATTGATTAGCTCTAGGAGTTTTCTGGTAGCATCTTTAGGATTCTCTATGTATAGTATCATGTCATCTGCAAACAGTGACAGCTTTACTTCTTCTTTCCCGATTTGGATTCCTTTTATTTCTTTGTCTTCTCTGATTGCTGTGGCTAACACTTCCAAAACTATGTTGAATAATAGTGGTGAGAGTGGGCAACCTTGTCTTGTTCCTGATCTTAGTGGAAATGGTTTCAGTTTTTCACCATTGAGGACAATGTTGGCTGTGGGTTTGTCATATATGGCCTTTATTATGTTGAGGAAAGTTCCCTCTATGCCTACTTTCTGCAGGGCTTTTATCATAAATGGGTGTTGAATTTTGTCGAAAGCTTTCTCTGCATCTATTGAGATGATCATATGGTTTTTCTCCTTCAATTTGTTAATATGGTGTATCACATTGATTGATTTGCGTATGTTGAAGAATCCTTGCATTCCTGGGATAAACCCCACTTGATCATGGTGTATGATCCTTTTAATGTGCTGTTGGATTCTCTTTGCTAGTATTTTGTTGAGGATTTTTGCATCTATGTTCATCAGTGATATTGGCCTGTAGTTTTCTTTCTTTGTGACATCTTTGTCTGGTTTTGGTATCAGGGTGATGGTGGCCTCGTAGAATGAGTTTGGGAGTGTTCCTCCCTCTGCAATATTTTGGAAGAGTTTGAGAAGGATAGGTGTTAGCTCTTCTCTAAATGTTTGATAGAATTCGCCTGTGAAGCCATCTGGTCCTGGGCTTTTGTTTGTTGGAAGATTTTTAATCACAGTTTCAATTTCAGTGCTTGTGATTGGTCTGTTCATATTTTCTATTTCTTCCTGGTTCAGTCTCGGCAGTTTGTGCATTTCTAAGAATCTGTCCATTTCTTCCAGGTTTTCCATTTTATTGGCATAGAGTTGCTTGTAGTAATCTCTCATGATCGTTTGTATTTCTGCAGTGTCAGTGGTTACTTCTCCTTTTTCATTTCTAATTCTATTGATTTGAGTCTTCTCCCTTTTTCTCTTGATGAGTCTGGCTAATGGTTTATCAATTTTTTTTATCTTCTCAAAGAACCAGCTTTTAGTTTCATTGATCTTTGCTATTGTTTCCTTCATTGCTTTTTCATTTATTTCTGATCTGATCTTTATGATTTCTTTCCTTCTGCTAGTTTTGGGGTTTTTTTGTTCTTCTTTCTCTGATTGCTTTACGTGCAAGGCTAGGTTGTTTATTCGGGATGTTTCCTGTTTCTTGATGTAGGCTTGTATTGCTATAAACTTCCCTCTTAGCACTGCTTTTGCTGCCTCCCATAAGTTTTGGGTTGTCGTGTCTCCATTGTCATTTGTTTCTAGGTATTTTTTGATTTCCCCTTTGATTTCTTCAGTGATCACTTCGTTATTAAGTAGTGTATTGTGTAGCCTCCATGTGTTTGTATTTTTTACAGATCTTTTCCTATAATTGATATCTAGTCTCATAGCGTTGTGGTCGGAAAAGATACTTGATACGATTTCAATTTTCTTAAATTTACCAAGGCTTGATTTGTGACCCAAGATATGATCTATCCTGGAGAATGTTCCATGAGCACTTGAGAAAAATGTGTATTCTGTTGGTTTTGGGTGGAATGTCCTATAAATATCAATTAAGTCCATCTTGTTTAATGTATCATTTAAAGTTTGTGTTTCCTTATTTATTTTCATTTGGGATGATCTGTTCATTGGTAAAAGTGGGGTGTTAAAGTCCCCTACTATGATTGTGTTACTGTTGATTTCCCCTTTTATGACTGTTAGTATTTGCCTTATGTATTGAGGTGTTCCTATGTTGGGTGCATAAATATTTACAATTGTTATACCTTCCTCTTGGATCGATCCCTTGATCATTATATAGTGTCCTTCTTTGTCTCTTGTAATAGTCTTTATTTTAAAGTCTATTTTGTGTGATATGAGAATTGCTACTCCAGCTTTCTTTTGATTTCCATTTGCATGGAATATCTTTTTCCATTCCCTCACTTTCAGTCTATATGTGTCTCTAGGTCTGAAGTGGGTCTCTTGTAGACAGCATATATATGGGTCTTGCTTTTGTATCCATTCAGCCAGTCTGTGTCTTTTGGTGGGAACATTTAATCCATTTACATTTAAGGTAATTATCGATATGTATGTTCCTATTCTCATTTTCTTAAATGTTTTGGGTTTGTTATTGTAGGTGTTTTCCTTCTCTTGTGTTTCTTGCCTAGAGAAGTTCCTTTAGCATTTGTTGTAAAGCTGGTTTGGTGGTGCTGAATTCTCTCAGCTTTTGCTTGTCTATAAAGGTTTTAATTTCTCCTTCAAATCTGAATGAGATCCTTGCTGGGTAGAGTAACCTTGGTTGTAGGTTTTTCTCCTTCATCACTTTAAGTATATCCTGCCACTCCCTTCTGGCTTGCAGAGTTTCTGCTGAAAGATCAGCTGTTAACCTTATGGGGATTCCCTTGTGTGTTATTTGTTGTTTTTCCCTTGCTGCTTTTAATATGTTTTCTTTATATTTAATTTTTGATAGATTGATTAATATGTGTCTTGGCGTGTTTCTCCTTGGATTTATCCTATATGGGACTCTCTGTGCTTCCAGGACTTGATTAACTATTTCCTTTCCCATATTAGGGAAGTTTTCAACTATAATCTCTTCAAATATTTTCTCAGTCCCTTTCTTTTTCTCTTCTTCTTCTGGGACCCCTATAATTCGAATGTTGGTGCATTTAATGTTGTCCCAGAGGTCTCTGAGACTGTCCTCAGTTCTTTTCATTCTTTTTTCTTTATTCTGCTCTGCAGTAGTTATTTCCACTATTTTATCTTCCAGGTCACTTATCCGTTCTTCTGCCTCAGTTATTCTGCTATTGATCCCATCTAGAGTATTTTTAATTTCATTTATTGTGTTTTAGTTCTTCTAGGTCCTTGTTAAATGTTTCTTGCATTTTGTCTATTCTATTTCCAAGATTTTGGATCATCTTTACTATCATTATTCTGAATTCTTTTTCAGGTAGGCTGCCTATTTCCTCTTCATTTGTTAGGTCCGGTGTGTTTTGACCCTGCTCCTTCATCTGCTGTGTGTTTTTTTGTCTTCTCATTTTGCTTATCTTACTGTGTTTGGGGTCTCCTTTTCACAGGCTGCAGGTTTGTAGTTCCCGTTGTTTTTGGTATCTGTCCCCACTGGCTAAGGTTGGTTCAGTGGGTTGTGTAGGCTTCCTGGTGGAGGGGACTAGTGCCTGTGTTCTGGTGGATGAGGCTGGATCTTGTCTTTCTGGTGGGCACGTCCACGTCTGGTGGTGTGTTTTGGGGTGTCTGTGGTCTTATGATTTTAGGCAGCCTCTCTGCTAATGGATGGGGCTGTGTTCCTGTCTTGCTAGTTGTTTGGCATAGTGTGTCCAGCCCTGTAGCTTGCTGGTCGTTGAGTGAAGCTGGGTCTTGATGTTGAGATGGAGATCTCTGAGAGATTTTCACCGTTTGGTATTATGTGGAGCTGGGAGGTCTCTTGTGGACCAGTGTCCTGAAGTTGGCTCTCCCACCTAGAGGCACAGCCCTGATGCCTGGCTGGAGCACAAAGAGCCTTTCATCCACACGGCTCAGAATAAAAGGGAGAAAAAATAGAAAGAAAGAAAGAAAGAGGATAAAATAAAATAAAATAAAATAAAATAAAATAAAACTATTATAATAAAAAATAAGAAAAAAATCATTAAGAATAAATTTATTAAGAAAATTTTTTTTAATTTTTAAAAATAGATTTATTAATTTTTTATAATAAAAATTAAGAGAAAAATTATTAAGAAAAAAATTTATTAAGAAAAAAATTTTTTATTTTTTAAAATAAAAATATGGAAAAACTTATTAAGAAAATAAATTTTTTTAATTTTTAAAAATAGAAAATAAGGAAAAAATTAAGAAAACATTAAGAAAAAAAATTTTTTTAAGTAAAAAAAATAAATAAATAAACGGACGGACCGATCCCTAGGACTAATGGTGAAAGCAAAGCTATACAGACAAAATCTCACACAGAAGCATACACATATACACTCACAAAAAAAGGAAAAGCGGAAAAATTAATATATCCTGCTCCCAAAGTCCACCTCCTGAATTTGGGATGATTCGTTGTCTATTCAGGTATTCAACAGATGCAGGCACCTCAAGTTGTTTGTGGAGTCTTAATCCACTGCTTCTGAAGCTGCTGGGAGAGATTTCCCCTTCTCTTCTCTGTTCATACAGCTCCTGGTGTTCAGCTTTGGATTTGGACCCGCCCCTGCGTGTAGGTCGCCTGAGGGCGTCTGTTCCCCGCCCAGACAGGACGGGGTTAAAGGAGCAGCTGCCTCGGTGTCTCTGGCTCGCTCAGGCCGCGGGGAGGGAGGAGTACGGATGTGGGGCGGGCCTGCGGCGGCAGAGGCCAGCATGACGTTGCACCAGCCTGAGGCGCACCGTGTGTTCTCCCGGGGAAGTTGTCCCTGGATCACGGGACCCTGGCAGTGGCGGGCTGCACCGGTTCCCGGGAGGGGGACTGTGGATAGTGACCTGTGCTCACACACAGGTTTCTTGGTGGTGGCAGCAGCAGCCTTAGTGTCTCATGCCCGTCTCTGGGGTCTGCGCTGATAGCCGCGGCTCACGCCAGTCTCTGGAGCTCGTTTAGGCGCCGCTCTGAATCCCCTCTCCTTGCGCACCACGAAACAAAGAGGCAAGAAAAAGTCTCTTGCCTCTTCGGCAGCTGCAGACTTTTTCCCGGACTCCCTCCCGGCCAGCTGTGGTGCACTAACCCCTTCAGGCTGTGTTCATGCCGCCAAACCCAGTCCTCTCCCTGCGATCCAACCGAAGCCCGAGCCTCAGCTCCCAGCCCCGCCCGCCCCGGCGGGTGAGCAGACAAGCCTCTCGGGCTGGTGAGTGCTGGTCTGCACTGATCCTCTGCGGGAATCTCTCCGCTTTGCCCTCCGCACCCCTGTGGCTGCGCTCTCCTCCATGGCTCCGAAGCTTCCCCCCCTCCGCCACCCGCAGTCTCCGCCCGCGAAGGGGCTTCCTAGTGTGTGGAAACCTTTCCTCCTTCACAGCTCCCTCCCACTGGTGCAGGTCCCGGCCCTATTCTTTTGTCTCTGTTATTTCTTTTTTCTTTTGCCCTACCCAAGTACGTGGGGAGTTTCTTGCCTTTTAGGAAGTCTGAGGTCTTCTGCCAGCGTTCAGTGGGTGTTCTGTAGGAGCAGTTCCACATGTAGATGTATTTCTAATGTATCTGTGGGAAGGAAGGTGATCTCCCCATCTTACTCTTCCGCCATCTTGCCCTAAGCCCTCAAATGGATTCTTGATAGCCCCACTTCAGCTCTAGAAACTGCAGCTATTAATGGGGATAGGAAAGGGGTGTCAGGCCTCATTGTCAGGAAGAAAGCAAGAGGCTTCTGCTCTCTGCAACTTTCTTAGTACAACCACCCCTCAACCTTCCAAACCAGCCAAAGGTGGACAGGGGCTGAATGGCCATTCCATCCATGTTGGATGCTGATCACCTCTCACTGAACAGCTCAGGGCCTGGGCCCAGCCCTTCTCTTTCAGTGCCCCAGGCTGCCCAGTCCATGTACCCTCTGGCCAGAGCCCCTCCCTCTGAGCTGGAAACCGCAAGTTAAATTAGGGAGGAACTTGACAAATCATTCATTAAACCCGTTAAACCCCCAAACTCTCCTTAGTTCTCCAGGACAGACACTGAGGCTGAGGTCTTAGCCCAGCTGATTTAAGATGCAGCAGAACAGGCATCAGAGAAGAAACAAGTTAAGTCACCAGCACCTTCAGTGTCTGTCATGTCCCCCTGAAGTCTTTACAACACAATATGTCATCCAGGGACATGAGTGTCTCCAAGGGTTTCCTAATCTCAGCCACCGTCTCCACCCTCATCCCATCCATCCTGCTCTTCCTATACTGGCTCTTCCCAGTCCTATAATACACTCCTTCCTTCCCACGTAGCAGCCTGGGACCTTGCTGGTCCCCCTGCCTGGAATAAGTTTGCCTTGGTCTCCCCATTGCTAGTCCTTTTCTTCCAGTCTCAGGGCTCCTCAGAACATCCCTCTGTGATCTCCTACCTAAAGGAGGCCCTCACCCCCACTTGCTTCCAGTTTCTTCACCCTAATTATTTCCATCCATACACTCACAAGTAGTTATTTAAGTATTTAAGTATTCAATAAGCTGATCTTGGTCTGACCCCTGCCCTGCCCTCATGAGGGTGAGGCCTCATCTGCGTTGTTCACCACAATCCTCAGACCCTCAAACAGTGCTTGTAACATACATAGTGGCACCCCATAAGTGGTTATTGGATGGATGCTGAAAGAAGAAATGAAGCTTTAGGGGTGGTGTCTTTATCCTTGATGTTCTGACAATCTACCAGAGTGTGCCCAGGCTGAGTGTCTTTTTAGGAATTCTGTTTGGTATTAGTAGGGTCTTGGAATCTGAGGTCACTGGTCTTTCTTTAGCTCTGGAAAGATATTCTAGTCTGATTTATTTGAGTGATCCACAACCAGGCCCCTGCGTTCTCTCTTCTCTGTTCTGTCCTCCTGGAATTCCCACTGGACAGATGTTGGGCTTTGTATATCTATGCTTCATGTTTCTTAATTTTCCTTTGTATTTCTGGCTGTTCATCCTTATGCACTGCTCTGATCTTCAAACTGCAAATTTTCCCTTCAGCTATGTCTACTCTGTTATTCATCCCATTTACTGAGAATTTCATTTCAACAACCATATTTTTCATTTCAAATATTTCTAACTAGTTATTTTACATTAAACAATTGTTCTTGTTTTAGAAACAGACTCACAGACATAGAGAACAGACTTGTGGTGGCCAAGGAGGAGAGGGGGTTGGGGAGGGATGGATTGGGAGTTTGGGATGAAAACTATTATATAAGAATAGATAGGGCTTCCCTGGTGGCACAGTGGTTGAGAATCTGCCTGCCAGTGCAGTGAACACGGGTTCGAGCCCTGGTCCGGGAAGATCCCACGTGTCGCGGAGCAACTAAGCCCGTGCGCCACAACTACTGAGCCTGCACTCTACAGCCCGTGAGCCACAACTACTGAAGCCTATGCGCCTAAAGCCTGTGCTCCGCAACAGGAGAAGCCACCACAATGAGAAGCCCACACACTGCAACGAAGAGTAGCCCCTGCTCGCCACAGCTAGAGAAAGCCTGTGTGCAGCAACGAAGACCCAACACAGCCAAAAATAAATAAATAAATTTATAAGAAAAAAAGAAAAGAATGGATAAACAACAAGGTCCTACTGTATAGCACAGGGAACTATATTCAATATCATGTGATAAACCATAATGGAAAAGAATATGAAAAAGAATGTATATATATGTGTGTGTGTGTATAACTGAGTCAGTTTGTTGTACAGCAGAAATTAACACAACATTGTAAATCAACTATACTTTAAAATTAAATATAAATAAATAAAATTTAATATAAGTTAATAAATATTTTAAAATGTAAAAATTGTTCTTGTTTTAGCCTTCTTCACAGCAGTTATTACCAACTGACATATTTGTTTGTTTGTTTACTTATTTATTATCTCTTGCTCCCATCATTAGAATCTTAATCCTAAAAGAGTAGGGATTATTTTGTTCATTGCTGTATTCTCAGTGCACACATAGTGCTTCACACATAACAGTGCTCAAAAAGTACTTGTTAAATAAATTGAAGAAATTAATGGGATATCTTTTAGTATTTTTCTTTTTTTTTTTTACAAGTAATAAATTTTATTAGAAGTTGAGTATCTGTTAATGAGCAGGCAGCTATATAACTTAGTATAAAGCCACTACAATTCAAACATTGTAGCATTACTACTAGATGAATGAACACATGTACAAATTAAACAGAAAGGAATATCCACAAATAGTTCTAAGTATGTCTGGGAAGTTTGATTGTGATAAAGTGACTTTATAATCTTTAAAATTGATACCTAGAAAACTGCACACCCATTTAAAACTAAAGTCTGTACCTCACTACATACCAAAATAAATTACACCAGTTGCACATGTAAGAAGCTTGAAAGTTGCCACTTTATCCTAACAAGATGCGTCTTTTACAACTATTTTCTCCCACTCTCTGGCTTGTCTTTTCATTACCTTGACAGTGATTTTCACAGAGCAGAAATTTTCTATTTTAATGAAGTTTAGCTTATCAATTCTTTCTTTCATGGATTGTGCCTTTGGTGTTATATCTTAAAAGCCATTGCCATACCCAAGGTCATCTAGGTTTTCTCCTATGTTATCTTCTAGGATTTTTATAGTTTTGTGTTTTACATTTAGGTCTGTGGTTCATTTTGAGTTGTTTTCTTTTTTTAATTGAAGAATTTTTATTTTGGTAAAAGATACACATTTTGCCACATAATAGTTCTGACATTTGTAAGTGTATCCCTATAAATATACACTTACAAATGTCAGAACTATAAAAGAAGTTCTTTTCTTTTTTTCAATTTTTTAATTTAATTTTATTTATTTTTTTATACAGCAGGTTCTTATTAGTCATCAATTTTATACACATCAGTGTATACATGTCAATCCCAATCGTCGAATTCATCACACCACCCCCCCCCGCCCCCCGCCACTTTCCCCCCTTGGTGCCCATACGTTTGTTCTCTGCATCTGTGTCTCAACTTCTGCCCTGCAAACCAGTTCATCTGTACCATTTTTCTAGGTTCCACATATATGTGTTAATATACGATATTTGTTTTTCTCTTTCTGACTTACTTCACTCTGTATGACAGTCTCTAGATCCATCCACATCTCAACAAATGACCCAATTTCGTTCCTTTTTATGGCTGAGTAATATTCCATTGTATATATGTACAACATCTTCTTTATCCATTCATCTGTCAGTGGGCCTTTAGGTTGCTTCCATGACCTGGCTATTGTAAATAGTGCTGTAATGAACATTGGGGTGTATGTATATTTTAGAATTATGGTTATCTCTGGGTATATGACCAGTAGTGGGATTGCTGGATCATCTGCTAATTCTATTTTTAGTTTTTTTAGGAACCTCCATGCTGTTCTCCATAGTGGCTGTATCAATTTCCATTCCCACCAACAGTGCAAAGGGTTCCCTTTTCTCCACACCCTCTCCAGCATTTGTTGTTTGTAGATTTTCTGATGATGCCCATTCTAACTAGTGTGAGGTGATACCTCATTGTAGTTTTGAGTTGCATTTCTCTAATAATTAGTGATGTTGAGCAGATTTTCATGTGCTTCTTGGCCATCTGTATGTCTTCTTTGGAGAAATGTCTATTTAGGTCTTCTGCCCATTTTTGGATTGGGTTGTTTGTTTTTTTAATGTTGAGCTGCATGAGCTGTTTATATATTTTGGAGATTAATCCTTTGTCCATTGATTCATTTGCAAATATTTTCTCCCATTCTGAGGGTTGTCTTTTGGTCTTGTTTGTACTTTCCTTTGCTGTGCAAAAACTTTTAAGTTTCATTAGGTCCCGTTTGTTTATTTCTGTTTTTATTTCCATTACTCTAGGAGGTGGATCAAAAAAGATCTTGCTGTGATTTATGTCAAAGAGTGCTCTTCCTATGTTTTCCTCTAAGAGTTTTATAGTGTCTGGTCTTACATTTAGATCTTTAATCCATTTTGAGTTTATTTTTGTGTATGGTGTTAGGGAGTGTTCTAATTTCATTCTTTTACATGTAGCTGTCCATTTTTCCCAGCACCACTTATTGAAGAGGCTGTCTTTTCTCCATTGTATATCCTTGCCTCCTTTGTCATAGATCAGTTGACCATAGGCATGTGGGTTTATCTCTGGGCTTTCTATCCTATTCCATTGATCTATGTTTCTGTTTTTGTGCCAGTACCATATTGTCTTGATTACTGTAGCTTTATAGTATAGTCTAAAGTCAGGGAGTCTGATTCCTCCAGCTCTGTTTTTTTCCCTCAGGACTGCTTTGGTTATTTGGGGTCTTTAGTATCTCCATACAAATTTTAAGATTTTTTGTTCTAGTTCCATAAAAAATGCCATTGGTAATTTGATAGAGATTGCATTGAATCTGTAGATTGCTTTGGGTAGTATAGTCATTTTCACAATATTGATTCTTCCAATCCAAGAACATGGTATATCTCTCCATATGTTGGTATCATCTTTAATTTCTTTCATCAGTGTCTTATAGTTTTCTGCATACAGGTCTTTTGTCTCCTTAGGTAGGCTTATTCCGAGGTATTTTATTCTTTTTGTTGCAATGGTAAACGGGAGTGTTTCCATAATTTCTCTTTCAGATTTTTCATCATTACTGTATAGGAATGCAAGAGATTTCTGTGCATTAATTTTGTATCCTGTAACTTTACTAAATTCATTGATTAGCTCTAGTAGTTTTCTGGTAGCATCTTTAGGATTCTCTATGTGTAATATCATATCATCTTCAAACAGTGACAGTTTTACTTCTTCTATTCCAATTTGTATTCCTTTTGTTTCTTTTTCTTCTCTGATTGACGTGGCTAGGACTTCCAAAACTATGTTGAATAATAATGGCGAGAGTGGACAATCTTGTCTTGTTCCTGATCTTAGAGGAAATACTTTCAGTTTTTCACCATTGAGAATGATGTTTGCTGTGGGTTTGTCATATATGGCCTTTATTATGTTGAGGTGGGTTCCCTCTATGCCCACTTTCTGGAGAGTTTTTATCATAAATTGGTGATGAATTTTGTCAGAAGCCTTTTCTGCATCTATTGAGATGATCATGTGGTTTTTACTCTTCAATTTGTTAATATGGTGTATCACATTGATTGATTTGCATATATTGAAGAATCCTTGCATTCCTGGGATAAATCCCACTTGATCATGGTGTATGATCCTTTTAATGTCTTATTGGGTTCTGTTTCCTAGTATTTTGTTGACGATTTTTGCATCTATATATTCATCAGTGATCTTAGTCTGTAATTTTCTTTTTTTGTAGTATCTTTGTGTGGTTTTGGTATCAGGATGATGGTGGCCTCATAGAATGAGTTTGGGGGTTTTCCTTCCTCCCCAATTTTTTGGAAGAGTTTGAGAAGGATAGGTGTTAGCTCTTCTCTACATGTTTGATAGAATTCACCTGTGAAGCCATCTGGCCCTGGGCTTTTGTTTGTTGGAAGATTTTTAATCACAGGTTCAATTTCATTCCTTGTGATTGGTCTGTTCATATTTTCTATTTCTTCCTGGTTCAGTCTTGGAAGGTTATACCTTTCTAAGAATTTGTCCATTTCTTCCAGGTTGTCCATTTTATTGCATTGGGCTGCTTGTAGTAATCTCTTAGGATGCTTTGTATTTCTGTGGTGTCTGTTGTAACTTCTCCTTTTTCATTTCTAATTTTATTGGTATCAGTCCTCTCCCTCTTTTTCTTGGTGAGTCTGGCTAATGGTTTATCAATTTTGTTTCTCTTCTCAAAGAACCAGCTCTTATTTTTTTTGATCTTTGCTATTGTTTTCTTTGTTTCTATTTTATTTATTTCTGCTCTGATCTTTATTATTTCTTTCCTTCTGCTAACTTTGAGTTTTGCTTGTTCTTCTTTCTCTAGTGCCTTTAGGTGTAATGTTAGATTGTTTATTTGAGGTTTTTCTTGTTTCTTTAGGTAGGCTTGTATAGCTATATACTTCCCTCTTACAACTGCTTTTGCTGCATCCCATAGGTTTTGGATCATCGTGTTTTCATTGTCATTTTTCTCTAGGTATTTTTTGATTTCCTCTTTGATCTTCAGTGATCTCTTGGTTATTTAGTAACGTATTGTTTAGCCTCCATGTGTTTGTGTTTTTTACGTTTTTTTCCCCATAATTCATTTCTAATCTCATAGCGTTGCGGACAGAAAACTTGCTTGATATGATTTCACTTTTCTTAAATTTACTGAGGCTTGATTTGTTACCTAAGATGTTATCTATCCTGGAGAATGTTCCGTGTGCACTTGAGAAGAAAGTGAAATCTGCTGTTTTTGGATGGAATGTCCTTTAAATATCAAGTCTATCTGGTCTATTGTGTCATTTAAAGCTTCTGCTTCCTTATTTTATTTATTTTCATTTTGGATGATCTGTCCATTGGTGTAAGTGAGGTGTTAAAGTCCTCCACTACTATTGTGTTACTGTCAATTTCCTCTTTTATAGCTGTTAGCAGTTGCCTGATGTATTGAGGTGCTCCTATGTTGGGTGCATATATATTTATAATTGTTATATCTTCTTCTCGGATTGATCCCTTGATCATTATGTAGTGTCCTTCCTTGTGTCTTGTAACATTCTTTATTTTAAAGTCTATTTTATCTGATATGAGAATTGCTACTCCAGCTTTCTTTTGATTTCCATTTGCATGGAATATCTTTTTCCATCCCCTCACTTTCAGTCTGTATGTGTCCGTAGGTCTGAAGTGGGTCTCTTGTAGACAGCATATATATGGGTCTTGTTTTTGTATCCATTCAGCAAGCCTGTGTCTTTTGGTTGGAGCATTTAATCTATTTACATCTAAGGTAATTATCGATATGCATGTTCCTATGACCATTTTCTTAATTGTTTTGGGTTTGTTTTTGTAGGTCCTTTTCTTCTCTTGTGTTTCCCACTTAGAGAAATTCCTTTAGCATTTGTTGTAGAGCTGGTTTGGTGGTGCTGAATTCTCTTAGCTTTTGCTTGTCTGTAAAGCTTTTGATTTCTCCATCGAATCTGAATGAGATCCTTGCTGGCTGAAGTAATCTTGATTGTAGGTTCTTCCCTCTCATCACTTTAAATATGTCATGCCACTCTCTTCTGGCTTGTAGAGTTTCTGCTGAGAAATCAGCTGTTAATCTTATGGGAGTTCCCTTGTATGTTATTTGTCATTTTTCCCTTGCTGCTTCCAATAATTTTTCTTTGTTTTTAATTCTTGCCAATTTGATTACTATGTGTCTCGGCATGTTTCTCCTTGGGTTTATCCTGTATGGGACTCTCTGCGCTTCCTGGACTTGGGTGGCTATTTCCTTTCCCATGTTAGGGAAGTTTTCGACTATAATCTCTTCAAATATTTTCTCTGGTCCTTTCTCTCTCTCTTCTCCTTCTGGGACCCCTATAATGTGAATGTTGTTGCACTTAATATTGTCCCAGAGGTCTCTTAGGCTGTCTTCATTTCTTTTCATTCTTTTTTCTTTATTCTGTTCCTCAGCAGTGAATTCCACCATTCTGTCTACCAGGTCACTTATCCGTTCTTCTGCCTCAGTTATTCTGCTATTGATTCCTTTAGTCTAGTTTTCATTTCAGTTATTGTATTGTTTATTTCTGTGTGTTTGTTCTTTAATTCTTTTAGGTCTTTGTTAAACATTTCTTGCATCTTCTCGATCTTTGCCTCCATTCTTTTTCCGAGGTCCTGGATCATCTTCACTATCATTATTCTGAATGCTTTTTCTGGAAGTTTGCCTGTCTCCACTTCATTTAGTTGTTTTTCTGGGGTTTTATCTTGTTCCTTCATCTGGTACATAGCCCTCTGCCTTTTCATCTTGTCTATCTTTCTGTGAATGTGGTTTTTGTTCCACAGGCTGCCCGATTGTAGTTCTTCTTGCTTCTGCTGTCTGCCCTCTGGTGGATGAGGCTATCTAAGAGGCTTATGCAAGCTTCCTGATGGGAGAGACTGGTGGTGGGTAGAGCTGACTGTTGCTCTGGTGGGCAGAGCTCAGTAAAACTTTAATCCACTTGACTGCTGATGGGTGGAGCTGGGTTCCCTCCCTGTTGGTTGTTTGGCCTGAGGCAACCCAACACTGGAGCCTACCTGGGCTCTTTGGTGGGGCTAATGGCAGACTCTGGGAGGGCTCACGCCAAGGAGTACTTCCCAGAACTTCTGCTGCCAGTGTCCTTGTCCCCACGGTGAGCCACAGCCAGCCCCTGTCTCTGCAGGAGACCCTCCAACACTAGCAGGTAGGTCTGGTTCAGTCTCCCCTGGGGTCACTGCTCCTTCCCCTGAGTCCCGATGCACACACTACTTTGTGTGTGCCCTCCAAGGGTGGAGTCTCTGTTTCCCCTAGTTCTGTCGAAGTCCTGCAATCAAATCCCGCTAGCCTTCAAAGTCTGATTCTCTAGGAATTCCTCCTCCCGTTGCCAGACCCCCAGGTTGGGAAGCCTGATATGGGGCTCAGAACCTTCACTCCAGTGGGTGGACTCCTGTGGTATAAGTGTTCTCCAGTCTGTGAGTCACCCACCCAGCAGTTATGGGATTTGATTTTACTGTGATTGCACCCCTTCTACCATCTCATTGTGGCTTCTCCTTTGTCTTTGGATGTGGGGTATCTTTTTTGGTGAGTTCCAGTGTCTTCCTGTAGATGATTGTCCAGCAGCTAGTTGTGATTCTGGTGTTCTTGCAAGAGGGAGTGAGAGGACATCCTTCTACTCCGCCATCTTGGTTCCAATCCCTAGTATCTTTCTAAAGATAATAATTATACTTTGTTTTAAATATTTTATTATTTCTACCACTAAATATTCCTTGGGTATTAGTTCTATTATCCACTGATATTTAGTTTTCTTTGTGATGTTGGTTTTTGTATTATGAGGCAGCACAGTCCATCCTATTTCATTTCAAAGATAACTGACTTTGGAATTAAACATACCCATCTCTTAACAGCTGTCTGATCTTGGGTTTTGTAAAATGAAGATTTTAATTGCAGTTTTTCATAGTTATAAGCAATTCATGATAGGCCGTGATTAATTAGTAGTTACTATAAGCATTAACGGGATGGTCTCATGAGTCACGGGTATGAAATACACAGTGTGGGGAATATAGTCAATAATTATTTAATATCTTTTTATGGTGATACATGGTAACTAGACCTATCTTGGTGATCATTTTGAAATGTAAAAAATATCAAATCACTATGCTGTGTAATAGGAACTAACATAGTATTGTAGGTCAATTATACTTCAGAATCGAACAAACTCATAGAAAAAGACATCAGACTGGTGGTTGCTAGAGGTGGGGGATGGGGAGAGGGAGAATTGAATGAAAGTGGTCAAAAGGTACAAACTTCCAGTTACAAGATAAACAAATACTAGGGTTATAATGTATAACATGATAAATATAATTAACACTGCTCTATGTTACATATGAAAGTTAAGAAAGTAAATCCTAAGAATTCTCATCACATGGAAAAACATATATTTTTCTCTTTCTTTAATTTTGTATCTATATGAGATGATGAATGTTCACTAAACTTATCGTGGTAATCATTTCATGATGTATGTAAGTCAAATCACTATGCTGTACTCCTTAAACATACAGTGCTGAGGGGACCTTCAAGATGGCGGAGGAGTAAGACATAGAGATCACCTTCCTCCCCACAAATACATCAAAAATATATCTACATGTGGAACAACTCCAACAGAACACCTACTGAACACTGGCAGAAGACCTCAGACTTCCCAAAAGGCAAGAAATTCCCCATGTAACTGGGTAGGGCAAAAGAAAAAAAGGAAAAACAGAGACAAACAAATAGGGACGGGACCTGCACCTCTGGGAGGGAGCTGTGAAGGAGGAAAAGTTTCCACACACTAGGAAGCCCCTTCACCAGTGGAGACAGGGGGTAACAGTGGGGGAAGCTTCAGAGCCATGGAGGAGAGCACAGCAACAAGGGCGCAGAGGGCAAAATGGAGAGATTCCTGCACAGAGGATTGGTGCCAACCAGCACTCACCAGCCTGAGAGGCTGGTCTGCTCACCCACCGGGGCAGGTGTGGGCTGGGAGCTGAGGCTCGGGGTTCAGAGGTCAGATTCCAGGGAGAGGACTGGGGTTGGCTGCGTGAACACAGCCTGAAGGGGGTTGGTGTGCCACAGGTAGCCAGGAGGGAGTCCAGCAAAAATCTGGACCTGCTTAAGAGGCAAGAGACCATTGTTTTGGGGTGCATGAGGAGAGAGGATTCAGAGCACCACCTAAACGAGCTCCAGAGATGGGCACGAGCCGCGGCTATCAGCGTGGACACCAGAGACGGGCATGAAACGCTAAGGCTTCTGCTGCAGCCAACAAGAAGCCTGTGTGCAAGCACAGGTCACTATCCACACCTCCCCTCCCAGGAGCCTGTGCAGCCCACCACTGCCAGGGTCCCATGATCCAGGGACAACTTCCCCAGGAGAACACACAGCACGCCTCAAGCTGTTGCAACGTCACGCTGGCCTCTGCCGCCACAGGCTTGTCCTGCATTCTGTATCCTTCCCTCCCCCCGGCGTGAGTGAGCCAGAGCCCCCTGATCAGCTGCTACTTTAACCCTGTCCTGTCTGGATGGGGAACAGACAACCTCAGGCGACCTACATGCAGAGGCGGGGCCAAATCCAAAGCTGAACCCCAGGAGCTGTACAAACAAAGAAGAGAAAGGGAAATTTCTACGTGCAGCCTCAGGAGCAGTGGATTAAATCTCCACGGTCAACTTGATGTACCCTGCCTCTGTGGAATACCTGAATAGACAACAAATCATCCCAAAATTGAGGCGGTGGACTTTGGGAGCAACTGTAGACTTGGGGTTTGCTTTCTGCATCTAATTTGTTTCTGGTTTTATGTTTATCTCAGTTTTGTATTTAGAGCTTATTATCACTGGGAGATTTGTTTATTGATTTGGTTGCTCTCTTCGTTTATTTATATATATATATATTTTTTTTTTTCCCTCTTTCTCTCTTTGTGACTGTGTATATGTATGCTTCTTTGTGTGATTTTGTCTGTATAGCTTTGCTTTTACCATTTGCCCTAGGGTTCTCTCTGTCCATTTTTTTTGTTCTGTTTTTGTTTTTGTTTTTTTAGTATAGTTTTTAGCACTTGTTATTATTGGTGGATTTGTTTATTGGTTTTGTTGCTCTCTTCTTTCTTTTCTTTTTTTATTACTTTTTTATTTTTTTATTTTAATAATATATTTTTTAATAACTTTATTTATTCTTTCTACCTTTTTTTGTCTCCCTTTTCTTCTGAGCCGTTTGGCTGACAGGGTCTTGGTGCTCTGGCCTGGTGTCAGGCCTGAGCCTCTGAGGTGGGAGAGCCAAGTTCAAGACATTGGTCCACCAGAGACATCCTGGCCCCACATAATATTAATAGGCAGGAGCTCTCCAAGAGATCTCCGTCTCAATGCTAAGACCCAGCTCCACTCAACGACCAGCAAGCTACAGTGCTGGACACCCCATGCCAAACAACTAGCAAGACAGGAACACAACACCTACCATTAGCAGAGAGGCTGCCTAAAATCATAATAAGTTCACACACACCCCAAAACACACCAACAGATGCGGTCCTGCTGACCAGAAAGACAAGACCCAGCCTCATCAACCAGAACAGAGGTACCAGTCCCCTCCCCAGGAAGCCTACACAACCCACTGAACCAACCTAAACCACTGGGGGCAGACACCAAAAACAACATGAACTATCAACCTGCAGCCTGTGAAAACGAGACACAAAACACAGTAAGTTAAGTAAAATGAGAAGACAGAAAAATACACAGCAGATGAAGGAGCAAGGTAAAAACCCACCAGACCAAATAAGTGAAGAGGAAATAAGCAGTCTACCTGAAAAAGAATTCAGAGTAATGATAGTAAAGATGATCCAAAATCTTGGGAATAGAATGGAGAAAATACAAGAAACATTTAACAAGGACCTAGAAGAACTAAAGAGCAAACAGACAATGATGAACAACACAATAAATGAAATTAAAAATTCTCTAGAAGGAATCAATAGCAGAATAACTGAGGCAGAAGAACAGATAACTGACTGGAATATAAAATACTGGAAATAACTACTGCAGAGCAGAATAAAGAAAAAAGAAAATGGTAAAAGGAACATATATATCGATAATTACCTTAAATGTAAATGGATTAAATGCTTCAACCAAAAGACACAGACTGGCTGAATGGATACAAAAACAAGACCCGTATATATGCTGTCTACAAGAGACCCACTTCAGACCTAGGGACACATACAGACTGAAAGTGAGGGGATGGAAAAAGATATTCCATGCAAATGGAAATCAAAAGAAAGCTGGAGTAGCAATTCTCATATCAGACAAAATCGACTTTAAAATAAAGACTATTACAAGAGACAAAGAAGGACACTACATAATGATCAAGGGATCAATCCAAGAAGAAGATATACCTATTGTAAATATTTATGCGCCCAACATTGGAACACCTCAATACATAAGGCAAATACTAACAGCCATAAAAGGGGAAATCAGTATCACAGTATCACAATCATAGTAGGGGACTCTAACACCCCACTTTCACCAATGGACGGATCATCCAAAATGAAAATAAATAAGGAAACACAAGCTTTAAATGATACATTAAACAAGGTGGACTTAATTGATATTTATAGGACATTCCATCCAAAAACAACAGAATACACTTTCTTCTCAAATGCTCATGGAACATTCTCCAGGATGTTCATATTTTGGATCACAAATCAAGCCTTGGTAAATTTAAGAAAATTAAAATCATATCAAGTATCTTTTTCAACCACAACACTATGAGACTAGATATCAATTACAGGAAAAAATCTGCTAAAAAATATAAACACATGGAGGCTAAACAATACATGACAAAATAACCAAGAGATCACTGAAGAAATCAAAGAGGAAATCAAAAAATACCTATAAAAAAATGACAATGAAAACACAACCACCGCGATGAAGAGTGGTCCCTGCTTGCCGCAACTAGAGAAAGCCCTTGCACAGAAACAAAGACCCAACACAGCCAAAAATAAATAAAATAATTAATTAGTTAATTTTAAAAAAAGAAAGAAAGAAAAAACACGACGACCCAAAACCTATGGGATGCAGCAAAAGCAGTTCTAAGAGGGAAGTTTATAACAATACAATCCTACCTGAAGAAACAAGAAAAATCTCAAATAAATAACCTAACCTTACACCTAAATCGATTAGAGAAAGAAGAACAAAAAACCCAAGTCAGCAGAAGGAAAGAAATCATAAAGATCAGATCAGAAATCAATGAAAAAGGAATGAAGGAAACAATTACAAAGATCAATAAAAGTAAAGGCTGGTTCTTTGAGAAGATAAAAAAAATTGATAAACCATTAGCCAGACTCATCAAGAAAAAAAAGGAGAAGACTCAAATCAATAGAGTTAGAGAAGAAAAAGGAGAAGTAACCACTGACACTGCAGAAATACAAAGGATCATGAGAGATTATTACAAGCAACTATATGCCAATAAAATGAACAACCTGGAAGAAATGGACAAATTCTTAGAAAAGCACAACCTTCCAAGACTGAACCAGGAAGAAATGGAAAATATAAACAGACCAATCACAAGCACTGAAACTGAAACTGTGATTAAAAATCTTCCAACAAACAAAAGCCCAGAACCAGATGGCTTCACAGGCGAATTCTATCAAAAATTTAGAGAAGAGCTAACACCTATCCTTCTCAAACTCTTCCAAAATATAGCAGAAGAAGGAACACTCCCCAACTCATTCTACGAGGCCACCATCACCCTGATACCAAAACCAGACAAAGATGTCACAAAAAAAGAAAACTACAGGCCAGTATGACTGATGAACATAGATGCAAAAATCGTCAACAAAATACTAGGAAACAGAATCCAACAGCACATTAAAAGGATCATACACCATGATGAAGTGGGGTTTATCCCAGGAATGCAAGGATTCTTCAATATACACAAATCAATCAATGTGATAAACCATATTAACAAACTGAAGGAGAAAAACCATATGATCATCTCGGTAGGTGCAGAAAAAGCTTTCGAAAAAATTCAACACCCATTTATGATAAAACCTTCCAGAAAGTAGGCATAGAGGGAACTTACCTGAACATAATAAAGGCCATATATGACAAACCCACAGCTAACATCGTTCTCAATGGTGAAAAACAGAAACCATTTCCACTAAGATCAGGAAAAAGACAAGGTTGCCCACTCTCACCACTATTATTCAACATAGTTTTGGTAGTTTTAGCCACAGCATTCAGAGAAGAAAAAGAAATAAAAGGAATCCAAATCGGAAAAGAAGAAGTAAAGTTGTCACTGTTTGCAGATGACATGATACTACATATAGAGAATCCTAAATATGCTACCAGAAAACTACTAGAGCTAATCAATGAATTTGGTAAAGTAGCAGGACACAAAATTAATGCACAGAAATTTCTTGCATTCCTATACACTAATGATGAAAAATCTGAAAGAGAAATTAAGGAAACACTCCCATTTACCATTGCAACAAAAAGAATAAAATACCTAGGAATAAACCTACCTAAGGAGACAAAAGACCTGTATGCAGAAAACTATAAGACACTGATGAAAGAAATTAAAGATGATACCAACATATGGAGAGATATACCATGTTCTTGGATTGGAAGAATCAACATTGTGAAAATGACTATACTAACCAAAGCAATCTACAGATTCAATGCAATCCCTATCAAACTACCAATGGCATTTTTCACAAAACTAGAACAAAACATTTCACAATTTATATGGAAACACAAAAACCCCGAACAGCTAAAGCAATCTTGAGAACGAAAAATGAAGCTGGAGGAATCAGGCTTCGTGACTTCCGACTATACTACAAAGCTACAGTAATCAAGACAGTATGGTACTGGCACAAAAACAGAAATATAGATCAATGGAACGGGATAGAAAACCCAGAGATTAACCCACGCACGTATGGTCACCTTATCTTTGATAAAGGAGGCAAGAATATACAGTGGAGAAAGACAGCCTCTTCAATAAGTGGTGCTGGGAAAACTGGACAGCTACATGTAAAAGAATGAAGTTAGAAAACTCCCTACCACCATACACAAAAATAAACTCAAAATGGATTAGAGACCTAAATGTAAGACCAGACACTATAAAACTCTTAGAGGAAAACATAGGCAGAACACTCTATGACGTAAATCACAGCAAGATCCTTTTTGACCCACCTCTTAGAGAAATGGAAATAAAAACAAAAATATACAAATGGGAGCTAATGAAACTTAAAAACTTTTTTACAGCAAAGGAAACCATAAAGAAAATGAAAAGACAGTCCTCAGAATATGAGAAAATATTTGCAAATGAAGCAGCTGACAAAGTATTAATCTCCAAAATATACAAGCAGCTCATGCAGCTCAATATCAAAAAAAAAAACACAATCCAAAAATGGGCAGAAGACCTAAATAGACATTTCTCCAAAGAAGATATACAGATTGCCAACAAACACATGAAAGGATACCCTACGTCACTAATCGTTAGAGAAATGCAAATCAAAACTAAAATGAGGTATCACCTCACACAGGTCAGAATGGTCATCATCAAAAAATCTAGAAACAATAAATGCTGGAAAGGGTGTGGAGAAAAGGGAACCCTGTTGCACTGTTGGTGGGAATGTAAATTGATACAGCCACTATGGAGAACAGTATGGAGGTTCCTTAAAAACCTAAAATAAGAACTACCATATGACTCAGCAATCCCACTACTGGGCATATGCCCTGAGAAAACCATAATTCAGAAAGAGGCATGTACCAAAATGTTCATTGCAGCACTGTTTACAATAGCCAGGATATGGAAGCAACCTAAGTGTCCGTTGACAGATGAATGGGTAAAGAAGATATGACACATATATATACAATGGAATATATCTCAGCCATAAAAAGAAATGAAACTGAGTTATTTGTAGTGAAGTGGATGGACCTAGAGTCTGTCATACAGAGTGAAGTAAGTCAGAAAGAGAAAAACAAATACCGTATGCTATCACATTTATATGGAATCTAAAAAAAAAAAAAAAAAGGTTCTGAAGAACCTAAGGGCAGCACAGGAATAAAGATGCAGACATAGAGAATGGACCTGAGGACAAAGGGAAGGGGAAGGGGAAGCTGGGACGAAGTGAGAGAGTGGCATTGACATATATACACTACCAAATGTAAAATAGATATCTAGTGGGAAGCAGCTGCATAGCACCGGGAGATCAGCTTGGTGCTTTGTGACCACCTAGAGGGGTGGAATAGGGATGGTGGGAGGGAGATGCAAGAGGGAGGGGATATGGGGGTATATGTGTACATATAGCTGATTCACTTTGTTATACAGCAGAAACTAACAGACCATTGTAAAGCAATTATACTCCAATAAAGATGTTTAAAAAAAAAAAAGATTTCATAGACAAGTTTTTAGCCCTCAAGGATATTCTATGATGATAATCCTGGAAATTATCATTGACAGCATTTTGGGAAAAAAAAAATACAGTGCTATATGTCAATTATCTCTCAATCAAACTGGAAGAAAATAAATCAATACAACACATACACTTTTAGCTTGAGCAAGATTTCTGACCACCCTGGATTTTCTTTTGAAACTTTGATCCGAAGTATCCTTTTACTCTTCCCACTAAACTCCTGCTCTGTTAACATTCGCCTTTGATCTATGCTCTGTTTCTGCTACCCTCAAAACTTTTATCTCTTGCCCCTTGGAAGCTGAGAACTCTCGCCTCGTAAGCTAGATGAAAACAGTTCGTTTCCCAAATCAGTTAAGAAACTTTAGTTAATAGTTTCTGAATCTAAGGAAATAAGAAAAAATCATTTTCCCCCAACAAAACCCACCATAAACAAGGCTTGCCTACGTTCCATACAGCAATGCATTAGGAGAAATTGAATACACGGAAGCTGCTGAAGAAAGAGTCGCTACAGAAAATGTTTTCAAGAGAAGAAATGACAAAACTTATGGGGGCTATTGAGTATGTAAGTCCTTGAACTGAGACTGATTGGAAAAAAATTATGACAAGATTGTCTGCCTGAATAACAGAGTAACTAGCGACCTTGAACACAGAAGGAGTGTAGAATAAGAGTGAAACAATGACATCTTTTTAGAACAGAGAATAATACTCATAAGAGGCAATTTTTAAATGAAAGGCAGTATGTTCTGTAATAGAAATATTGGGGGCCAGAACCACCTTGTAATTCATAGAGAGGGGAACACCGGTGGCCTTGCCTAGAAGCCCGGCTAAGAGAAGGGAGAGGAGCTTGAAATAAGATTATTAATTTCCTTGGAATGAGGCCAGTGTGACATCCTCTTGCAAAGCTTGGCCAGATTCTTACAAGATCACTGTGAACAATGAAATCTAATGAATAAGCAAAGGCACATCTGGTTACACAACAAGATGCTGAATTAAAAAAAAAAAAAAAACACCCTGTTATCCTGCCTTCCCTAGACTTTGTAATATTTTCCCTGATTAATAAAGATGTCTTCATCCAATTTCAGGCAAAAGCAATGGAGCATAAAATATCGTAGGGCTTTGATGGTAAAAAGATAAACATTAAGTGACACCCAGAAAAAAATGATGATTTTGTAGGTGTCTACTCAAATATAATTTGGGAAACTACAGTAGACTTTATTGTTTCTGACTACTCAGCATCCCTCCCCTCCTTTGGGGTACCCTGTCCCTCTTCTGGGTACCCACCTCTCCCTTTGGGGAACTGATCCTGCCCCTTTTCACAGGAGCTGGTAGGATTGCCAGGCAAAGACCCCATGCAGCGTTTTCCCACCCGCCTCTCTTTTCTGGGTTGTAGACGATGAGACCTTGTCTTTCTCCATCAGTCATAAGCTTTAAGGAAGTGTCTTTAGAACTACTGGTGGAAAAGTTAAGTTTTTGTTGTTATTATTGTTGAAAAAATCTCATTGGTAATTTTGCCTAATGAGTTTTCTTTAAAAAGGAGCCTAATGTGTTAAAAAAAAAATAAGGAATCAAATCCATGCTTGAGTGTTCATGTATGAAAGACAAAAAATTCAGAGGGATGATGAAAACATATACTGTAGCAAATAGGATTTTTAAAACTTGGGAAAACAGAAAGAAGGAATACTACTAACAAGATAAAATTAAGTACATTGTTCCTTGAAAAGAAGGGACTTGAGCTGTTCATCAAAGGGGAGATTCTTTTTTTAATTTATTTATTTTATTTATTAATTTTTGGCTGCATTGGGTCTTCATTGCTGAACATGGGCTTTCTCTAGTTGCAGCGAGCGGGGGCTACTCTTCACTGAGGTGTGCAGGCTTCTCAATGTGGTGGTTTCTCTTATTGCGGAGCACAGGCTCTAGTCGCGTGGGCTTCGGTAGTTGTGGCACACGGGCTCAGTAGTTGTGGCTCGCGGGCTCTAGAGCTCAAGCTCAGTAGTTGTGGCACACAGACTCAGTTGCTCTGCGGTGTGTGGGATCTTCCTGGACCAGGGCTTGAACCCGTGTTCCCCTGCATTGGCAGGCAGATTCTTAACCACTGCACCACCAGGGAAGCCTCATAGAGGAGATTATAATTCTCATCTTCCAATATATAAAGGGTTATCCTGTGGGTAAGGCACAGCCTTGCTCCAGATGATTTTTAGAGTAAACCTGGTGTTGTCTGTTTGCTCTCAGCAACCCTATCCATGGCTACAGCTTTAACAACCATTGAAGATGGCTTTCCTGGTTATCTATTGCTGTGTGCAAACTAACCCAAACTCAATAGATTAAGATAAATATTTTATAATTTTATAATTTTGTGAGTCAGGAATTCAGGCAGGACTCAGCTGGGTCACACTTCTTCTTCACATGATGTCAACAGGGATCACCCGGTTGTAGTTGTTCTGGTCTAAAGTGTTCAAGACAGCTTAACTCATATGCCTGGTGCCTTAGCAGGTGTGGCTTGAAGGCTGGGCTTGGCTGGCTGCCTCTCCTCTCCATGTGATACCAGGGCCTCCCCCTGTGTTTCCTCCAGCATAGCAGTCATCCTTCTTATGTGACAGCTCGGGACTCCGAGAGCAAGTGTCCCAAGAGACAGGAAGTAGAAGCTGCCAGTCTCTTAGGCCTGGGCTGTAAATCTATTTAGAGTGTACAACATGATGTTTTGATATATGTATACACTATGATATTATTACCACAATAAAGCTAACTAACATGTCCATCACTTCACATAGTTATCTTTTTTTTTCTTTCGTGGTGAGACTATTTAAGAACGACTCTCTTAGCAAATTTCAAGTATACAATACAGTATTATTAACTATAGTCACCATGTTGTACATTAGATCTCCAGAACTTACCATCCCTCCTCACCAAAATTTTGTACTCTTTGGCCAAGATCTCCCCATTTCCTCCCCTCTCCAGTCTACTCTTTGCTTCAATGACTTTTGATTTTTTTATTTTAAGTGAGATCATGCAGTATTTGTTTTTCTGTGCCTACTTATTTCACTCAGCATAATGTCATCCAGGTTCATCCATGTTCTCACAAATGACAAGCTTTCCTTCTTTTTTTAAGGCTGAATAATAATCCATTGTATACATATACCACATTTTCTTTATCCATTTATCTGTTGATGGACACAAACTGATTTCATATCTTGGCTGTTGTGAATAGTACTGCAATGAATATGGCAGTGCAGATAGCTCTTCAAGATATTGATTTCATTTCCTTTGGATATATTCCCAGAACTGAGATCACTGTATCACATGGTAGTTCTATTTTTAATTTTTTGAGGAATCTCCTTATTGTTTTCCATCATGACTATACTATCTATTATGTTTTATGTTTCAGTCATAATATTTTTCATTTTTATAAGTTAAATTTGGTTCCTTTCCTGATCTGCTCAGACATTCTTTATGAGTTCTTATTTCATACTCATATTTTCAGGCTTGTCTTTTATCTCTTTACATATGACACATATGGCTATTTTATTTTCTGTCTCTAATAATTCCAATATCTGAAGTCTTTGGGGGTCTATTTCTATTATCTTGTGTTTCTGCTGGTTCTCATTCATGTTGCCTTGTTTCCCTGTGTGTTTAGTTATTTTCTCTGCAAGTTGCTTTGAAGGTGAGTAAAAGAATAATAGTGCATTATTATTTTCACTTATTTAGATTAAATATTTTGTTAGAATTTTGTCTACCCATTTTACTTATGATTTGTACATGTATATCATATTAATATCTGCAGCTGATCTATAGTTTTATTTTATGGGACCACTCAGAAGTACGATATGTAGTTAACCTTCCTGATTTCCCATCTTCACTTATTTTTTAGTCTTGTTTTCCTCACTTTTTCTGTGGGAATTTTTTTCTCACCAGAAGATTTATTTTTGTTTTGTTTTTTTTTTTCAAGTATCTAGGGTCATAACCCACCCAGGGTCACTGTAAAATTAATATTCAGCTTGAGATATTTTGGTCTGCCTAGGAGTTTGAATTTAGGCAAAAATTTTTGGTTACAATTATCAGGGAGATATTTCCCCCTTACTTCCTTGCTAGTTCACTGGTGTCTTTAAAATGTATTTTGATATTTTATCTATCATTTTTAATTGTTTTTAGTGAGAGAGTGGGTCAAGAAGCCTAGTCTGCCATATTGCCAGGAAAACAAGGAGTCCGCTCTCATACACTGATAGAAGGATTGCGAAATAGTACAAGCACATCAAGAAGGAAAATTTGTTGGGAAAGGAGAGGGATGGACTGGGAATTTTGAGTTGGTAGATGCAAACTATTACATCTAGAATGGCTAAACAACAAGATCCTACTGTATAGCACAAGGAATTATATCCAATCTCCTGGGATAAACCATAACAGAAAAGAATATTAAAAAAAGAATGTATATACGTGTTAAACTGAGTAACTTTGCTGTACATCAGAGATTGGCACAGCATTGTAAATCAACTACACTTCAATAAAAAAATAAATTTAATTAAAAAAACTACAACAACCAAAAAAAAAGAAGAACGAAAATTTGGTAAAAATCTCTCAAAATCAGAAGTGCACCTACTGTTTGTTACCAAGTCCACATTTAGAAATGTTTAACAGATATACTCATCCAAGTGCACAAATATGCATTTCAAAGATATTTACTTAAGTATTGCATGAACTAGCAAAAGACTGTGTAAAAAAACAATTACTAAAACAGAATGATTAAATGAATCGTTACATTTCCAGACATTGGTCTATGAGGCAGCCACTTTAAAATGAGGTCATTCTATACATCCTACTATGTTTTGGATACCAAGATATATTGTTAGGTGAAAGCAGAATGCTGCAAAATAGTGGGATTAGGAAGTTACAGACTGTGCAAAACTGAGTGAGTGGTTGACTGGGTGGAAGGAAGACTTACTTTTCAATGTTACCCTCTTATACATTTAGAAATTTAAACTATGTTTATGTATTATATCTTTAAAAAATAAGACATTTAGAAAAAGAAAATATAAAATATCTTCTATTCCTACCACATTATTTTTCCTTAAATCAGGAATGGGCATTAAACTTCTTAAAACTGCTTTTTTTGCATTTGTACTTATGATCATATTTATTCCCATTTAATTCATCATTTAATACTGAATTAATTAATATCTTGGATTATATTATTAAATTTTCTAATATTGAACTATTCTTGCATTTTCTGAATAAAGCTATTTGGTAATATTGAATTGTTATTTTAACATACTGTTAGAATTTCATCTAGTCCTTCTTTACTCATGATTTTTACATTTATATTAAAAAATGAAATTAATTTATAGTTTAGTGTTGAGAGTACATTCGTATATCTTAGAGTTTGGGTTCGATCTCAAAGAAGAGATCGAGAACACTTCTAATTTTTCCCTGCAGTATGAAGTTTTAAATGATATAGAAATTATCTGGATTTTGAAGTTTTTATTCAAACCTGGCTAATAATGTCTGGCACAAGTGTAAGTATAGGTACATCTTTTATTCCCTCTTTAATTCCTTCTAATAGTTGTGTCTTTCAGGGCATTTTATGTTTGGGGGGGGATAAATTTTGGTAATTTACATTTTTCTAAAAAACATTTGTATTATCCAATATAATATTATAGATTTTAGGTATTATTTATTTATTAATTTATAAAATGAACAAGCTTTGAGTGTATAGCTCAATAAATGTATCTGTGTGTATACACTCATGTAACTAACATCCATATCAAGATAAAGAATGTTTCTATCACTCCAAAAGTCAATAGGCTTTCCTGTCAGTAGCTACCCACTTCCTGGGGTATAATCAAATATTCAAATTTCTATGATCATAGATAATTTGAAGATTCTGCTATTATTGTGAATGGTAGGGAAAGGCAAACATTCAGACAGGCTTCCCTTCGTGATTCTATCCCTGAAGTAGACTAGAGTCCATAGCACACCCCTCAATCAAAGCCACTGATTGTGAGATTTCCCTGTAAAAAAGGCCAAACTTCCCCTGGGTGCCATCAGACCCCAGGGAAGCCTGAGGCTTCACGGTGACCACCTGCCTCATGTTCAGGCTTTGATGAAGTTCTCAAGGTCCTTTCCTGTGTCCCTTTCTTGAAGATTCATCTAGCTGCTGCTTGGCATCTAAAATATGACTGGATCTTATGAAAGACCTAACTGCCTGTAGAAAGAATCCGAGGAGATACATGGAGTAAAAAGGTCTTCAGAAATTTCACTGCTTTGTCTAGCTTTGTTTGCTTTGTTTTGCCATTATTGTTGTAACATTTAAAATAAACTATAGACTTCCTTCTTTCTTTGGGCTTATTGACAATGTTGAAATGGCTGTAAGAAAAATCCCCCGTTTACTTAGCAAGACTTGTGCCAAGTGAGGCCAGAGATTGAAGGTTACTGGCACCCAATCTAAGTGTGTGTGTGTGTGTGTGTGTGTGTGTGTGTGTGTGTGTGTGTGTGTGTTGGGAAGTTCAGGCAGAGAGGGTAGTGCTGACAGTTTTCTTAGCAATGCACCCCCCTCAATGTCCTAGTCCCTCTTTCTCCAAGATTTCAGGTTTTCTGGAACTCACTTGGGGAAATACATCAACTGTTTCTTTTTTGCTAGTGCTGATTTGTAAGCATGGATTGACTTTTCTATTAGTTTTGTCCAATCTGTTTTCTAATTTTCAGAACTTCCTCAAAGTTTCCAATCTATGTATGGTACCCTGCACCATTTCCCATAGCTCACAGGCATTTTGTTTGTTTCTTTGATTTGGGGTTTTTTTTTCCCCTTTTGTTCTTACATTTTAATATCCTTTTAGAATTTTGATAGGGAAGAGAAGAGACGTAACTCTGTTGATTCAGTTTACCAACTTGAACCTGGAAGTTTGACATGAATATATTTCAAAAAATAATCTTATAGGGCCCCCCAAACCAAATGTTCCATTAGGAGCAATTAGTTTGATATATTCAGACCTTTCCAGAAAATGCTTGGCTCTTGGTCCTTTTGAACTTAGGGGAGAGAATCAAATTGGATCTCATCTGATCAAAGCAGTAAACCAATTCTTAGAAGAAATATACGCTAAGATATTTACCATTATTTCTCATACTTTTGGAATCTTTAAGAATTATCCAAAGGAAGAAGACCTGATTCAAACCTTCATTTTCATCTCCTAAAATTCACCAAAATAAGTAGTCTCTTACCTTGTATCAAGTTTCAAGTTGTCCTTGATTTTCACACCACAAAAGATTAAAGGTAATACCACTAATTATGATATTTAAAAAGAGCCCTTCTTGAGAATGATCTGCCACTGGTATTGTGCTATGTAAAGACTTTGAGAAATATAGCTTTGATAATTTATACTCATTAACAGGAGAATGCAGGAGATTAAAGGTAGCAAGGGTGAATATCCTCTCATTTTTGCAAAACTTGTGCAACGTTTTATTCACCTACTAAAGCCGTTATTATGTGATAATAAAAATGGAGGTGTCCTGCATATATGAACTCAGAGAGGGAATAAAGACACAAGGAGCTATTTTCTCTCAAGAGAACTGTAGTGTCATAGATTAAAGGTGGAAAGGCAGCCATCATTTAAAGCAGCTCACACTCCAAAGGATATTTATTCACAAACTGATTAGTGTTGGAAATGAAAATGATTCAGTTGGTGGGAACATTACAGCAGCCTTTTAAAGTGTGATGGGAAAGATGAAAAGGAGGCTCACTTACACTTTCCTTAGCATGCAGACAGAGATCAAAAAGACCAATGTCCCATAGATAGCTCTAATGAGTCTGCACTTCTATTTAGCTCTTCAGTTATTTCCAGTGACTTGGGAGGCATGTTCCGTCTGACAAAGCTGACTATACCATTGCTGGAGACAGCATCGCATTTCACGAATCTTTTTGGGGGTGATTTGATTGAGTTTTCAAAAAATGTAATGGAAATTAGTGATTGCCACTCAGCAGAACACTTTATCCCTCCCCAAAGACTTGCTTCGTCTCCACTGTTACTCTTCCCCCAGTCCTGACCATCATCTTCTGCATCTCATCATCTCTCTCGACCCCATCAAATCTACCAGCAAAACATGTTGGCTCTATTCTGACTCTGACCACTTCTCTCCCCTTCCACTTTTTCCACTCAAGTGCAACTAATCCATTTCCATTGTTGTCAGACTTTGAATCTCAATCAGAAACTCAGAGCTCAGAACCAGGCAGCTGTCCAAGTCAAAAGGATAAAACTAGCTAATGTGCTGGTAAATTGAGGGTCAATGAGATTTTGTAGCTTTTGAGTGTAATGAAAAGGAGTAATACATTCAGAAAACAGTCAATCTCAGAAAAAAATACATCAAAATTTCTTTTAAAATAGAAAACACTATTTCTCCAAAATCAAATTGTTACTTTTTACGTTTCATCAAGAAAGTGGAAGATTCAGTGACTCTTTATTTTTTCAGATGCCAAGTTCCCAGCTAAGGTAACATGGGGCTAAATCCTCTGTACATGAGAATGACCTCTTAAAATCATGCTTTGAATCATTAAAATCACCCTTCATGAGAAATAATAGGTTGGTTCATTCTTATGGAAATTCCCACATTCATGTCTGCATCTTTTGTGGGCTCCACGATTTCCAGCATACACCATCATTTTATGTACCATTAAGAGAGAAATAAAATGCCTAAGATGAAGTATAAAGCTGAGATATAAATGGACCATGCCCGAGATTCAGGACTAAACAAGAAATATTCTTGTCTTCCTTAATCTTGGCACTGGGTTAAGGAAGGAAAAATTTTTTCTGGGAATTTGAACCATAAACTGGTAGTCAAGCAAGTTTGTAGCCTCAATTCTCACTATCAGGACTTCCCTGGTGGTGCAGTGGTTAAAAATCCGCCTGCCAATTCAGGGGACACGTGTTCGAACTCTGGTCCGGGAAGATTCCACATACTGCAGAACAACTAAACCCGTGGGCCACAACTACTGAGCCTGCACTCTAGAGCCCATGAGCCACAGCTACTGAGACCACGTGCCACAACTACTGAAGCTCACGCACCTAGAGCCCATGCTCCACAACAAGAAAAGCCACTGCAATGAGAAGCCTGTGCACCACAACGAAGAGTAGCCCCTGCTCACCACAACTAGAGAAAGCCTGTGCACAGCAACGAAGACCCAACACAGCCAAAAATTAATTAATTAATTAATTAAAATAAATAAATAAATAAATTCTCACTATCAGTGTGTTCCCAAAACCCTCAAGCAGAGAACTTAAAGTAATTACAGGCTGGCAGTGCCCCCAGGTGATGAGCAGATTCTCTCTAGAAGAACTCTATTTCCTTCTAGACTAAAATGCCGTCCTGATTTCAGAGATGTTAAACTACTTAAAGATTTGTGTCTTAGACCAAATGAAATCCTTCATTATCTTGTGAACCTCTGGCCCAGCATGCTTTCTGAGTTTAGTTCCACTCCAACTTGTGTAACTGTGCAAATTTAGTTGTACAGTACCTCAAACCTCAAAAGCTGATAAGTAAGAGGCACAGAGGTACACAAACAAAGAAAATTTTATAATAAAGAGCAAATTAAGCAAACATTTCATCAGGTCTTCAACCTTCTCAAGTTCTCTATCATCCTTTCAACCTTTTTTTTTTTTTTTTTTGGCATTCATCTGACTTGTCTACTTTATACCTTGGCACACAAAACAGGAATTTAGAATCATATTTTTAAAACAAAAGTTCACAGTTTGTGGGGGGGTGGAAAGAGAATGGAAATGAAGCTGACTGCAAGAGGAGCTCACCAGGAAACAAGTTGTACCTATAGGAAGGGCAGAAAATATAACTTGATTGGAAATACCACCTAACTCCAAGAAAGATGGCAGAATTCCAGGCAAAGTTATTCAGGAAGAACCATTCAGTCAGTGCTGGCTTTATATGAGCAAAATGGAAGATATTCTATGTCATATTCCTCTTATCCCTGTAATCTTAAGAGGAAACCAAATGAAAGTAAATTTTAGCTTTCCCTGAGGATGGAATATTATTCTTACCCAAAATTTATATGTTCTGTCCACTACAAAATTATGGTATCTAAAAAACAATCACCTCCTCAAAATCTGGAAGCTCCAATATCCTCGCCTACAGGAAGCCATCAGTGGTCTACCACACACCACCCTGACCACACCTTCATTTGTTATCTCATCAGAACTTACTTTAATTTTTATCAAATTATTTCGTGGTTGGTAGTAGGTCACTCCATAAATATGTCTCAAGTGGCTTCCAGGGAGGTTGGGGAAGGAAGGATTGGGAGTTTGGGATTAGCATATGCAAAGCATTGTATATAGAATGGATAAACAACAAGGTCCTACTGTATAGCACAGGGAACTATAGTCAATATCCTGTGATAAACCATAATGGAAAAGAATATGAAAAAGAATATATATATATTTATATTTATATATATATGAGTCACTTTGCTGTACAGCAGAAATTAAACACAATATTGTAAATCAACTATACTTCAATAACATTTTTTAAAAAGTGGATTTTGGTGTAAATCTTTCATCCTTCCAATCATGGTCTTTAAGAAGAGAGGCCATTTCTAGCACTTTCTTGATTTCTTCCCATTTATTATACAGCTCCAAACTCATGAAGCCTTAAATAAATGCCCATAGTGCCATATAGATAGTAAGTTTAAACTTGGGGTTTTCACATTTAATTGACAGGAACCATCAAATCAACATACATGAAAGAAGTTTCTTGAATTGGATAATGATTATGCTGGATAAGGTTTTCCTGAGCAGGATGGTGTATTATATTGTACAATAAATCAATACTCTCTACAATATTTGCCTATAACTTTCAGGTAATACCCATGATCTAGATAGAGATATAAAATCAAACAGAATTAACTAAATGAATTCTCTGCTCTAGTTTGATAGGCTGAGTGATTAGCAAATACTCCATCTAATTAACTGTGTGAAGCAATGTATCCAAATCATATAGTTGGGTTTTTTTAATAAAATAACTAAAATAATTACAAAACTACCTGCCCTATTAGAAAATGGAAACAAGACAGAAATACATAGAAAACCACAGTAAAATGTCATTTTATACCTAGGTTAGCAAAAATTTTAAAGTGTGAATAAATTTTGGAGAGACCATAGATCAAAAAGAACTCTCACACCCCACTTTAGAAAACAGTTTGGGATTATTTCATATAGTCAAAAATACTCATACATTTTTGCCCAGAAATTTCACTCCTAGATATATATCCAAGAGAAACTCTCACTCTTGTGTACTAGAAGACATGTACAAGAATCATCATAATAGCAAAAACCTGGAAACAATCATAGGCCCATCAACAGGAAACTATATGACTAAACTGTGGTATAGTCACAGAATGGAATATTATATAGTGGTCAAAATGAACAAATTCTAGTTATATGCCACAATATGGATGAATCTTAGCAATATAACACATTAAATGAAATAGTAAGACCCATAAGTTTACATATAGCACAATACTCTTAAGTTGTAAACAAATTAAAATATTTATACATTTTTGGAATACATATCATATAAAAATATATTAAAAGCAAAGGGAATGCTAAACTCAGGATTTGGAATGATGGTTATATCTGTGGGAGGGGGAATACAGGGAGAGGAGGGAGGGAACATACTGCAGGGGAGCACATAAGTAGATATAAATTATCAATTGAATTCTAAATTTGTGTTGGGTTCACTGGTGCTTACTGCATTAGGAATGAATGAATGAAGAGCCATGCATAAAACAGTGATAAAACTTTATGACCAAGGATTATGATTAATCCAATTAATCCAATCACAAGGTTCAAGAAAAGAAAACAAAAATTGAAGTACGTAAATTAAAAAAGCGAACTCTCCTATATCAAACAGAAGCAGGAAAACGAGAACAACATGAAGGTATTTAATACAGGGAATTGGCTATACCAGTGGTGGAAGTTCTCAGAAGTCAAACAGCCAAGAAACAATTTAAAGATTAACAGCTACAGGGAGGCTTTGTCACACTTAGGCTTCAGGGTCAAAGGAGGTACACTGCCAGAACCAGGGACCCAGGCCACACCACTGAAATTGAAACTGTGGTGGATTTGGGAAGTGGGAGCTGGACCCATAGAGGAGACCAGTTGACACTAGAGAAATCACCTAATAAAAGAGAGGAGAGGGAAAATACTGATTGTGGCTTTTCCTTTCCTCCTGTCCTTTATTCTCCTGCTAGTACCCAGCTGGACGCCAATGACAAACACAACCTGCTGGGCTCAATCACTGTCAGATGTAAGGCAGAGCAGGGGACAGGGTGAGGAATGGACAGGAGATTAAACAGGCTCAGGACTAACTACTGCTTTTAACAGTCCTGCCCCTGCCCCAGCCCAACCTCACTCTCTTTCCCTCAGGTAATCACTTTTTACAGTTTGTTTCATATCCTTCCAGACCTCTGTCTAATCATCTCTATTAATAATTGAGAATTTTACATACATTTTAACACACAAATGGAACCATACTACATATGCTGTACATATGCTATATGTGTTACCATACATAAAACAGTATATATTTATATACAACACTAAGTATAAATATGTATATATGTGTTATATAATTTGGAACAAAAAAATTATAGAATGCAATCATCGTATATTTTCAAGACTTTTTTTCAATTAGCAATGTGTCTTGAAATTCTTTCCATGTGATTACTTGCAGATTTGCCTCATTTTTTAAATGGTTTCAGATTAGTTCATTGTATGGATGTGCCATAATTTAGTTAACCAGCCTCCAGTAAGTGGATATTTAGAGGGTTTCCAAATGTTTGCTATCATTAGCAATGTGCCAATGGACACATTTTAACTTTGTATACACGTGCATGCATTTCTATAGGATAAGTTCTCAGTAATAGAGAATAGCTTGTGCAAAATATGAAATACGGTTTACAAGGCCAGAAACAGAGATTTTGAATTATACCTGTATTATTAAATTATGTACTCAGTTGAATATTATCTGTCTCCACCCTTAAGAATGAGGGGTGAATATTTTGTTCACTGTGTTATCCCCAGCAGATACATTGCAAAATCTATCTATCTATCATCTGTCATCTTTCTTTTTTTATTTTGTGTATAAGTACAATCATTAAAATCATGTTCATAGCAGTTTTGCTTATGATTTAAATGTGACAGTGGTTTAGTTCTGAATTTTCCCACTTCCCCTAAAGACCAAAAGGAACAAGGAAAATGGGGGAGAAAAACCTCATAAAACACATTTTTAGGGAAACTAAGAGACAGAAGAAACCTGACAATTCCAACTGCATGTAAGTGGTGTCAAAGGCAGAGCTGAACCACAAGCCTCTGTTGGAAGTCACAGAGGTGACACAAAGAACAGAAGTATGGAGGGAGCAGAAGAGCTCATAGATCTTAGAAATTTCCAGAAAATATTCCCATCCAGAAGGAGAGGGTCTCCCTAAAATAAACTTAAATGGACCAAAGACTTGAATATAAAAAATGAGAACATACAAGCTCTAGCTAAAAACTATAATCATTTATAAATCCCATATAATAATTTATAAATTCCTTTATAAATCTGGAATGGGGAAGATCTCTTCTAACTTTGACTCAAAATCCAGAAGCCATTTTAAAAGTTTAGTAATTTGATTACATGAAATAAAACAGCTTTTCATAAGTAAAAAGATCCCTGACACACTAGAAGAAATATTTATAATTCTTTTTTCAGACAAAGAGCTAATTTTCCAAATACACAAAGATGTTCTAGAAAAATTAAAAGAAAAATCAGCTCCAAAGAAAAGTAAGCACAGAAGTTGGACAGATGGTTCACTGGAAAAGAAATATTAAACATATGAAATGAAATTATCTCACTCAAATTAAAGAAACACAAAGAAAGGCAACATTGAGCTATCCTTCTCACCTACCAGAGTGACACAGAGAAAAAAAAGAGAGTTTGGGAATAAACTTTGTCAAGGCTGTAGGAAAATAGGCCCTTTCATTCTTTATTGGAGGTTTTCCCAGTGGAACAGTGTCTAAGGGTTCAGGGAAAGTAGAACCCTTTATGCTTCCTGCTTTTTGTGTCCTATCTAAAAATTCCTTGCCCAGCCAAAGATGACTAATAATTTCTCCCATATTTTCTTATAGAAGTGGTATAGTCTTTGGTTTTACCTGTAGGTCTATAAGCTGAGTTAATTTTTTAATATGGTGCAAGGTATGAGTTGAAGTTTATATTTTTGCATATGGGTATCCAATTGTTCCTGCACTGTTTGTTGGAAAACCTATCTTTTCTTCATTTACTTATCTCAACCACTTTGTTAAAAATCAGTTGCCAATATGTTGTGGGTAGTTCATTTTTATTACTGTATGGTATTCCTAGGCATGAAAATACTTTGCAATTTATTTATTCTTTGGGGTTATTTATAGTTTGGGGCTATTTTGATAAATGCTAATAACATTTGTGTACCTATCTCCTGCCACAAATGCCATTACCTGAGTCATATATGAAACATCTGTATTTTCATCCAACTATATAGAAAAATCCAACATGGCATGATTTTTTCAATACCTGCTTAGTCAAATCTTTAGTGATGTTTTCCATGTCTTCAATAGTATTTGTTAACAAAGGAAAGGGATGTTTTAGTTTGTCACCATATTGTATTAACTATTATTTTACCATGGCAGGGAGAATTAAGTGTTTTCCCACTATTTGGCGTTTTGCCTTCACTCCCAAGTAAGAAATTTCAGATGCTTCTAAATCATTTTTTATTATTAAGTTTAATTTAAAATGTTTAAGAAGTGAATCGAATATTTCAAACTTTAAACATGGCTCGAAACCACTTTAGACATTTTTGGAAAAAATTATAGAGGCTTGCCCTCATGCTCTAAATATCTGCATTTTACATTTCACTGAATTTTAGTTCTGGTTAATATCTCAAGGTCAATGTTGAACATGGGTAGAGGTTTTTGATAATGATAGTGGATGTCATTCATATTTCTAACAGCCTTTAGAATTTGGAGCTTGCATTTGCTTCTCTTCCTTTCATACTTGATTAGATTTTCATTCTTTTGACCTCACATGGTGACTGATGAAGCACTCATTCGAGGGAGCAGGAGAAGGGTCGGCTCAACCATTTCCTTGTTCCCTTATGCTTTCATTGTTAGCAACATCTTCAACCAACATTTCTTATTTAATTAAAATCATATACTATTATCTTTACATTACTTAACTGGGCACTCTTACACTGCAGTGTGTGGCAATTGCCTGAAAGTGAAGTCATGAGTGAGAGCTCACTCTATAATTTCTACTTTCTTTTTTTTTTTTTTAGTTTATTTTTTTTGGAGTACAGTAGCTTTACAATGTTGTGTTAGCTTCTACTGTACAGCAAAATGAATCAGCCATACATATACATATATCTCCTCCCTTTTGGATTTCCCTCCCATTTCTCCCCTCAGGCCAGGGGGATTCATTATAAGGAATTGGGGTATCCCTAAGGCAGACAGCACAGTCTGGCTTCATTAGGGATAAAACGAAGAAAGCCTCAGGATCTCAGGCCTTGCCACGCCACATCTCTCTCTCCTCCAGTGTCTCTATTTCTCACTCCATATCCCTTTCTCATCCTTCCTCTCCTTCTGCTGACTTGTTTTTACTGCTTGAGCATGCTGTGACCAAACACAGCCCCCTCAGGGCTACTGAATTTTATGTCCTCAGTTCAAGGGGTAAGTTGAGGTTATTTAGAATCCCCATCCAAATCTGCAGGAGCCAAATTCCAAATAGCTGAACTTGGGTCTGAGGCCCTACCCTGGGGCAATCAACTCTGTCCAAGCCCATGCTTATAGGTGGGTGAAACTGATTCTCAGAGAAGGGGATTTGGGGATGGGAAGATATTCTAAAAAGTGACTTTCGCAAATAGCTCTAGCTAATATATCCTGCTGTAGCTATTTGACTGTATGAATTGTCTCTTCCATCCTTTGGTTGTATGATTTCTTCTCCCATGGGTGGGGTTAGGACAGGAACAACAACCTTTATTTCTGTTGTTTCCTTCCTCCCCACTCCTGTAGCTGACCGCTGATTGACACATCTGTTCATCATTAATTGGTGAATGCACTGCATCAGATCACAGTTAATTCAGAGCCTACACCTCCTTGCGGTTACCTTGCAAATCTTTATTCTTGTTCCTCGTGTATTGACTTTATAATTTAACTCTCAGAGGGTAATATCATTTCCCTCACTTTCAAGTTTTGTGGAGAACAGACCACAGAACCAAGTCCTAAACAATTTCTTTTCCCAAATTAGTTTACTGTACACATAAATCCTCAAGAAGGATCAGAGAGATTGAAGTAAGAAAGTGTCACAAAATGATTAAGAATACAGTGAACCTGAAAAAAATCCATGTCATCTCTTGAAGGTGAAAAACTAAGCAAAAAAAGAACAATGAAATGGAAAACTCTCTTGAAATAATTGTGATAACCCATACATCATCTATGCTCAACATATAGGTATGTGATCCATAGAAATAGGTACGGAGATTGCGCTGGAGTTGGAGGTAGAGATGGAATAGACAGCAGAAACTCTGAAAGAGGAGGAGCCGCTGTGTAGGGGTGCCCTTCACACTGGACACCCCACTCCACTCAGAATAACTTGACAACCACAAAAGCTAGATTTTGACCATGGCAGAGGCATCTGATGATCTAGAAAGAGCGAAAAGCCCACCAAAACTCATGCTTTGGTTCCCTATGTTGTATCAGAACCAACAGACCCATGGCCTTGCTCAAGTGAAAGAGAATAAATGATTTTTTCCCTCTTTATTAGAGAATTAAGCTGTATATGAAAGTGTTTAACTCTACTTCAGCCTAAAACGGGGGTGCGGGGGGAATAAAGGAAAACTATTTTGCCTATAGACAAACAGGAAAGACAGGGAGAGACTTCAAGATTTTGGAGCATTAAAAGTGATGCAAAGCCCGTTTAATGGACAACCCCAGAACTTTTTCTTCCAAGCACCACAATTGATTGCCATGAGATTATGATGCCATTAAAATTCACTCTGCCCATAAACTAATGCTGTGGAAAATGCTGACATTTATAGCAGTTCCTACAAGGGACATATTTCAGTGTGAAAGTAAGTCCTAATGTAAGAACTTTATCTCAGTAAAGCAACATCTAGGAAGGGGGGGAGGAGGAGGAGGAAGAGAGGCCGTCTGGGAGTGCTGGGAGTTTTATTTCTCTCAATAAGGGTGTATGGATGCTAAATTTCAAAGGCTTTTTAAAATAAATCTATTGGCCTTTGACAAAATCAATCCAAACCCCATAAACCAAGAAGTCATCCACTTGATATTAATGAGCCCACATTTGCATTTATTTGTCTCTTACACTAGACAAACCATTAATTTCATGTTTATGCTTCCTTTGAAGTTTGAATGCTCATAGATAGATGGCCTCATCGAATCTCCTGCTACTACATTAATATTTCGCTATAAATGATAAATTTTATCATTTTCCACAACACCCCTTTTTACTTTAAGAAAGCTGTGAAAATACACGCAATAAGTCTTAAGGTCTGAAAGCACAGCTGTTTTTTTTTTAACACTCTTCAACAGGGATCATTAAAATAGTGATATCTTTAACATCAGGATACCTTTGATGGCCTCTAGGATTTGGAAGCCAAGATGATGTATATTTTATCAACTAATCAATCTTTCTTCGACAAAAGATGGCTTGGACATTGCACATTCCTGTGTTTAATTTGGTCAAAGCACTTGCATTCTGTTTGAGAACTATTCCTCTCCCAGACCTCATCACTGTCTCCACTGGGTTGGGCTCATTCATTGGCCCAGTGGCTGACCCCACACACTGGCTTCATTAAAAAACCAATTAAAATATTCACCCTGTATAGGTAGAAATTGCTACTTGTCATAGATCCTCAGTGTACCTCAAGAATAGAAAGCTATAACTGCTAAATCTGAGGGTCCGCTGTGCTCTGTATGTGCACCCCATGCCCTCAGTACACTTCCATGACCTTGATTGTAATTGAAAGAGACTGTTCAAAAGCCGGGTATCACTTTTTCCCAAGGCAGAGATGGACCAACCTTTTATAAGTACCTCCCTCCATTGAATGTAACTTACTACTATTTCATCCACATCTATGGCCAAACAACCTGCTCTATTGTGAGTACACATTCTGCTGGTGATCGCCAGCCAAGTCAAGGAATAAGCAGCGCTCTGAATTTTAGCAGATTGACATCAGGAAAATCCAAATCCTGCTCAAAGAATGGTCCTAGGGTTTTAAAAAAAAAAAGCAGCTGACTCAGGCTGGAATCAGAGGCAGGGATAAGGAGGTGGCCACTAGGAGAGCCCTGGAGGGGACCTCAGCCCCCTCCAGGCAGGATTTGAGAAGTGGTATTGAGGCTGTGTCCCCTGCCCCATCTCATCCACCAACTCTCCAGAGTCTTCTGACCAGTCTATGTAGGTTCCTGGGGGAAGTTGCATATCAAGCCATAAATGCCTACCTTAGCTTAATGACATTGAACAGATTTGCAAGTCTTTCAGAAGGGCTTGTAGTTTGGGGGAGAGTGATTTTTAAAGGGAAGGGAGTAAGGAAATATCCTGAATACAGTTGCCCCCTCAGATGGAGCAGTAGGTAGGGAATGCCAGAGAGGGCAGCCAGAAGGCAGTGGGCCTGGTGGAGTGGAGAGAGGGGCCTGGGAAGCTGGGCTGTTGTTGAGCTGGGGCGCCAGTGCACCCACTCACCCGGAGGTGGAGGAGGAGGAGGAGGAGGGGAAGCTGCTAGGTCCTTCTTGGTTGGAGGCTGGACGGCTTCTGGAAAACACGGAGCTCCAGCAGGTTTTCTCTGAATGGGGATTCTTCCTACATGGAGACTAGACCGTCCTATACAAGGACATGTCTCCCAGTGTCACTTGCAGAATTGTTGCTTTATTTTTTCCCCTGAACGGAATTCTGGAAATTCCTCTCTTTTTCCCATTGACAGGTTTGACATTTTCTTTTCTTTACTAAATCTGTTCACCGGGCCAGCCCTGGTACATGATACTTCAATTGATATGGCAAGTTGTTTCTTGAAATGTAAATTTTATTATTATTATCATCATTACTATTATTATTATTTCTAAACTGGAATCACAAAGCATAAAGAGAAAATATCAATAAATATAAATAAAGCCAAAAAAAAAAAAAAAGATGGTTTGGTTGGCTACAGCTGACACACAGGTCCATTTCTGACCGATACCCAGTGCCTAAAGTCTTTTCAGAATTTATGTGACAATATTTTAGTTTCAAATATGAGCCTAATTTATTGATTTTAAAAGGAGAAGTATTTTGAAAAGTTTGAGGTAGAAAAGTTTACCACCAGCAGGGTGTTCTCACTTGGCAGGGCATAGGAATGACACAGTGCCATGTGAGAGGGTCAAAGGGGTTCTAGATGGAATAGACTGACATTAAATGATATACAGTGCTTTCTGTCATGGAGACGGTCACAATCAGTTCAGTTATTCTGTTTGATGATGATGATAAAGAGTATGAAGATGACGATGATGATGAATACTTGTTGAGCCCTTCCTACGTGTCAGACCCTGAGCTATGAGCTCTGCGGCCATCCTCTCAACAATCCTAAAACGTAGTTGCTACTGTTATTCCCAGCTTATAGATGAAGGAACTGAAGCTCAAAGGGATAAATAGTTTGTCAAAGGTATAACTTGCTACATGGAATGGTATGTCCATTTACATTTTTGCCTCTGTGCTGTTATAGTCAGATCCACCAGGATCTCCCAGGAATGGTCCTATAAGTGGCTGAAACCTTTCATTTAGACCTTTACCAACCCTTTTCATTCTGTTTTCATTAGAGGTAGGAAGGGGATCACAGCCAGGAATCTCCCGGTGATTAACTTTGGTGACGTCACCTATAGTCACAGCTTGAGTCAGGTGCATGGAGGAGCTGGCACATCTCTAAACCTCCAGTCCGGTGAATTTTCTTGGAACATTCTCTCCTTGCACATTTTCCCTTCTCCTGTCCTTCAAGCGGCCTCTTTTCCATTTTTGACAGAGCTCCACAAATCTAGTCTCACCTACAGACTCACCTACCTCTCAGCCCCACCACCTAAGTGTACTTGCCCTTTGCTTACATATAAAGTGTTTGCTACAATCCATGTTTTGCTTTGATGTTTCATTAAAATTAATATGTAGCTTTTTATATATCTTATAAATATACATTCATATCCAGTTCTTCTAGATTAATATTATACATTCCCTTTGGGAGAAGAATGGGCAGAAATTCTCTCTGACAAGAATCTCCATGTTCAAACTGATTCAATAAAAGAAACAATTTGCATTAACTAAAAAAAAAAAATCATCATAATATAAATGTTTATAAATCATTACAATGCCAGGTATTTGATTCAACTTTTTTTTTTTTTTACTTCTGAATCAAATCTGTGTGATTAGGGTCTGGAGTGAAATGCTTAACATGCAAACATAAGCTGTGTTATTAGAACGATGTCTTGACCAGGAGTGAGAAAGGCAGCTCACTGGTAAAGTGACTGAGAAATCCTCTTCTGTTTGGAAAAAGTGGTCATGGGAATAAGTAGTTTAGGTACTGAAGGACTGTTGTGGTCTATGTGGGATGCAGAGCAAGGGCATGAAAGGGACTAGCCAGCCTTCCTGGGTTGCTACAAGAACAAGAACATGAACAGTGTTTTGGGTGAAGGAAAACCATCAATTTCAATAAGAAACTCTGAGAAGATTCATTTAGGAGATTTTAATGTCTATCTTATATGCATTAGCAGCAGTTAAAGTGTATTGAGGCTTACTAGGTGCCAGGTACTTTTTTATTTTATTTTATTTTTATTTATTTATTTATTTATTTTTATTTATTATTTTTGGCTGTGTTGGGTCTTCGTTGCTGTGTACAGGCTTTCTCTCGTTGTGGTGAGCGGGGGCTACTCTTCATTGCGGTGCACGGGCTTCTCATTGCGGTGGCTTCTCTTGTTGCGGAGCACGGGCTCTAGAGCACAGGCTCAGTAGTTGTGGCACATGGGCTTAGTTGCTCCGCAGCATGTGGATCTTCCCGGACTAGGGTTCAAACCCGTGTCCCCTGCACTGGCAGGAGGATTCTTAACCACTGCGCCACCAGGGAAACCCACCAGGTACTTTTTTAAGAGCTTCATATTTGATCCCACAACTATCCCTTAAGTAGACACTATCATTATCCCCATTTTATAGGAAAAGTAAGACCCTACAATGATAACTAACTTGCCTAAGGTACACAGCTACTGAGGGTTGGAGCTGGGATTCAAACCTAGACACTCTGACTCCAGAAGTCCCCAAACGAGTTAACTTCCAGAGAAAAACTCATTTCAAAACATAGCAGGGGAGCTTTTGTGTTGCTGCCTGATTGAACACAAACTAAAAGAAAACAGATTATAAGTACAAAATTTAAAATAGACCATTAAATTTTGAAAGAACAAATTTAAATAAGCCTGAAGGCATTGGAATTTCCACAAATACTGATGTTTACATGGATGTGAACTTGTCTCCACAGCAATGGAGTATCTCCGGGAGGAGAGTGTGAGGGTCTGGGAGCTTAGGTTCTCAACCAGTAGAGGAGGAACTCTTCCAGTTGGGTCCTGCCCTGAGCCATAGACAATTCATTAGTGAATTAGAAACCCAAGCCCTTACTGGTCATCACTCTTCATGGGGTCCAAGCCTGAGATGGCCACCTGGCCTCCATTTTCCCTTTCCTCAATGATAATAGGATGAAAGAGATGCAGTAATCAAGAGCTTCTTTAATTTGTTACCTTCGTCCACGCTTTTCTTTTCATACCAGCCATTTCAAGTGCTCCACTGGTTCCTTATTCTGGAACCAAGTCTGAAATTCACTTTAGTCCATTCACTTTGGAATAAAGACAAGAATGGGAAAACAAATTTTAATTTTTTTTTAAAGAAAGAAATGCTAACACACAAGGCTCAGTGGATACATAGGAGACAAAGTTCTTTTTGTTCTGTAACAGTCACCTGGAGAAGCGGGTGCCACAGTGTTGGGCAAGGTTGCCACACAGGGCCCATTGTGTGGGGCATGAATGAGTGTGTCGGCGTCTCCGACAACAGAGCCTGTTCTGTGCTCAGAATGGCGTCCATTGTGCCCATGTTGCTAGAAGGACTCGGGCTCACCAATGGAAATCGCTCACTCTCACCTTCCCCCAACCTCTGCTTTGCCAACCAAATCTACCATTATGGTTATAATGCAGACCTCTAGCATTCGGGGTCCTCTGGCCCTGTGCTTCTGAAACAAAAGCTATTATTCTACACCATGAAAGCATGGACACAGAGAAAAAAAAGCAGCCTGGAAGGCCAGCCTAAGAGGGGGAGCGTGAGCTCCATTTAAAGTTAAAAACCCAAGGAAAACAAAACACTTCCGATGAAAACTGGGCTTCCATGCCTTTGTGTACACACATATGTGTATTCATCAGAACATTTCATCCAAATGTTCACGACAAAAGCAAGTGACCTGTCCTTGCTTTTAGAAGCAAAGAGAGGTGGAGAAGAGGGGCAGAGAAGAAGAAATTCTAAGCTTGCTAGATAAAACTTGTTCTAATTAATGGTCTCCAGTACAGACTGGAGAAGGAGGAAAGGTGTCTTTTTACAAAGAAATGTCCGGCAGGGAATATAATGTGTTACGTGCCTCTGTACAAATGAAGGATGCAACCAGAGCATTTATTTCCAGCACCCCACCCTCACTCCTTCTAGGAGAGAGGTAACTGAAAACAGGTGGAGTTTTGTTTTCATTGAGGGAAATTCAGTACGCACCAAAGATGTTAAAGGCACTACCAAGTGACTGATGTGTTTGGATTTGTCATCTAACTTTCTGAGAAGTCCAAGGTGCTTTGAAAGTTTATGTGTCAGGGGGGAAAAAATGCTCAGCATAACCCTTAAGTCTAGAGCAACCTTGTGACATTATAGGAAGCTCAACCTGCCTCTGGGCATCACACGTTCTACGCACACAGCCTGATGGTTTAGATGTGGCCTTTTCTTAAATTCGTCCAGGGCACAAGACCTCAGACTTGCCCCAATCATCCATGCTGGTCCCAAGCTCACCTCTAGTGCTTGGCTCATGCCGTCCCCTCTGCCTGATATCTCTCTCTCCTTTCCTTACCTTTCTAGCTCTTCATAACTCAATTTTAACCAACAGCAATGCCCTCCAACTCTGAGGCTGTGTAAAGTGCCCCTTCTCCCACAGGCCTCTGCCCTGGTCCTGTAAGAGAATCTTCAGGCTGTATTGAATGTCTTCCCTGTTGCTTTGGGAGCTCCTGGTCTCATGTCATCCCTATAGTCCTAACAACAGAAATAATAGCTGACAAAAAGCCCATGTTTAGTAAACATTGGACAAGTGAATAACTGATGGCTAAAAATTCTTTCTTATTCCAATTCTAAGTCTCTTTATGCTATCACTTAAAGTCAAGAAAATCAATGCAATGTCTCTTTTTCCTCAGGACCAGTGTGTCCCCTTCCACCGGCTACAGCATGGAGCAGACTGAGGGTCACCTTTTAGCAGCCACAAGCCAGGCTTATTTGTCACAAGAAGGACCCAAAGGAAAGGTCTCTGAAGATCCCCAAGGGTGTTGGCATGGGGGAAGGTCCTCTTTCTAATCACAAGAGTAAAGCCAAGGGTCATTCATCCTGCTGCTGGCAGTGGGGGGAGGTGGGTACGTGGATCAAGAAATAATCACTGAAACTAAGGTCAGTCCAAAGGAGTGAGTGCTGCAAACTGAGCCCTCTACCATGATGCCACAGGAGCAGGGACCAAGTCGGCTGTACCTGGGCAGTGAAAAAGAAAGCAGTTTTGAAATATAGTCACCCTGCCCTCCAGTAAATGTAGTCCATTAATGCCAGGATCTTACAAGGTAACTTAGGCAGATAAGGAGGAGAAGCTCTCTTTCAGCTAAGGCAGGAATGGAGGAGCCATTGTTTCATGCTCCAGCTTTAAGGGAAAAAAATTACATAGACCTATATGTTCCCTCTAGTTTCATAGTATAAATACGGTATACAATTCTGTAGAGTCAAACTATCAAGCCCTCACCAGAGTCAGAAATGAAGCATCTACACCGAGGTAATGTGTATTTTATGCATGGAAGGCGATACACATAAGTATGTGTGAGAAATAGGGAAAGATTTAGGTTTTTTTTTCCAAATCAATCCAGAATGCTATCAAAGTTGAGGTGGTGTGTTTAGAATTTTTTATAATAACAACATCAAGGCATGCCCACTTTGGGGAAGAAAAATTGAGATGGAACACTTCCATCACAAGAAGTGCCTAAGCAGAGGCAACTCAATGGAGCAAGCAAATTTCATATTAAAAACAACTTTGGCAACTGTAGCAGATGGTTTTCAAAATTAAGGATTAAAAACTGTTTATATAAGTAGAGTCTGAAGACAATTCTATCTTGCTAAATCTTCCAGAAATAATTCATCATCTTCCTCCTGAGCTGTTCCTCATTTTGCATTTTCTAATGGTATAACCATCCACCACTCAAGTCAGAAACCTGGAAGATGTTCCCTGCTCTCTCAACCTTCACATCCAACCTGTAATCCGAGTCCTGTGAATTTAATCTTCTAAACACTTCACACATTTATTCTCTCTCCTTCATCTCCACTGGCAATGCATGGCTCTAGACCCTATCTTCTCTCCTCTGCCTCTTCCTGCCTGAAGTATCACTCCTCAACCTTACTCACAATCCCTTCTTCATTCTACACCTGAAATGAACATTCCCAAATGCAAATCAAAGGCTTTCCTTCGCTTATAATTTTTTAATGTTTTCCCACTGCTTATAGTAATGGCTTTAATTAGATCTATGAAGTAAGAAATTTCCAAGGGTCATAAGGAAATGGTTTGTAATAGGAATACCAATAGTTTACTGCTGGGAACAGATGAGTGATGAACTGATGGCACATAGAAGGACTGCTAAGGTGAGATTACCAACCTGCTGAGATGGAAGACAATGCATTTCAGTGCTATCTGCAGAGTTTATAAAAACTTCTCCAACAGCGCTCAGCATTCTGTTGTTGGAGCTGAGATGGTAACAGATTAAATAGATCCACCATCAAATTAACCTCTCTAAATCACAGCACCAATTGTGTCATCCAATGGTTCACCCACTGCCCACCTAATTCAGGACGCTACACAATATGACCTCAACCTGCCTTTCTATCTTTATCTGCTCTACAGCCAACCCCCCAGACAACTAGACTTTTTCCTGTTTCCTGTAACAGCCTTTTATCCACACATTTGCTAACACCATCTGCCAACCTCCCTCTCCTAATCATTCACACCTGAAGGCTCTTGGACTGACCAGTTCTAACATCTGTCTCCCCTCTGATTTCCTTCTTGCCAAAGTGTAAAAAGAATGTGTTAAAATAGTGTTTGTGATGGTCATCATGCCTTAATATATAAAGAAGGAGAATGGGAGGGGAGATATTTTTAGTTTGTTTATGTGGATCAAGTATTATGAAAAAGAAGCAAAAGTAACACCTTTATACTGGACATCAAGTACTTACACAAGAATATTTTAATTCCGGTGTTTTACCAAACTTACCAAGGAAGATAAAGCAGAGATTTACCCCTGCTTCTACGAGGTGGGCCTTAGGTATATATCAAGCAAGGAGAAATGAGTACCAGCTTCTGGAATAAAGCCCTGGGAAGAAAACCACTGTGAGATGTATGAGTCCTGGTACCAAAGTGGCGTCCCTATATCCTTCACGCTGCATCCTGCATCCTGTTCTATCAGAAGTTGTGCTGATGTCCCTGAAGGTGGAGAGTCCAGCAGCAGTCAAGACCTAGTCTGAAAGATCATCACCATCCTGTCTGTCAACAGCCACATCCATCCTGAACAAGATCCAAGGAAATTAGGGAGTGTGGAAATTGGTATCTTTGCTTCTTTCTTTTTCGCTGTACCAACAAAGAGGTCTTATTTGGGTTGGGTTTTGTTTAAAGTTTCTGATGTTAAGAGTGCTTGATTAGATTGGGCCATGTGGGTGGGTTAGGGAAGATTGGAGTACTTGGTTTCCTCCAGCCCCTAACTCCCCTGATAACCCTAGCAGACAGCCTCATTGACTCTACCGCCTCCTCCTTCCAGGGAGCTTAGCACTTAGATCACAGAATGTCAGAGTTGCAAACAACCTAACCCAATCCTATTGAATCTGACCTTTCACAGTCTGACCTCTTCTTAGGACAAGACATATTTGAAAGTACATTTGCGGGGGTTCCCGGAATCCACCTGCCAATGCAGGGGACACGGGTTCGAGCCCTGGTCCAGGAAGATCCCACATGCCACGGAGCAACTAAGCCCATGCACCACAACTACTGAGCCTGCGCTCTAGAGCCCACAAGCCACAACTACTGAGCCTGTGTGCCACAGTTACTGAAGCCCGCACGCCTAGAGCCCATGCTCCACAACAAGAGAAGCCACAGCAATGAGAAGCCCACGCACCACAACGAAGAGTAGCCCCCACTCACCTCAACTAGAGAAAGCCCGTGTGCAGCAACAAAGACCCAATGCAGCCCAAAATTAATTAATTAATTAATTAATTAATTTTTTTAAAAAAAAGAAGAAAGTGCATTTGAAAAACAATGTTTTCCAATAAGGTTATGGAGTGATATCTGCACATCCCACCTGATTGCCCAGAGTTATGGAGGCTCAGCCAGTCCATAGTCACCTGCTGTATAATACACTGTGTTGGGGTCATTGATTGGAGAGTTAAAGACAACCCCTACCTCCAAGGGGCAACAGGAGTGGAGGAATATGGGGGCTCAGAGGACAAGATCCAGTGTGCGCAGCTGAAAAGAGTAGGGTGATATAAACAATGACAGAGGAAAGTACCTGAATGGAGTAGGTCAGGAAAGACTTCCCCGAAAAGGAGGTGCTGCAGCTGAGCCATGAAGGAGGGCCGGATCTTCTGCAAAGATACCCTAAGCCTGGATACAGGCAGGAAATGGCCATGTGTATCTTTTAGAAGCATCTTCAAATCTTCCAGAGTGAATTCCTGCTGTTAACAATCAATTTTTTAATTAACTGGGATACTTGCAGATTCTGTGACCTAGAACTGGGACAGATGGATGACTCTGTCCCTTGATAAAGAAATATTAGGTTCTGCCACAGTTAGTTCCACTCACTGTTGAAATGTCCTTCTCAGTACTATGTTTATCACATCAATTTCCTGCTCGAGAATTTACCAGACCCACAATTGTCCTTTGGAACTAAAGTACCCCAACTTTCAATGTCATCTGCATGAGTACAGGCCCAAATTACTTTTTTTTTTTTTTTTTTTTGCCAATTTTAATAATATATTTTCTTAACATCTTTATTGGAGTATAATTGCTTTACAATGGTGTGTTAGTTTCTGCTGTATAACAAAGTGAATCAGCTATACATATACATATATCCCCATATCTCATCCCTCTTGCGTCTCCCTCCCACCCTCCCTATCCCACCCCTCTAGGTGGACACAAAGCACCGAGCTGATCTCCCTGTGCTATGTGGCTGCTTCCCACTAGCTCTTTTACTCCAAACCTCATCCTTTCATTTCGATCAAACCTATTGCCTGACTAGCCCCTGCTCCAAAAGTCATTCTTTCCTCCTTTATAGCTTTGATCAGACTGTCCCCACCATTTGGACAGGAAAGAAAGAAAGGAAGGAAGGAGGAAGAAGGGAGAGAGACAGAGGACAAGGTGGTAGAGAGAAAGGGAAGATGGAAGAAAGAAAGAGAAAAGAGAATGTCTAATCCTTCCCAGCATGCGTTTCGCGGTTCTGCTCCCCACAGCCAGGAGGTAGACCAGTTGTTTGACACACTTCCAGTAAGTCTGAGTCTTTCTTCCCCAGGGTAATTTATCTGGTCTGGTCAATTCTGTCCTGTGACTTCCACAGTCAGCTCTACCCTCCAGAAAATGACACAGGAAGAAGACAAGTTAGCTTTTAGCCAGAGATGCAGGGAGCAGGACAGATCCTCTTAGGGTCCCCGTTCTTCATCCAATACTGGGACCTTGAGCATTAGTATTTCATTTTGTTCACTCCTAATCCTCAAAGTACCCACATATGCCAATCTTAGTTATAAACTGAAGCCGAGATGCAACGTACTGGGTTTTAGCAGGATTATCTCCGAAGCAGTGAGTTTTCAAGTGAGTTTCCAAAATCCTGCCCCTGGAGCCTCCTCACGTGTATATACATGATGGCAAAGCACCAAATGAAAATGCAAATAATTCAATCTAAAGCCAAAGCCAATTCTGAATGATTTGTCTTGACGGAATTAACTGATTTTGCCAAATGCTCTGATGTTCTATAACCATAATTACACTTCACAATTTGTTGCAACACCATCACTTGGAGACAGAAGTGCTGAATTAATGTACCATTTTTGTGACCTCTAGACTATCTCCATTAAGACCAAGTTAATTTCTCAACATGGGAAGATTCATTTTTCGTACAGAATAATATCAGTAATAAACCCAGAGTATAAGTGAGCAGTGTGCACAAACGACTGCTATCAAACAGCTATGCGATCACACCCATAGTTCCGCTTAAATGCAATTTATGTCAAATGCGTTAACGGAGGATGTGATGAGTGTTTGATTTGTTTTGGCTTTGTGGGCAAATAGCATAATTTCTCAAGGATTCGTATACGTGTTTGTGACTAGGCAAAACTAATAAGTAGGAGTGTTCACCTGGAGGGTCATTTATGGAGTCTCAATGCATTTCTGGAAGACAGGCGTCTCTGTAGAGACAGCTGGGGGATCTCTTGTCCAAGGCACTCTAGTCGTCAAGAAGGCATTGTGCACATGCTGGTTCTGGGGACATCTCATCATCCTTCAGGAATTTCCTTGAATATGTGCAGAGCAGCTGGACAATCCTGAGATAGTCCAAGCCAACCCCTTGGGCCAATGTTTTGACCCCAATGTGTCTGTGAGACAGGCAGGACTGCAGCCTGGTGGTCAGTCTGTGAAGAGCACTTTAGTTGATGGTTTGAGCAAGAAGGTTGTTTCAGAACATCATTCTGTTGCAGATTGAGAAGTGACCCGTGTGCTGGCCAGGGGCTGACCAAGCTCCACCCATTTCTCTGCATTGGATTCAGGATGGCAAAAGTTCTCATTTATGGATAATGCCAATAACCAAGGGAATGGACTTAGAACTAATTAAGATAAATAATCAATGCGCCATGATTTCTGAACGACTGACTGATTTCACTTTAAAAGATGTGTTATTTTTCAAAGCTAATACTAAGCTGACTTGGTTTTAATGTAAGTAAGGAATGGGAGATGCAAAACTTTAAGCAGACCGAAATTATTCATGGCCTCTCCTAAGTCAGCTAGAACTAGTTTTTCAGATTGCTGTCTGTTGTTTAGATTTTTTGTCCATTAATGATCTTGAGTATGAATGCTAGTTGATTCTAGAACATTACACAGTGATAAATTTATGTTATTTCTACTAATAAATTCTATTTAACTCTAAACAGTGGAGTTAGTTTGTGTCAACAAAATTATTGATGAAGATGATACATAAGTAATACTATGGCTTTGAAAGTGATTTATCAAGGAATCAATCATTCAAGTGATACAGTATTAAGCATTTGTAAAAAAGTTGAGACAGATTAGCAATCATCATACTTTTTTAACTTATTTCTCCTGAAAATGGGGGAATTAAGCTAAATATGTGTTACATGGCAAAGGTCTGACATTACCACCATGCAGAGGTTTCTGGGAGTGGCAGGGCAGCATCCAGCCCTCGCAACGTATGGGGTGGAGAACATGCAAATGTTTAGAGGGGGGAAAAGACGCTGGCACTAGGTATCCTCAGAATATGCCCCAAGCCTTTAAGTCTCAGGTTTGAAAAATGGCACCTTTTGATGAACTGTGCTCTGACTGAGAAATATCATTACGTTTTTAAAATGTAGAGTTTCATCTGTGATGAGAAAATCTGCATGTATGTACTCAAAAGCCATAAGGAAATATTGAGACACTCAATGTACTACTAAACTTCCTAGATTACCACAGGTCTTGTTGGGATTTTTGAGGTGATACGGTCCAAACCTGAGATGAAGTTGGTTTTTCAGCCTCCTGGAATGAAATGGTTTATAAGGCAAATTAAGAATGCAGAGGGAAGATTTCAGATGAAATTTTCATATTGAAATAACTTAAAAATACCCTTCAAACATGTCAGAAACAGTCATTTATAAAAAAGAAATGACAAGCTCGTTACATTTGCATGTCACATATCTGAAAGCTAAACTGACCAAAACTTCAAGAACAAATGTAGCCAAGAATCCAGAAGTGAACACGACCACATTCCTTCCATCCTTCAGCACTGTGACCAAGGCTCACCTTCACCAAGATGTGCACCCTGCTCCCAGGGAGCCATTGGTCCACACTAACACAGCACTGAGCAGTCACTTGGCGATTACATGTTCATTTCCCTGAATCCACAGTGGACTGGGAGCTCCCTAGAGAAGGGACCATGTCTTTCATCTCTTTGTCTAATCGTGTTCTCCTGACATGAAGAAGAAATCAATAATTGCAGGAACAGAAGAGGTGGAGGAAGAAAGTAAAAGGAGGAGGAGGTGGAGGAGAAGGAGAAGATGGAGACTAAATAAGAAAGAAGAGAAAAGTCCATGCAAAGAAAAAGCAGCACCACCTTCAGGTTATCTTTTTTTTTTTTTTTTTTAATTTTATTTATTTATTTATTTATTTTTGGCTGTGTTGGGTCTTCGTTTCCGTGCGAGGGCTTTTGCTAGTTGCGGCAAGTGGGGGCCACTCTTCATCACGGTGCGCGGGCCTCTCACTATCGCGGCCTCTCTTGTTGCGGAGCACAGGCTCCAGACGCGCAGGCTCAGTAATTGTGGCTCACGGGCCCAGTTGCTCCGCGGCATGTGGGATCCTCCCAGACCAGGGCTCGAACCCGTGTCCCCTGCATTGGCAGGCAGATTCTCAACCACTGCGCCACCAGGGAAGCCCCAGGTTATCTTTTTTATATGAAAATAAGTACCTAATCATGGAAAACTATGTGCTAATGTAAGGAGAGATAGAGGAGAGCAGAGACAGCAAACAAAAGACTTATATGAAGCAGGGGCTTTTTCCTCTGTGCTCTGGTAATTTAACACAGCAACCCAGAACGACTTGGGCTAAACAATGCATATAGGGCACGAGACTGACTAGTTACTGGAAATAAGATACAAGGTGGGAGCTTAGTCATAAATGAATATGAGAACCTAGTTACTTAGATCTGGAATACAAGGACTTGCCTAAGGGAGGATTGGGCCTGGAATCCTAATTGAGGCCAAGTTAATGGCACTAGTTGACAGTCTTGCAGAGGGCAGGAGAACAAGCCAAGAAGGTCACTATACTTACTTTTACTCTCTGTAAATCCTCAATTTTTTTTGATATTTGCTAAATGAATTTTTCTTAAAATGGTGGAAAGGCCTGAAATTGTAACACAGCTAATATATCTCAAGATGGGAGGCAAAATGTTACCAGTTGGGTTCTCCAGAAGCTGACACTGGAGATGGAGTTTGAGGTATGAAATGTTTTTGAATCTCAATAAAGGGATTCAAAGGGAGGAAGTAGGATTGGCAGAGGGAGAAGTCAAACTGAAATGCAGCCCTGATAAAACCTTAGACAACCCAACGGGGAGAACTAGAGCAAATATTCCCGGTCATAATTTCCCACATCAGGTCAAAGTGGCCAAGGTTTTATACCCCGGCTTTGCTTAGCCACCGGATTCAGGCTGTTCCATAAAGGTTTGATCTCAGACAACATGACTCTCTATAGCAAGATAAATTTTACTTCCTCCTTTCTGATTTGGATGCCTTATTTTTTTTTCTTGCCTGATTGCTCCAGCTAGGACTTCCAACACTACACTGAGTAGGAGAGGTGAGAGTAGGCAACTTTGTCTTGTTCCTGATCTTAGAGGAAAAGCTTTTAGCTTTACACTGTTGAGTATGATGTCAACTGTGGGCTTGTCAAATATGGCTTTTATTATGTTGAGGTAAATTCCCTCTATATCTAATTTGCTAAGAGTTTTTATCACGACAGGATATTGAATTTTGTCAAATGCCTTTTCTGCCTCTATTGAAATGATCATATGATTTTATCCTTCATTCCACTAAGATGGTGTATCACGCTTTTTGATTTGCAAATGTGAACTATCCTTGCATCCCAGGGATAAATCTCACTTGATCATGGTATTAATTGTCCTAATGCATCGGTGAGTTGCTACTGCCCTCTAGTGGTTGTAAAAAAGAGTAGCCCCTGGGATGATTACCTCCTGTGGATATGGAAATACAGTCTTCAAGTCTCTGGACTATGTAACCAGTGAGCTATATTGTCGCATACTGTTAGGATGCCACAAAGAAAGGCATACCAAAAAAAATGTTCAGACATGGGAAAATGTGGGGTAAATATCTGGCTAACTTCAAACAGAGAATAAATAAATCTCACAACCACCATCAAAACTTGACAATACCTTAAGTATATTAGTGACATAAAATATGTCGAATAAATGGGTAGACTCTATGTTCCTTGTAACATTTCAGAATCCTCTTTGGTACATCTTAGCATGAGTCAAGATTTTGAATCAGAACTAAAAGAGTTTCCAACATATCCTAACTTGACAATCGCACCTATGTCATCCATTTCTATAATCCTCAACACCTAGCACATGGTCTCATATTTAGGAGGCACTCGATTAAGTTTCGTGAAATGGTTAAATGAATCCACACAATTGTATATGTCAAATGGCTCATTCCATAGACAGAATATTAACAGCTAATATTTAGCAAGCACTTAGCTATGTGCTCGGCATGGTTATGTGCACTTAATATGCAATCACTCATTCGATTCTTATGACAACCTTATGACATAGATACAATAATTATCATTACCTCTTTACAGATAGGGGAACCTGCCCAGGCTACTCTAAAGTAGGGTTGAACTCACCCTCCCGCCCACACACATGAAGTTAGGCATGACCATATTACTTGCTTGGGCCAAAGAAATACGTGTGGAAGCGACATGCCACTTTCAGGCATAAGCTCTAAGAATCAATGCATAATTCACAACAATCTTTTCCCCCTTCCAAGGTGATCATGGATGCACTTATCAAGATGAACCTCTGTCAGCCTGGTCCCTGAGTGACTGATGAACAAAAACAACCCCTGTTGGACATGTAGCATGGACAAGATATAAACCTTCACTGGGTTAAGTCATTGAGATTTGGGGCTTGTTTATTTTTTCAGTATAATCTGGCCTATCTTGAATATCATTTATTGAGCATGTAACAAATGCAATCAAGGTGCTAATCTCTTTACATAGATCATCTCATTTAATTGTCAAAACAACCTTACAAGGTAGATGTTATTATTCCTGTCTTATAGTTGGGCATGTAGCCTTGGAGATGTTATACAGTGTGACCTAGTCCTCCAGTTGCTGAGTCACAGAACCAGCAAAGCATGTACAATCATTTATCACTTGCCAGTTATTAGCCATTCACTACATGGGCTGCAGAGGAATGCACAAAACTAATACTACATGTTCTTAATCAAGGAGTTTGCCATCTTACTTGGAAAGGCGAATAAAGATGGCTAGCCACAAAAAAAGGAAAATAGTGGCCTGTGATGGCCTGAACGTTCAAAGAAGCCTTCATGGGAGGGCTGGCGAGGTGATCCGCATTGGTGGGGAAAAACACTTATGTGCACAGAACAGAGAGAGGATGTCTCAAGCAGGGCTAACAGCATAAGAGAAATGCATAATGACAGGAGCAAGGAGCATATAAGTAGGGAAAAAGACCAGGCGGGCTAGAGCAGAAAGCTCAAGTTGAAATGGAGCAGCAGATAAAATCAGACAGGCAAAATCAAGAGTATGGACATGAGTGTCAGGTGGAGGATTTTATTCATTTATTCATTCATTCGACAAAAAAAATTCTGACCACCTACAATGTACCCAGCACTGTGCCATACACAGTGAGTGTAGTTTATGGTCTAGGGAAAAATTGATATTAATCAAATAATTACAAGGGAAGTAGAAGGTAAAGTAGGAGCAAGGGAAGGGGCCCCCATGAGGAGGGGTCTTGGGAAGTAGTGAGTCAGTGCCCAGCTGGTTCATAGAGCCAGTCAACCAGTGCTTGTTGAACTCACAAGAGTGAATAGAGAGGAAAAGATTAGTATTAGATTAATTATGATGGATGACCAGGCAAGATTAAGTGACTTAGGGAACAGAAATGAAAGGCTGGTTATGTGCTACAATAAGAATATTTTATCTGAAATCATAAGACCTGAGTTCAAGCCTCCATGATAACATTTAAGATCTATGTGACCTTGGGAACATTACTTGACTTTTCTGTACCTCAGTTTCTAGCTGTGTGACTTTGGGCAGCTTACTTAATCTCTTTTCCATTTCTTTATCTGTAAACTGAGGGCAATAATCACTACCTCACCCAGTTGTGAGAACTGAATGAGATAGCATGTGTAAAATATCTGGCAAGTGTTTAAGTAGTCAATAAATATTAATCATGTCTTTATAAAACTCAGAATTTTAAGGAAAGCTGTGCTTTTATATTAAAAATATTTTTTGAAGTTATTTAAGGGTAAAAGAAGGGATTTCTATGGCACCAATAGAGAACATGGGAAAGACCCAGGGTATCGCATATACTTAATTTGAAACAAGTGTTGGCATGCTCTTCCCAATATGACAGGACTCTTGGTAGCTGCTCAGCTACACTCTTGGAAACTCTGAGGGTACCGGTTCAGTTGACAGGCTGCTCACTGGACTTTACTAATGTGTTACCCTTCCCAAGGCTGCACCTACTCTAAGCCTGGCACAGGTTGCCAACAACAAGCTTGAGAAGCAATGTGCCCATGGCTGGTGGGAGAGGGAGATGGGGTAGAGAATCAGGTAGCCTCTGATGAAGAACATTACTGCTGAGGGTACACAATAGGTGTCCATACAGACTGAAAGAAATTCCGGAGCTGGTTTCCATTGTCAGTCCCACCTCGGATGAGACTGTGCTAAGGATACTGAAAGACAAAGACAGCTGAAAGGGAGAGGGAGGCAACACTAGCTCCAAGCATGCTTCCAACCCTGTGGCATTCATCAGAACCATGGACACTTCCATCGTCAATGAGAGATAGAAATAGGGAAGGTGGTAGCATGAGTCAACCTTCTCAGGCACATCCCTGCTTATCCTTGATACTCTGAGGACTTTACTGTGCCGAAGTAGCCCCCACCCTGCCTGGTGCAGCCCAGCCCAGCAGGTGCATGAGTACTGGAGCAAAAAGCTGCTGAATTTCAGCCCCACTTGAACCTGTAATTATGATGTGCCCATCAGCCCCAGTGAAGCCAACTTGCTGGCATCTGAAGGCAAAAAGAATAAAGTGACAATGATAAATTCAGTTTTAAGCAAGCATGTTGGCTCTTCTGTTACCCATAGAGGCCCTTGCATTCTGCTGAACCTCATCTTCAAAGAAAGTGATTAGACACCTCACGCTGGGCAGCTCACACCCTAAATGAGACCACTGCTGGGAAAGGATATTTGGATTAACTTCATGTCATGAAACTAAGATGGCAATGTATACCTGCAGACCAGTTGAGAAGGAGCCCTGACAAGGTGTGTGTCCCCATGAGGGAGAAGGGGCTGGAAGCTTACTCCCCTGCCCACTAGTGGGTTCCTGAGTGCAGTACCCAGGCCTCAGCTTAGGGCCTGACTTGGAGTTTTCCTTCAGAAAGTGCCCCTGGAAATGATACTAATAACTATATCTTCCACTTAAAATCACTGTGATAAGCAGTCTACATTATTTCATTTACTTTTCATTGCAATCAGCATCTTCAGATTCCAGATATGAAAACTGAGGTTCTGAAAGTTTAAGTAACTTGTCCAAAGTCAAACAGTTAGTGAGTGATAAAATAATTCTAAACTTCTGTTCTTAATTATAGTATCTGACATTGAGCCTGTGCTGAAAATTCCCCATGGTTATGGGTCCAGGAAAGAAATTGTCTTTCCCCAGCCAGATATCAGGAAGCACTGAAAGTCTCTGAAGAACATCCTTACCATATAGAGATGCAGGCACAGCATTTTTCAGTAGAGAAGTTTGGAAAATGAGTAAAAAGTAGATGAGGAAGTTCTTCTCTCTGGTTTCATGACTAAGGGCTCTGAAATGGAATTCAAGAATAAGAGTTATAATAGTAATAGTAGTAGTAGGAGCAGCAGCAGTAACTAATATTGAGAACTTACTATATGCCAGGCATTCTTCTAAGATAGTGGAATTAACTAAAGTATATTAGGAATCACAAGACATGTAAACAGATTATATTATTACATTTACCAATTAAGTGATGGAGATTATAAGTATTTTTAAAAGACCAACCTAAACTAAAACCTCAAGAAAGATGGAAAAATAAGGGAATCAAAAAAGATATATCTTGCAAATATTACCAAAAAGGAAACTAGGCAAGCAATATTAATTGCATTAAAAAAATTTAAGATTAATAAAAATAAGGAGCAATACAAGGAATAATAAAAGGAACATTCAAACAAAAAATGTGGAATAATAAAGGCTTCAAATATGCACCAAACAACATGGGCTCTGAGGCAGATTGTATTTTCCAAAGTTGGCCACAAAAATATCTCCCATTCCACATGATCTTCTGCAGTGTGACCCTGTTACTCCCCATGAAGAGATAGAGTCTGATTTCCCTGCCCTTAAATCTGAGTTGGCTTTAATCACTGGGTTGAAACCAATAAGATGAAACAGAACAGATGCTATGAGGTTTCTGAGGGGCATCGTCAGAAGAAGGCTTGCATTTCTTCCTTGTTCTCTTGAAACCCACTCTCCAGACTCTCCTCCTTGGGGTGCTCCCTCTCAGAACCCAGCTGAATGCCATGCTATGAAAAAGTCAGGTTCATAAAGGGCCATGTGTAGGTGCCTTGGACATTAGCCTTGGCCTTTGAGTCACCACTGCTCAGGCTCTAGACTTCATGTGAAGAATTGTCCAGGTGATCCCAGTGCTTAGCTATTTGAGTCATTTGCTCCACAGGTTGAGGAGAAAAGACAGGCCATCACCAATATTCCCTGCACAGATTCCTGACTCAGAATTCATGAGCATAATAAAAATATTATGTGTTATGCCACTAAGCAGGCTCTGTTTTACAGTGATAGATAACCAAAATAGGCTCAAAATATAATAAATCAAGTAAAATAAACTGCATAGGCTCAATATGTATGACATAAAAATTTTTTAATTTCAAAGAAAATTTTAAAATTTATAATCATAGTAGAAAATGTTAACACAGCTCTATCAAAAAACAATAGCTCAAACAAAAACAAAATTGTAAGAATAAAGAACAACACAATTAGCAACTTGATCTAATAGATAGGCAAATTCTAAACCCACAAAATAAATAACATATTCTTTACACATTTAAATGCAACACTTATTTTTTTCATTATTTTTTAAATTGATTTTGACCTTGCATTAGGTGACAAGAGAAGTCTAGAATAATTTTAAAGAATCAAATCAATACTATACAGACAACATTTCTTGATATAACACAATTAAATTAGAAATGAACAAAAAAAAAAGAAAAAAGAAATGAACAATAACAAAGAAAAGCAAAGTTGGAGGTATCATGTTCCCTGACTTCAGCCTATACCACAAAGCTATAGTAATCAAAACAGTATGCTACCCACACAAAAACAGACATATAAATCAATGGAACAGAACAGAGAGACCCAAAAATATACCAATGTTATATGGTTAATTAATCTACAACAAAGAAGGCAAGAATATACAATGGGAAAAAGACAGTCTCTTTAATAAGTGATGTTGGGGAAACTGCACACCTAAATGCAAAAGAATGAAACCAGACCAATTTCTTTAACCATATACAAAAGGAACTCAAAATGAATTACAGACTTAAACATAAGACCAGAAACCATAAACTCCTAGAAGAAGTCAGTACACTCTTTGACATCAATCTTAGGAATATTTTTTTGGATGTGTCTCCCCAAGGAAAGGCAACAAAGCAAAGTATATAAATGGGACTACATCCAACTAAAAAGATTTTGCACAGCAAAGGAAACCATCAACAAAACAAAAAGGCAAACTACTGAATGTGAGAAGATATTTGCCAGTGATATATCTGATAAGGGGTTAATATCTAAATTATATAAAGAAATTATACAACTCAATATCAAAACAAACAGACAAACAATCCAGAGTGGTGGCCAAGATGGCAGAGTAGGAGGACCCAGAGCTCACCTCCTCTCACAGACGCACCAACATTGTAACTACTTACAGACCAACTATCGATGTGAATGACCTGAAAACTAGCAGAAAAGATTTTCCACAACTAAAGATCTAAAGAAGGAACCACAAGGAGATGAATAGGAGGGGTGGAGATGTGGTGTAGTCAAGACCCACACTCCCAGGTAGGGAACCCACAAATGGGAAGATAAGCACCACTGGAAAGGTTTTCCCCAACTAGCGAAGGATCCAAGCCCCATATTGAGGGCCCCAGCTCTGGGGTCCTGCACCAGGAAGACAAGCCCCCAGAACATCTTTCTTTTAAGGTCAGTGGGGCTTGAGTACGGGTGAGCCAGAAGGAGGTAGGAAACAGAGACTCTGTTCTTAAAGGGCTCACACAAAATCTCACACACTCTATGTCCCAGTGCAGAGCAAATTTAAAACTTTAGGTACATTCCTTTTGATTACAGAAAAAATTCAAACGAAAGTAGAGAAGAGTATAATGCAACCCTATGTATCCATTATCCAGCTTCAATCATTATTAGCATTTGACTGTCTTGGAGTAAAAAACATCATATCATTCCATCCATAAATCCTTCAGTGTGTATCTCTAAAAGATAAGCATCTCTCTCTTTTATTAAGCAAACCACAATTCTGTCATCACACCTAAAACAACTAATAGTAATTCCTCATTAATTTTTATATAGTTAGTTTGAATAAGGATTCTAAACAAGGTCTATATATTGCATTTGGCTTATGTGTCCTTAGGTATCTTTTAATCTATAAGTTCAACTCTCTCTCTCTCTCACTAATTACTTGTTGAAAAAGTGGTGTTTTTCTTGTGGAATTTCTCATGTTCTGGATTTTATTGATTCTGCCCTCGTGGGGTCAGAATGTTCCTTGTTTTTAACATGGAATATTTAACATATTCCTTGTTTCCCTGTACTTCCTATAAATTATTAGTTAGATGTTGAGATCTAATTTGGTCAAGGTTTGGATTTTTGGCAAGAATACATCATAGGTGGTGGTGTGTACTCCCAGCACATCAACTCAGGAGACTTTAGAAGTCATCAGGGATTATTGCCCACCTTCGTTTGACCATTAAGAGCCGCAAAGTGGTGATCTCCTAGAATATCATTTTTTATTTATTAACTAAAATTATTCTAAAAAGAGCTTTCCTTCATCAACTATTTAGTTACCCCAAGGTATGGTTTGTATCAGGAAAGCAGGATAAATACTGACACTTCCCATTTCTAAAAGGTTTTCAGGACAGTAATTTGATCTCCAAACTTCAAAGATTCCATGAAGGATATTTTTAGTATCATTATGAGTTCATGGATTTTAATATGCGTGATGTATTTCAATCCACTGCAGATATTATTCTTTTTGACGGTCATATTGTGCCATCTTTGGCCAATGACAATGAACCCCTTTAATTAGGCTTCAGGGCCCTATTGTTATGACCCTGGTAGTCTTTGATAGCTTCTTTGTTATCTATTGTGACAGATGTTCCAGGCTCATTTTGTACATTTTCTGCCCCAGATCTGGACTCAGCAATTCTTTAAGAAGCCGTGATTCCTTTCTGTGGGAATGATATTTAGAGAAATGCATTTTTTAATGGACAGATTGGAAATAAATTAGTTATGTGGTCATTTCAAGAAGCTAGAAGCAAAAAGTCCTTTAAAAAGTAGTGGAAGAAAATAATAAAGTTAAGGGCAGAAATTAGGAAATAAAAGATGGTTCCTTGCAAAACTAACAAAAATAGTTTAATAATAACAAAACAGACAAAATTTTAACCAGAATTTTAACAAGACTAAGTAAGAATGAAAAGGCAGAAATAAGCAATATTGTGGAGGAAAAAAAGAAGAAAAAGCTACATCTACAGCAGAGTCTAAAAATCATAACTTAATATTATAGATAATTTTCTCTCAATATATTAGTAAGCAGATATATTAGAATCTAAAAAACAAAGTGAAGACGAAAAGGAAACCTGAATAAACCAAAGAACTATAAAAGAAATTGAGTTGAAAAGGGGAAAACTCTTCTTCACTCCCAAAGACCCAGAGCCAGGGGAGTTTGGTCAAAGTATTAAGGAATGTGTAAAGTGAGATTTTTGCTTATCCGTTACCATATCACCAGAAACTAGAAGAGGGCCTGGCACATAGTGAGTACTCAATAAGTATGTGATAAATAAACAATCCTGATCACAGATAAACTGTCTCAAAGAATGGAAAAATATGGAATGATGGAAATTAACTGATGGTGTTACTGAGTCCAAGCTCATACTGCTCACTACATGACGGGCCAATAAACCAAGAGACAAGTTGCTGGGGCAAGGAATAACAACTTTATTCCGAAAGCCATCAGACTGAGAAGATGGTAGACTAGTGTCCCACAGAACCATCTTACCTGAGTTAGAACTCAGGCATCTTTTATACTAAAAGGGGAGAGGTGTGGCTAGTTGTTGCAAACTTCTTGGTGCCAGAATCCTTTGGTCCTGCAGCTGTCCATGGAGGTCTGGTCACAATGTTCCTGTAAACCTCCAACAAGACAATCATTATTTTCTGTTCTGCAACTTTTTATCTCTACATGAATGGAAAAGTGTTATACCATTAAAGGTCAAACCTGGGAAGCAGAGCCTTGAGAATGTGCTATTAGGTATATTTCAGGCTACAGGCAACATTACTTTACAAAGGTGCAGAGCCAGCAGACTTAGCACAGGCAACAGAGCACAATGGTGAGAGCTAAAGGAATAGGTCCAATATGGAGTCAGGCTTGTTCTTCACTGTTACAGTAGGGGAGGGCACAGGCTCAGCACTAAAATGAGGGAAGGAAGGAAGAAAGGAAGGAAGGGAGGGAAGAAGGAGGGAGGGAGGGAGGGAGAGAGGGAATTATAGATCGATCTCATTTATAAAACTAAATGGAAAAACTTAGGTAAAATATCATTAAATTGAATACAACAGTATAATCCGATAAGATAGGGCATATCCCAGGAATGCAAGGAAGTCTATTCATATAATATACCACAATACCAAATTAAATGAGAAAAACTATGTGATTAGCTTAGTAAATGCAGGAAAAGATTTGATGAAATTTAACACTTAATCAGGATAAAAAGTAACTTCTAATAAAATAATTATTATTCTTTTAGAAAATAATTTATTTAACATGTGACAGGGCATTTATCAAAACCTAACACAAATAATATGTTTAATAGTGAAACATTACAGGTCGTCCCTTTAAAATCAAGAACAAGGCAAAAATGCCTCCATCATTGCTTCTATCCACCATGGTACTGAATACAAGCAATTCAATTCATACAAACATAGAACTGAAAAGAGGAAATTAATTTGCAAATGAGAGAATTCAGCAAGCTTGCTAGAGCTAGGAGTTATTTACAAAAATCAATTGAAATTCTATGCAATAGCAATAATCAAATAGAAAAGATAATAGGAAAAGATCCCATTCACAGTACCAAAAGATTAAAATCTGTAAGGAGTCTTGGAATAAATAGATGTGCTTTATGAAAAAATTATAAAGTATTATTGAAGTACATGCAAGGAGACCTGAGCAAACAGAGAGATACTCCACGTTCATAGACAGGAAGACTTAATCTCATAAAGATGTCAAGGTTTCCCCAAAGTAACCTATAAATTTAATGTAATTCCAATCAATATCCCAACAGGGGTTTTATTTATGGAATGTGATAAGCTCATCCTTAAATTCACATGTAAGAGTAAAGGGCCAAGAAAATCAATGATTGTTCTGAAGAAGAGGAGCAAGGTGGGTAGGTGGGGAGAGGGTGGGACTGAGAGATGGCAGTGGGGCAAGGCAGGAAGTTACTTGCCCTTCCATATATCAGACTTTCTATAAAGCTATTGTGATTAAGAAATAGTGTTACTGGTGCCAAGATGGACAAGTAAATCCAGCTCTGCCACTTATTAGCTATGTGACTGGGGCAAAATTCTTAGCCCTCTGAGCAACTTCTTTCATCCTATCTGGAAATTTAATTTTATATCATCTACATCATAGGTGGGTTATAGAAACTACATAAAATAACGGATTTCATTACTGCCATTGCCTTTCATTTCTTAAGACATAATTTTCCTCACCAGAGCCAAAATTAGGTCAGAGAAACCAGGACTTGGTTACTAAGGAGTAAGAATTATAAATAATTTCTTTTAATTGTGTGAGTCTTAAACTTATTACATGTGGCATGCATGCCTTCATCAGCACAGAATTAAACTGAGGCTATTAACTCAGAATATCCAGTTAGAATAGGAGGCCAAGGTCAGCCAGCATGAGGATAGCAGCTAACACTTTATACTGCTTCTCTGATGCCAAGAACCGCTTTTTACAGTTCTGGTCTAAAGTTGGTGAGCAGGGCTCTGGGACACAGTCCTGACTGGAACCTCTAGACCCCAGAGATTCTCACACCTTTTTTTCCACCACTACAGACATGATCCATGATGTCCCCTTGAGGGTCAACGCCATGGATGTACTCCGATTATGGGCTGCAGCAAGATAAAATCGACTATGGTTTATGTGTAATGCCTAGCAATTCCTTTCTCTCCTTCTCAAGAAAGTCATTAAAAGCAAATGAGATGGGTTTTAAGGGGAAAACTCTGAAATGGCTGTAATTTTTATGAATTAGATTGCTCAAATGAATTAGATTGCTCAAAACTTTGTTACCGAGTCCAAGCTCACTCTGCTTGCCTCATGACAGGCCAATAAATCGGAGACGAGGTGTTGAGGCAGGGAAGACGACTTTATTCGGAAAGCCGGCAGACCGAGAAGATGGCAGACTAGTGTCTCAAAAGAACCATCTTATCAGGTCTGGATGCCAGTCTCTTTTATAGAATCAGAGAGGGAAGTAAAGTAAAAAGGCAGAATAGAGAGGGCGAGGCGGGGAGGAAGTAAAGTAAAAAGGGCCATCAGTCTTGCAAAACATCTCCTGGAATGGCCAGCCTTGGGGAGGGGATGTGTTAATTTCTTCTTTCTTGCAGCTATTCACAGGTGGGTGGGGTTTCCTGAGGCAGACCATTATGTATGATTATAATAACAAAAGCAACAAGAAGCAAAGGTTAAAGTCAAAAAGAAAGATCCAACATGGAGTCAGAATTGGCTCTTCCCTGTTACAGCTTCACACCTTTCTTACAGCAATCATTACTGTCACAAGAGCACAGCTGAGCCTCTAAACATTTAGCCTCAGGTATCACCTCCCCTAGTGACACTGTCTTCCAATGGCAGGAACAATCTTCTCTTCTCAGTCGTCACAAATCTCCAGGAGGAGCCTGAACTCTCTCTCTTTCCACCCCCTGGATGGCGGTGGTCACTTCCAGCAGGTACCACACATCTCTGTATCGCTTGGGAACTCTCATCACGCTGTCTACGTTTCATAAAATGAATTCTGAAGGTCGGAAATCAAAATCCTATCTGGGCTGAGTTTCAGGTTTCCTGGTTCAAAGAGGAAACGGGAATCTTTTGGTTCAGTGGCACTTTTCAAAAGAAGTGTAATTGAAGTCTGAAATGTTGCATAAATGGAAGATATAAGTTTTAATTGAAAAATAATTATAACCACTTAATCATTTTTAAATGAGGGCTGTAATTGCAGTCAGCGCACAATAGCCACATACAGACACTGAGATTTGCGCAATAAAGCAGGGATGGTACAGCTTGATTTGCTAATAGCACTTCCACTTCTCCTCCCTTTGTCTCAAAGATTAATTCAGGCAAGGGCTATTAGTGCTGTTAATTGGTTCTGCAATTTAGACCTTGTGCCTGTGAATGAATGACTGATGTAGTCACTCAGCCAATAAATGGGAGCACTCTGTCACCACTCCCCATTGTCCAGCAGGGCGCCGTCTCGCTGCCCAGCTTCCCTCCTGCCAGCCCTTGGAGACAAAAGAGGCCCAGCGCCTCTTCTGGGTCACAGCTTCAGCAGGACCTGAGATAGGTCAACAAGATGCCTTTGAAATGAGGCTGACTTATTGAGTCTAGTGGATACTCAACTAGCACTCTTCCCCCTCACCGGAGGAAGGGTTTTGTTTTGTTTTGAACCCTCCTCTTACTCCGTGATGAGGCTGGGAAGGAATAAGAGGCCCAGCTGTCATGGAGCTTTGGCAAAAGAAAGCGTCAACCGTAACATTAGCTTGAAGATAAATGCACCCCAGAGCTCAGGAAGAAAACATTCTTTAATTGCTGCAGTGCCTTCTTGGCATGGGCACGGCACCCCCAGGGATGCTTTGGAGAGTTATCAAACCCAGTGGGGGTCCATACCGATTGTGCCAACCCCTGAGGACTTTGGAGCTAATTGCAAGCTGAAACACCACCAAAGAGGCATCCTGATTGAAGACTCACTCACCAGCATGGTCATTTGCAAAGCCATGTTGGATTTCAGGATTCAGAAAAATTTCCATTGCTCTACGAAAGAGTCCTCCTCTAGGGCTGCAGGTCCCTCCCTTGCTGCCACAGATATTCAAATGGATGCTCTTCAGAATGAAGACATTGGGAATGAACGGCACCTGCCATTTTAGCTCCTGAGAGAAGCCTCAGGCCAGGAATTGACAAAGAAGATGAGGGTGTGCAATGCCCTGAAGAGGAGAGGGGATTGGAGATGAAAGGGACTTCTGTGACCCACTTGACATTGAGCGTGGATGTCCCCTGAATTCTGTGCAAATCGTGTACTGAGGTTACACGTTCATGCTTCTGCCCCACCCACCCACCCACCCACAAGTCTGTGTTTGGTTTGGATCCCATTTACTAAGTGATTCTTCTCTCCAAAACAGAAGTTAAAAATCTCTTCTACCCATACAACAGAAACTATACTATATGGGCTCAGATGAGACAGAGAAAGGGAAGCAGCAAGCACCAAGAAGCAGTTTCTGGAATAACAAGCTACAAATTTCCAGCCACAGACTCAGATGTTTAAGAGAGTAACTTTTTCCATTCTTTAATAACTGAGCATAATTTTTACTTTGAGCCCCATTTCACTCAATGACCAAAACTCGTATCTTTCTCCTATGTTTTCCTGAGGGTTGAATCCAAGCTCCAGAGCCGATATGGTATAAAGGCATCAGGTAGGCATCGTCTGTAGTGAATTTAAAAGCAATAATAAAGTCTAATCAACGTCAATCTGCTTTTTATTATCATCATGTGACAATTCTATAGAATGTCAATGATAAACTTCTCCCCTCCCAAAGTATCTTTTGTTGGTCTAATATCTAAACAATTGCTGTGGATACTCTGAGTACTATATATGTAGGCTCCAAATTAGGATATTTTTATGACTTCTCTTTTAATAAACAGTTTCTGCCTGGAAGTTAATTCAGAAAGTTTCCTGCTGCCCAGCTGGCCCCAACACACTTGAACTTAGCTGCACACATTTGTTTTAAGAGTAAATTTTAAGGGTTCAGAATCACTGTGTTTGCTTCAGGCACAGTTTAATATCTCCAGCTCCTGTGGTACTTCATATCCCTGCATTTAATCAGTAGATTTGAAATAAGCCATGATAGCATGGTTATTGTAAAGACAAAGAACACATGTTATTTCAATTCTGTCATTCTCTGAGACCACTTGGAGTTTTTCTTGGTTTAAAATTTAAAGGCGAGTGCAAACTACAGTGTAATTCTTTCTTTGTTTAAAATAATCATAACCTAAGTAGAAAGTATTAATTCACTACTTTTCCCCTTTCCTGTATTGTAGTATTTGTTTTACTTTTACTTATTTTTTGTTTCCTGACATGATTATATATGGACGTTTGAGAAAAGAAAACTTGCACTGTTTACATTTTTTTCTTTGGCCATTGTTATTATTTGTTTCCTTTCATGATTATACTGAAAATAATTTGGTCCTATAGAGGGAGGAAATGTTGACAAGTGATCCTCTGTGGGTGTCAAATAACAGTGGACACACACCGTTGTTAGAGTGGACATACTGATCACTGAAACGAGACCTTTTCTTGGTCTCTGATTTGTGGACCTTTTGTGTCTAAGGATGATTGGGAAAGCAGGGTCTGCTTGGGATGTCACCCACGAGTAGTGGAGGACTATTCCAAGACTGGGTTTGAGTAGACACCGGGGAAGGAAAATTGTCTTAGGTTTGTAACCTATGGGTTCAGCTCCTTCACTGTGTTTTGTAAAACATACTGGAGGGAAGAAAATCCCTGAGCTTTACTCTCATGATTACACTGGGCCCTTACACTGAACTGAAACATGACAGAAAGAGCAGGAAGGATCAGCCAACAAGTGCCACCATTACATCTCATGTAAAGATGTGTCTGGCACAGCAAGAGCTATGGAGACACATAGAAAAGGTTCCCAGAAACCCGGTCGCTGCCAAAGGGCCAGGAGTGGCCATTCTATTCCTCATCCCAGGTGAAGACTTTCAAAAAGCTCCATAGTGAAGAGAAAATTGAAAGTGATGACAGAACCTATCGGTATATGTTTCATCAGATGGATACATTTATATTTAAGTTAAGTGTCCAGCAAAAAAATTGAGTTCAGTCTCATTAACAAACTTCTTTTTGGTCTTAATAAACATCCTCAAAGACTGTTTCAAATAGATCTGGATGGCCTGGCTTTTAGAATCAATGAGTAGGTCCCACAGAGATGCAGCTCTCTTCCCTACCAAAGGCCACATTAGCAACCTTATTTCTGTCTGAGTGAGCTTCACACTACACTCACATTCTTCTAAAAAATAAATAAAAATACCATAAAACCTTGGGTTGCACAGAAGATAAGAATCTGAAAAGTACTTTAATCTAAGACAGTAATTGGAGGCATTAATCTTATATATAATTGGAGGGTAGAGACCTCTGCCCATCAATTTGACATTAATTTCACTGAAAGAAGATATTAAGACACAACCTTGTAATGGAATTATTAATCTGATTAAAACTTTACTCATGAACATGAACAAGCAAATCGAAAGAGAAGAAATAAAGATGTCCACAAATACAGAAAAAGGTACTTGGCAGACAATAATCAAAGAATTGCAGGTTAAAATGGGGCATCACTTCCATCTATTCTTTCTTGAAAGTAATAAAATATTGATAATCCTCAGTTTTTGAGGATATGGAAAATTGTCATTTAAATATACTGTTTTTTAGCAGGAGTATAAGCTGATCTAACTTTTTGAGCAGACAATATGATCAAAATTTTAAATATGTACCTTTTTTATGCTCATACCAGATATTTCACTTCAGGGAGTTTATCTTTAGGAAATAATGAAATGAGGGGGAAAAGATTAATGTTCTAAGATATCAATATCATTGATGTCATTATAAATAATTATAATTTAAATATTGGAAACAACTAAATATACATTATATGCGACTGATTATTTTTTAAACTAGCTGAATTTTTTCCCTTTTTTGTTAACTGAAGTATAATTAATTACAATGTTTCATGTGTATAGCAAAGTGATTAGAAAAAATATATATAGAGAGAGAGAGAGATCTATATACATATATTCTTTTCCATTATAGGTTACTACAAGATATTGAATATAGTTCCCTGTGCTATACAGTAGGTCCTTGTTGGTAATCTATTTTATATATAGTAGTCTATACCTGTTAATCTCAAATTCCAAATTCATCCCTCCCCCCCTTTCCCCTTTGGTAATCATAAATTTGTTTTCTATGTCTGTGAGTCTATTTCTGTTTTATAAATAAGTTCATTTGTATTATTTTTTTAGATTCCACATATAAGTGATATCATATGATATATGTCTTTCTCTGTCTTGCTTACTTCACTTAGTATGATAATCTCTAAGTCCAACCATGTTGCTGAAAACGGCATCATTTCATTCTTTTTTATGGCTGAGTAATACTCCATCGTACCACATCTTTATCCATTCATCCGTCAATGGACATTTACATTGCTTGCATGCCTTGGCTCTTGTGAATAGTGCTGCTGTGAACATTGGGGTGCATGTATCTTTTCAAGTTAGAGTTTTCTCTGGATATATGCCCAGGAGTGGGATTGCTGGATCATGTGAAATAAATTACAGTATAGACCAATGATGGAATACTATGCAGGGTCTTAAAAGACTGGGGTAAATTTTGATGTAATAGCATAAAAAATTATCCCATTATATTTAAAAAATTAAAATTAAAAATAAAGAGGTTAAGAGCCGCATCGCGCCGGGTCCCGCGGTCACAGCTCTAGCCGCAGCCTTCGCGCCGTCGCCTCAGCTGCTCGCTTCGTGGGTCGGTCCTTCCAGCACACGGGCTCCAGCCGCGCCCGCAGCCCCCCTCCCAGCCCTTCAGGCCGCCCCGGTCTCCTCGCCCGGCCCGACCCAGCCCATGAAGATGGTGGACCGCGAGCAACTGGTGCAGAAAGCCCGGCTGGTGGAGCAGGCAGAGCACTACGACGACACGGCTGCGGACATGAAGAACGTGAGTTTCTCCTCCACCCCCCGCCCCGACCCTGCTGCCTCGCCCCAGCCCCTTCGCAGATGCGGGCTTTCGCTGGGTCGACTTGGGGGCTAGTCGCCCGTTGCTCCTGCAGGTGACAGAGCTGAATGAGCCACTGTCCAATGAAGAAAGAAACCTTCTCTCTGTGGCCTACAAGAATGTAGTTGGGGCACGCCGTTCTTCCTGGAGGGTCATTAGTAGCACTGAGCAGAAGACATCTGCAGATGGTAATGAGAAGAAGATAGAGGTGGTCTGTGCTTACCGTGAAAAAATAGAGAAGGAGTTGGAGGCCGTATGTTAGGATGTGCTGAGCCTGCTGGATAACTACCTGATCAAGAATTGCAGTGAGACCTAGTATGAGAGCAAAGTGTTTTACCTGAAGATGAAAGGGGACTATTACCGCTACCTGGCCAAAGTCTCCACTGGAGAGAAGAGGGCGACCGTCGTGGAGTCATCTGAGAAGGCCTACAGCGAAGCCCGTGAGATTAGCAAGGAGCACATGCAGCCCACTCACCCCATTAGATTAGGCCTGGCCCTTAACTACTCCGTTTTCTGCTATGAGATCCAGAACGCCCCAGAGCAAGCCTGCCACTTGGCCAAGACCGCTTTTGATGGCGCCATTGCCGAGCTCGACACTCTCAACCAGGACTCCTACAAGGACTCCACGCTCATCGTGCAGCTCCTCCGCGACAACCTCATGCTCTGGACAAGTGATCAGCAAGACGACAACGGTGGAGAAGGCAACAATTAAGGCCCCCAGGTGGGCTGGCAGCACACGCTGATGCTACTACTGCAGTCTTTATTTTTTTCCCATGAGTTGGGGGTCGGGTGGGGGAGGGAAAGGGAGCCATGACCTTCCTAGGGAGAAACCCACAACCTGTCCTGTCTTTGATCGCCTCTTTGACATTTTTGCCAAAATACCACTAGTGGAAAATCAGGCTAGCTGTGCTGGTATTGGAATAGCAGCCTCACACTGGCATATGGACTGTTCTGTAGATTAATGCAAGTGGAGCTGTCCTTAATTTAACTTATTGCTAGAATATAAGGTTTTAAGATGAAAAGAAAACTTAAACGGAATAGCCCTCATTCAATAAGTTCTGTGGGGCTTCCCTGGTGGTGCAGTGGTTGAGAATCTGCCTGCCAATGCAGGAGACATGGGTTCGAGCCCTGGTCTGGGAAGATCCCACATGCCGCGGAGCAACTGGGCCCGTGAGCCACAACTACTGAGCCTGCGCGTCTGGAGCCTGTGCTCCGCAACAAGAGAGGCCGCGACAGTGAGAGGCCCGCGCACCGCGATGAAGAGTAGCCCCCGCTCACCACAACTAGAGAAAGCCCTCGCACAGAAATGAAGACCCAACACAGCCAAATAAATAAATAAATAATAAAGTTCCGAAGCATTAAAAAAAAATAATAATAAGTTCTGTGGTTCCAGTAAGGATTTTTATGTACATATGCTTGTCTGTCAAGTTCTGGGTACTTTCTAGCTCATCTGTTTTAGCTGTGCATTTTGTTTTTCAGGGTGTACTCTACCAAACATGGAATAGTTAAAATCCCAAGCTGATAGACTTAGAACATAAGGTATATTTATCCTTGTGGTTTAGGCCTTGCCAGTTTTCAGAAGTTTCTGATTAGTTGACAGTATTAACACTAAATTGCAGTTTACAGTATTTCTACATTACAGCCATATGTGACATCAAGCCATTGATTGTGTGTTTTTCTTATTTTGGCTTTTACATCCTTATTCAGCCTTATCCAGGTTGGTTTTGCTGTTATCTATCTCCTAGGCCAAAAGGCTTCTCTGAGGAGAATCAAAGCTACTTTAGGTTTTGTTTAATAAGTGCTTGGCAGATGGCGGTGGGATTTTTGTCCTTCTTTCTTCTTAACTTAAATTCACCACAAAAATGATTAATCACTTTAATAGAAACGTTAAACACCACAAAAATAGAGAAAATTCAGGTCTGTATGTCATTTATTGTGCTGGTATTTCCAGAGAAATCCTGATTTTTTTCAGCTGCCATAGCTCCTTCCTCAGGGACTGCACTGCTGTCTCACTCCTCACGTGAGTCTTCCCTACTGTACCTTGTGCCCAGGGCATGCACTCGGGTGGGTTGAAAAGCTGTTGGGTCGTAGAAGTTGGCGGTCGTTTTGAGAAAGTTTGTGGTGCAGTGTGTGAAAATTCAGGTGCTAGGAACTTACTGGTAGAAAAATCCTAAAGGAAGAGCTCTATTCATAAACATTCAGTCCAATTTCGGTAGTCTCGTGTGTCAGTTTTTCTTTCCTGAAAACACTCCTTCCCCAAATAATCGTTGTAGGAAAATAAACTAAAATCATTATCAGATAATAAATACTTAACTCCTATTTGACCAAAACTTTTTCTATGTATTTTTTTTCTTTTTAATGAAAGCATAGAAGTTGGAAATTGATTTGTGCCATCTGTACACGTTTTAGAATTGAAGGAAACCACAATGCTATTTCCACAAGTTTGTTTCAGTTAGCCTTAGGTCCTTGGTTCTCATTTTGGATAAGTCTTAACACACGACCTGTTGCATGTGCATTCAGCCTTTTTTATAAGGTCAGTAACAGCGTGAACTGCTGAGATAGGTAATGACACCAGACTTGTTTGTTTCTTTGTTTTATTTAGGCAGGGAGAGGAATGAGTAGTAATTGAGGAAAACCTGACAGTTGCTTTTGCTAAAACCAAAATGGAGCTTCCAGTTGTGAAATGCACGTGTTGACCAGGATCCAGGTGACAGTGAAGATAGCAGAGTGTGACGATGCTCTGTAATGTGGCACAGTTACCCAGCATGACTTTCCGTCGAAGGCCCCCTCCATATGCTAGAGCGGAAGTCCCAACTAACCAAACCTACCAGAAGAACTAATAGAAGACAGCTTTATAGCTTCTGTGCCCTAACAAGGGCCTAAGGTCAATGCCACAGATGAGAACAGATTTGGGGGGGGTGGGTAGGTGGGGTTTTCCTTAATTTATCTTCATGTCCAGTGAGCAGTGTTCTGTCCTTCATGTAGCATTTGGAAATGATTTACTGGAATTACAAAACCTATTTTTCTTTTAAATTTCAGCTTTGACTCTGGCTGCTTTTTAGAATAATGCAAGATAAAGCCATATCTGAGGGCTAAAAATGAAGGAGGGAACGGTAGACTTGATATTTAAGCAGCTTGAATGGTTTATTTTCTTTTCTTTATTTTTAAAGAAATGCACTTGCCTATGATGCTGTCTCTCCAGTGAAATGATTACTCCTCCATTACGCTATTGATACAATATTGTGCATGCTAGTGTTGTATTTCTATACAGTAGCTTGAAATTTATTAACTTATACTGTAGGTGTTATGTATTCCTATGACAAAAAAAATTGTCTTCTAATTTTTTAAAGTATTTTTAATTTAATTTTTCCTTTTGGGGGTAAAGTTTGCTCTACCAAATAGTGATCGTAACAAACTGATCTGTTTTGGATGTTGCTATAGTGACATGCAGTTATAGATTTTGTTTTTAAGGGTGGGGGGGAAGCAAAAGAAACACCAGTGTCAGCTTAATCTTAATGTCTGGTGTTTGTCATGGTGAAATTATAACTATTACAGTGTAGGAGAACAACGAATATGTTCTCTGAATGAGCCTTTGAGCTTCTTGTCATGTTATGCAGTGAACTATTTTTAAGGTCTAATCAGTGATTATTTTTCCAACTCCGTGTTTCTCTAAGGAATTATTTCACACACGGACCATTCTTAGCAGTTTTCCTCAGTGATGGAATATCATGAATGTGAGTCATTATGTAGCTGTCGTACATTGAGCAAATAAACTTACAGATCTGAAAAAATAAATAAATAAAGAGGTTAAGAATACTGGGTATGACCGGTACAATGAATAGTTACCAGTGCTGACATAATAAAAATGCAATTTTATTTTGGGTCTGGTATTGTCACTTTAAAGTTTGGTCAGTGAGTGTAAATTTCCTCTGCAACTAGAGGAAAACTGTAGCAAGCCCGTGATTTTTCTGCTCACTCTTGGTTGACAATCCTACAGTCACTTTAAGATACAATTACTGTCTCAAGTGAAAAATCAGAATGTTTGGTCCAGGATATTAATCAAAACTGCAAACTTGATTTAATATCATTTATATATGAGACCTGGTAAGATATTAACCTTTTGGCATTTGTCTTCTAGCTTTGTTTTTGATAGGTTTGCTGTAGAGCAAATCTGTTTCAGGCCAAAACCTGCAAAGGTTGTCTACTTTGTTCTTTCCCACATGGAACTTCTCCTCTTTCCTTCCTCTATGGCACCCATTGCCTCCCAGGAAGACCTGTCAGCTAAGTCCGGCTCCTTGGGGCTGAGTGAAGTGGGAGGTGGGGTGGGGAGTAGGGTGGGAAGAGTGGTGAGGAGATAGAAAAGGCCATATTTGAATTGGCCCAAGGATAAACTCATTGCTCCATCAAAGAAACTGAATCCGAAACCAGGGTGGAGCAATAGGGCACCAAAGACGGGATCTAATAAGTCCAAGGGAAGCGAGCAGTGCTGTTGGTTGAGCTGGCCCAGCTTGGACAGAGAAAGAAACAGAGGACATCCCAATAACATATAGAGTGTGGAGTGGTTGGGAGGTGAGAAAGAATGGCCTGTGCAAGAAACAGTAGGAAGGCCAGGGACTTAGGAAAGAGGGGGCATAGGAAGTGGTGGGGAAAGGATGGAGCATGGTTACCCAGCCCTTACTCTGCCTTATATATCTTACCACCTCCTGGGCAGGGGTCTTATACTGTCTCCTTTAGCAATGGCATGACAGAGGCTCAGAGAAGTTAAGTAAACAGCAAAGCATGAAGTGAAGCCCAGGACCCCTGATTCCAAATCCCCTGTTCCTTCCACATGTCGGTGGTTCCCACACAAGCCACAAAACCAGTACCAGACTGGCTTCTCAGAATCACCTGGAGAACTTCTTTAAAATTCATAATCCATAATCCCTGGCCTCATCCCAGACCTACTGAAACAGAATCTCTGGGAGGATCAGGAAATAGGATTTATGCATAAGTTCGTTCGATGATACTGTGGTACAGCCAAGTTTGGGAGCTAATATGTTAGGTGTGTCACATTACCTCCAACACATCTGCAGGGGGGCGGGGGGGAATGAACTGTTACTCCCTGAGCACATACCTTGCTTCATTTTCTTAGGAGTATATCATCACACGTTGTCCTTTCTCGACATGCTTATGAGATTGATAGTATCTCCACACTAGTGAAGAAGCTGGCAATGATTATGGGAAGCCCTGAAAGGGCGCTTGACTCGTCAGTAGCAGAGCTGGGATAAGACCCCAATCTCTAGGACCGCTGGTTCCTAGTCTTCGTACCTTACAAACTGCTAAGGGGGGAAAGACCTCATGATGGTGGGAGAAGGGAGATCAAGATACAACAGAGGAAAGGGATAATTATGGAGCAACTTAACAGAGAGATCTGCAATAGCGGCCCGGGCTGTGGGAAACCTTGGCTGGGAAAGCGAGTGTGAGGGAAACTGAGGAACAGGTCCAGCCGCTGCGCTCGTGGACGCGTCCAGGTTTTCCCGAGTCCCTGCCTAGTGAAGACCGGGCAGCTTTGAGAAGCCTTTATTCCAAAGGGCTGGCTCCCTCTTGTGGCAGCTGCCGCTCATCATGGAATGATCTGTGACCAGGCAGCCCTGAAGGGCAGAAGTGTCAACCAGGCTGCACATTGGAATCATTGGAGCTTTTAAAGCTCATGCCCCAGGTCAATGAAATAGGAATAGCTAGGGAGATTTGGACCTGAGCTGACCAACACAGTAGCCACTAGCCACATGCGGCTACTGAGCACTTGAAATGTGGCTAATTCAAAATGAGATGTAAGTGTAAAATATACACTGGATATCAAAGGCTTAGTACAAAAAAGAGAATGAGAAATATCTCATTAATAATATTTATATTAATAATATGTGGAAATGGTATTTTGGATATATTGGGTTAAATAAAGTATATTATTTAAATTAATTCACCTACCTCTTTTTACTTTTTAAAATGTAGCTATTAGAAAATTTTAAATTACATATGTGATTCACATTTGTGGCTCAGATCATACATAAGCTTTCCAGATTTAGGAAATAAAAATACTGGATGCCCAGGTTAGTTTGAATTTCAAATAAACACAAATTTTTTTGGTATATTTAGTAAATTTTTAGTATAAATATGTCCCATGCGCTACTTGGGACATAGTTATTCTAAAAATAAAATTCATTGTTTATCTGAAATTCATTAATTAAACTGGGCATCCTAAATATTATCTGGCCACACTAACATGTCTATTGGACAGCACTGATCAAGACTCTTGCTACACAGAATGTGGTCTGAAGACCAGAAACATAGATCTAACCTGGGATCTTGTCAGAGATGCTGCATCTTAAGCCTCACCCATGGCTACTGAACCAAAATCTTTCATTTAACAGGATCCCCAGGTTATTTGTGCGAACATCAGCAGTTGAGAAGCACTTAGCTTGAGAGCCACCAGCCAAGCAGAGGTGTATAGGAGAAGGAAGATGGGTCTGCCCAGTGCCCTTGGCCAAAGCAGACAATTCTGAATTCCAGACTCTGAACTGACCCACTGCTCTCCTCTATCCCCACAATGACCAACACATAAATGTCAGTTGAGTAAATGAGTTAAGTGGGAATGTGTGAGTGAATGAATGAATGAGTAAATAGAGTATGAATGGATGAATGAATTAATTAATAAGTGAATGAATAAATAAATGAGTAAGTAGCTGAATGGGTGAATAAAGTATGGGCATGTTTGAGATAGTAAATAAATTCAAGAGCAACTAGAAGGATGATTGAATGGAGAATTTCATAGTGAACTCTGGACTACACAAGGCCCAGGAGAAGGAGGCAGATGGCTCAGAAAGAAAAGTGACCCAAAGGACTGGCCCTTCCTTGGCCCAGGATGAGCCCATGAAAGGAGGAAGGACGGAAGGAAGGAAGGAAGGAAGGAAGGAAGGAAGGAAGGAAGGAAGGAAGGAAGGAAGGGAGGAAGGAAGGGAGGAAGGGAGGAAAAGAGGGAGGGAGGGAGGATTAAGTGAGTGAGTAGAGAATGAATAAATTCAAGAGCAAATAGAAGGATGATTCAATGGAGAAATGCTTAATGGCCTCTGAACTACACAATACCCAGCTGAAGGAGGCAGTGGCTCAGAAAAAAATTAATTAAATGAATGAATGAATAAAAATAATTGAATGAATGAATGTCGCTCTCTCTCTACCTGCCTAAACTCTGGCTTTACCCCTTCTATCTTCTTAGGGACTTCAATCTCTCAATTATCCCCTCTCTCTTCTGAACCTTATTCCTCTTCCTCTCTCCTGTTTATCAACATTTATACACTCTAGCCATGCCTTCTCACCCACCCCCCATATTCCTTCAATCCCATATCCCTTTCTCATCTCTCCTTTCATGGCCAAACTTATGGGAAGAGACATCTACTGCCATACTCTCCTCTTCCCCACATGCTATGCACTCCTCCGCTCCCTACATCTGACTTTCTTCCCACTCACTGGACTGAAATTGCCCTCAAAAGAGAACAGAAGAGAAACGAATGACCTCTTTATCATTCAATCCACTGGACACCACTCAGTCCTCCATTTGCTTGACCTCTAGCAGCATTCGACACTGTCACACTCTCTCTTCTCCTCCAAACACTCTTTTCTCTTGCCTTCCATGACCCACATTCCAACTTCCTTCCATCTCTCTGGTCAACCCTTCCCAGTCTCTTTGCTGACGCCTCTTGCTCTACCTGTCCTCTAGTGTTGGTAGTATTCCCAAGGTTCTTATCTTTGGCCCTCCATGCTACAGATGCTATACTCTATTCCCATATGATCTCATTCCTCTAACGACTGTCTCATCTCTCTCATCGGGTGCCATCCATACACTGATAACTCAGAAATCTATACCTCCAGATGCCTACATCTAACTATCCAGGGGTCACCTTTGTACATACAACCCACAGATATCTCAAAGTCAATCCCTACCCAAATGAACTTATCTCTCTCCTTTCTCCAACCTCCAAAGAGGTTCTCCTTCTGCCATGTTTTTACTTTAATAAAAATCTACCATGATATTCTCAGGATCTAAGCTAGAATTAGGGGCTTTTCTTAATACCTTCTTCTCTCTTACTCTCCTCAGAATCATTCACCAAAGCCTATCAGCCCTGCCACCTTTGAAACAGGTACTTCATGTTGACTCACTCAATGCCATTCCAATTACTTTCTAGCATGACTTCCTGTACGGAGATTGTACATTTCTCTTGCTTCCTTGCCACTAGGGGGGACCTATGTGATTAAGGTTCTTCTCGTTAGATAAAGTTGCATTATGCTTTGATCAAAACTGAGTTATGTAAAAGAGACAGGGCGTGGGGCATCTATGTTGCCGATGTGGGTAGCAGCAGAGACAGTGTAGTTCTGAGTTTGATAGTGACAGAAGCAGCTGTCTGGCTGTAGCAGAGGGATTTCTCTACCACCTCCTCTAGCTGTTTTTCTGGAAGCTCAGCCTAGAGTCTATTCCCTGAGCCTTCCTATACATTTTGTGAGCTACTTAATATCTTATAATAAATCCCTTCCTGCTCAAATCACCTGGAATGATTCTGTTTTCTGCAATTAAGAACCCAGACTGATACAACCTTTTATGTAAACCTCAAATCCATCTACTTTTCTCCATTGGCATTGCCACTCCTTCAGTCCAGGCCACCGTATGTCCAGGCCACCATAAAAGGCTCCCTCAGAAGCCTTCTGGATTGCCTGTTGTTAGTAGTTGCCCGCTAGTCAATCCCATTCTCCATATGCAACCAAAGTAAGTAAGCAAGATGTAAAGATGAGCTTATCCCTCCCCTCTCAAGCCCTTCATTGGCTTGCCACCACACTTGGGATGGAGGCCAAAATCCTTAAGAGACCTATTAGACCCTTCATGTTTACTCCATGGCCTACAAGCCCTCTATGTCCTGGCTTCTGTCCAACTCCCCAACTCCCTAGCCCCTCTCTCACATTCACCCACAGCCCTCTGTGCTGCAGCCATTCCCAACCTCCTATAGCACCTGGTCCTCCCATACTTACTCTTCATTCTCAGCCTTTGCACAAACTACTCTGTACCCAAAACACTCTTTACCTCGTTCTTCCCACTTCCCACTTTTATGGCTCACTTCCAATCGTCCTCCAGGTCTCTCTTAGTCGCCATTTCACTCAGGAAGTTTCCATAAATACAAAGATTAAATGAAATTTTCTGGAGTATCACTCTGTACTTCATCTATTTCATGTTTTTGGTAATTTGATAATTGTCTTAATCCTGCCTCTAGACCATGAGCTCTCTGATGGTCAAGACCACATCTGTATTATTCACCATTGAATCCCTAGCACCTTGCAGAATTATTAGGATGCTTACTAATTTTTAAAATAAATTTATGCTTTAGTAAACATACTTGAACATAAATTGTACCTAATCTCTCAGTGTCTCAGGTTCTCCATTTGTAAAGTTGGGATATTCCTATCTCATAGAGTTGTTATGAAGATTAAATTAGGCAATACCTCTGAAGTTCTTATAATAATGCCTGGTACAGTGTAAGTGCTCAGTAAATGTCAGTGGTCACTATTATTATTTCTCTACATAAGGATGCTCTATGTGAGTTAGTATCATGGAAATTGAGGAAGAAGCTGAATTTGAGATCTGAGTATACATGGTATGGAACAGGAGCAGCTGCAGGGGAGCAGGATCCCAGAGGCAAAATTGATACAAGAACATAAGACTGTCAGGAAATTGCAGAAATTGCGGGCAGGGCTTTGGAGACCCAGGAGATGCAGAATGAGTGATAGAACCAGGCTTATGTAGATCGCAAGAGGCTGAATGCTCCAGGTAACCACAGCATACACACACACACATGCATATCCATATCCAGGGGAACAACCAGCCTTCAGGCAAAAAGCAGTTTCATTCTAAAATGAGGAAAAAAAACACTTTTTTTTTTTTTTTTACTCCATTAACTTCTCCTTACAAAAAAAATTAAAATTCTACAGAGACACGATTCTGACTCAGGCACACACCAAAAAAATGTACTTTACCCATCAGGATACTTGGATTCTCAGTCTACAAACATCTATATTATGGTTGATGATGATACCACATTTTCTCCAAGAATAGTAAGTGAGTAATTTACATTTGTGTGATTATATTGTTAATTCCAGTGATGCCCAGAACAAAATACAGCCTGTCTTGAAGGAGTATTAAAGCCTCTATCGCTAGTGAAACAGAAAACTGCTTACAGTTTAAATGTTAGTTTTTTTAAACTTCTAACCATCAAGATTTCAAAAATCAGAGATTCTGGTTTTTCAAAAATCATATTACCCGTAAAAAGTAAACACTACAAATAACCTAAATACTCAACAGCGGGGGAAAGGTTAAACAAACATGGTACATCCACGTGATAAAGTATTAAAATTTACACTTACAATAAATTTTTGATAAAGTACGAAAATATTTTTGACAGATATAAAGTTAAATTAAAAAGCTTGAGTAAAAACTATACGTGTAGTATGATCCTAACTATTTAAAAACCATGTATTCAAGGAAAGAAGACTAGAAGGAAATAAAGCCAAAATGTTAACAATCGTGCCTTTTAGAGATAGAGTCACAGTTTATTGTTTTATTCTCTATGCTTTTCTTGGTTTTATTTTTTTGGATTTTTAAAATTTTTTGAAAATTTTTTATTACATTTTATTTTTTTAGAGCAGTCTTAGGTTCACAGAAAAATTGAGGGGAAGGTACAGAGATTCCTCATATAACCTCCTCCCTACACATGGAGAGTCTCCCCCATTATCAACATCCCCCACCAGAGTGATACATTTGTTACAATTGATGAACCTACATTGACACATCATTAGGGTTCACTCTTGGTGTACGTCCCATGGGTTTAGACAAATATAAACTGACAATATAGGATCCTACAGAGTAGTTTCACTGCCTTAAAAATCCTATGCTCCACCTATTCTTCCCTCTTTGGATTTACACATTTTTTTTATTCTGTAACATTTTCTACATTTTATATTACTTTTATAATAATAATAATAAAATACTGTCATTTAAAGGAACTCTTTTGTGAAGGAAAATGCATGTTGGAGCTTTCATTTTCCCTGTGACTCAGAAACACTTTGAGAATACTTTCAGCTCCACTGAATAAAAGCACCGAAAGGTGAACATGCAGTTTCCGTGTGGAGTACCAGGAGAAGTCAGGGTGCCTCTGGGCCCAGGCTAATCAAACAGAAACCAGCCAGCCCTCCCACCTTGTTTGCTCTCTTGCCTCATTCTCTTTCTGGGAGCAGGAACAACAGAGTACCACTGCTTCCTGATTCTGAGTGTCAGCTCAGATAAGGTGTGTGCCAGTGGTGAATGAAAACTCCTACGACCATATCACTCCAACCACTTGCCATGTAGGGGGTTTCTTCTCATCTTATTGCATACATTAACTAAAGGTGACTCATTTATATTAAATTTTTTTCATTAAAAATTTTCATTTAAATCAAAAGCGAGGGTGGGGAACCTGCCTCAGTTCACGTACATGATCTCTTTAGTTTGGAAAACAGTCACTGTACAGGACCTTTATCAGGAGTGTTCTGAAGCATCACTGCACTCCCTTTTACTAGCCTTCTCTCCTGGGAGGACTAACAGTATACTTTCCTTTAGCATATCTCCATTCTTCAAAGTGAAAATTGGATTTCAAATGCTTAAAAAAGATGATTTCCACAGTACCACATTCCACTGATTCATCTCACTTTCTTGATCCTGTCCTTTGACACACAAAAATTTTATTCTAATAAAGTCCAGTTTCTCTGTTTTCTTTTGTTGCATGTGCTTTTGGTGTCATATCTAAGAAACCATTGCTTACTCCAAGATCACAAAGATTTATGTCTATGTTTTCTTCTAAGAGTTTTATAGCTTTAGCACTTAACATTTAGGTCCATGTTGAGTTAATTTTTGTATATAGTGTAGGTAGGGGTCCAACTTCATTCTTTTGCATGTGGATATCCAGTTGATCAGCACCATTTGTTGAAGAGATTATTCTTTCCTCTATTGAATTGTCTTGGCACTCTTGTCAAAAACAAGTTTTCTGACTTATGACATTATGGTGATGGTTTATTTCTGGACTCTCAATTCCATTCCATTATTCCTGTACCACACTGTCTTGATTACTGTAGATTTGTAATAAGTTTTGAAATTGGAGAGTGTGAACTCTTCAATTTTGTTCTCTTTCAAGGTTCTTTTGGCTATACCGGATCCTTTGAATTTCCATATGAACTTTAGTATAAGTTTATCGTTTTATAAAGAAGTCAGCTGGAATTTTTATAGAGATTGCGTTGAATTTGAAGATCAGTTTGAGGAGTATTGTCACCTTAACAATATTAAGTTTTCCAAGTCATGAACAGGAGATGTTTTTCCATTTATTTCAATCTTTTTAAATTTATTTCAATAATGTTTTGTAGTTTTCAGAATATAAGTTTTATACTTCTTTCATTAAATTTATTCCTAACCCTTTTGTTCTTTTTTATGCTATTTTAGACGAAATTGTTTTCTTAATGTCCTTTTCAGATTTTTCATTGCAAGAATATAGAAATGCAATTATATATTGACCTTGTAGCCTGTAACCTGCTCAACTCATTATAAGCTCTATTAGCTTTTTAGTGGATTCTTAAGGATTTCCTGTATATGAGATCATGTCATCTGAAAATAGAGATAGTTTCACTTCTTCCTTTTCAATCTGGACACGTTTTATTTCATTTTCTTGACTCATTGCCCAGATTAGAATCTCCAGTAAAATGTTGAATAGAGTGATGAGAGTAGACATCCTTGTCTTGTTCCTGATCTTAGGGGGAAAACATTGTCTTTTTAGATATGATGTTAGTTGAGGGCTTAATAGATATTCATTATCAGATTTCAGGTTTAATAGATACTCTTTATCAGATTTAGGATATTTGAAATCACTTTTTTTACTGTCTACAAAATTCCTTTAGAATTTCCTTAGTTATAGGTCTGCTAATGGAGAACTCACTCATTTTTTGTTTGTTTGAATGTTTTTTCTTTATCGCAAGTCTTGAAAGATGTGTTTGCCAAATATAAAATGGTAGGTTGGCAGCTATCTTCTTTCAGCACCTTGGAGACATCATTCCACTGTCTTCTGTCTTCCATTGTTGCTGACAGTCTACTGCCGCTCCTTTTAAATTAATCTCTTGTTCACCAGCTGCTATTAAAAAACTCTCCTTATCTTTGATTTTCAGTAATGTCATGATGTGTCTAGGAATACATTTCTTTTTATTTATCTTGCTAGGGATTGGGGGGTTTCTTGAATCTGTGCAATGGTGTCTTTAATCAGTTCTGAAAAACTCTCAGCAATTATCTTTTCACATACAGCATCTGCTGCATTCTCTCTCTCTTCTCCTCTTTGGATTGCAATTATACATATGTTTATGTCTTATCACTGTATCTTGCAGGATTCTTACCCCCTTTTCTTTCTTTCTTTCTCTCTCTCTCTCTCTCTCTTTCTCTCTCATCTCTATCTCTAACTCTATCTCTGTCATCTCTATCTCTCCCTCATTTTACCTCATACAGTATTCTGAATAATTTCTTTAATGGGTCTATCAGTTCACTAATTCCTTCTTTGACTATGTCTAATCTGCTGTTGTGTTTTGTTTTGCTTTGGTTTTTTGCTGGCTCTTTCTCATGGAGTCTTATTTCTATGTGTGCCTGGTTATCTTTGGCTGTATGTTATATATTATATATTTTTTAATTATTTGAAGAAATAATTCGAGGCCCACAATAAAGAGACGTTCTGCAAGGAAGAATTTGAGTTTGCTTTATGCCAGGTGCCTGAGGTTATTGCCAGTCCAACACAACCTTAAATCAAACTATCTGGAATACCAGGGAATTTTTTTATAGCTTAAGTTCTAAACTTCTGGTACACCCTTATCTTGAGGGTTTAGATGTTTGGATTCTCAGTTAATTGTGGGATAGTCCCTTGAGTCCTCATCTTTAGCTCTCATGGAATTTTGATTTTTGTTCTCCACACATACCTCACTAGGTTGTCAAAACAAAGATTCTAATTTTGAAAGGTCAGCAAATGCCCTCAATTAAAAGTCACTTCCGTGCTCAGTTATTTCCCAGGGTTCTGGTTTTCCTTCACTTTTGGCTGGTGATCCTTTTATTTTTTAAGAACCCTTTTTCCTAATATTTTATTCAGCTTTTTAAATAGTTTCCAGTGGAAGGGTTGATCAAATTACATAGTTCACCATCTCTAGAAACAAGGAACCTCTCCACCTGGCATTTCTACCATTTCTACTGCCCATCCTGAGGACAACAGACCAGTTTTCTTACTCTTTTTTAAAGCATCCTTTCCTGAAGACTCAGAGATCCAAATTCTTCTCCCCCCTCAGTATCTGCTACCATGTTTTCTCTGCAGAGCTGGATTAGGCTAACCAGGCAGCTGATAGCGGTGAGAGTCCATATGGAATATTACACCATCACTGAATAAATTGGAAGTATGATGTCATTTAACTCATGTTTCCTCACACAACTCTATAGCTTGTTGGTGAAAAGTTAAATAGTCCCACTGCCTCCAAAGTAGAATATGCCCTCCAGTAAAAGTTTTTCAAGCACATCTCTCCAGCACCTCTTTTTCTCTTGACTGTTCAAACCCAAAGCCAGCCTGCTAATGGCCACCAAAGGTCTCTGTCACAGAGAACTGAAATTATAAAACTGAATCATGCATAGCACAGTGCCATTTACTGAACTTTATTTTTAAAATTTTAAACTTTGTAATAAGCCTACCAAGGAGATGTCTGCTTCAGTAAATCATAAAACTGTAGGGAAGAATGAGAACTACAAAAACATTTTATGGAATGTTTTTAGGACAACTTTAATTAATGGAAGTAAATTTTTAATAAATATAAGTTTTTCTCATCACTTCTAAATAAGTGTTGAACAAATACTTAAAGACTTTTGGTTGGACAGAGGGCTCTAAATTATTAGTCTCACTTGATGTTTCTTGATTTCTTCTTCCCCTAGCTTAGCTGCTCCCCAAAAGATGCTTACAAGCTAATTTTTAATATGTTTTTTGAAGATTTTACTGTTAATCACTCTGCACAGAGGAATAAATAAAAATAAAGTAAATATAATGGAGTGACAAAAATCTAGAATTTTCCAAATTTATTATAGCACTGGTCCTGCCTTACTATTCCTGACTATTTTCTGAAATACTAACCGAGTTCCATTAGACATCAGTTCTCCACTTTTATTCCTGACTATTAAACTCCACACAACTACTGATTATTTCTTTTACCTTGGAGGAGGGCTAACAGCTATTTGTACCCCTTACCCCAAGCATCAAGATGCAGAATGAAAGATGTCTTCTGGATAGAACAATATGTATTTCCTTGTCTCTGTCTGATCACCACAAGCTGTATTTGTCAGGACTCTATCAGTTAAAAGTTAGAAAAACCTAATTCAAATTGGCTTGAGCAGAGGATGGGATGTGGGGATGGAGAGATTTGTTGGCTCACATAACTGAAAAGTTTAAGTGTAAAATCTCTTTAGGCGGAGTCTGGTAGAGGGAATCAGACATCATCAAGATCATCAGTATCTCTCACCATCTCTCCTTTCTACCTTTTTCTAAGTTGATTCATTCAAGATTCCACTAAGTGGTTCCAGCATCTTCAAGTGTTCATCAGACTCAATGCCTGCAGTCCCAGTGAAAACAGCCCCTTTTCTTTCCCAACAGCCCAATAAAATGCCTAGAATTGTCTCGCTGACCTGGTTTGTATTTTGTGCTCATTCATAATCCAATCACTGTGACCGAGGAGGTGAAAGATACTGATTGACCAGCTGCAGTCACATGTCTACCTCTAGAGAGGAAACCACTCCACTGGAACCTAATGGACTGAAAGGGATAAGAGGTCATTCCTCAAAAGACCAAGCAAGATGCTCTAACTTAGGGTGATCAGCTGTCCAAATCTTCCCAAAACTGAGAGGTTTCCCAGGACCTAGGACTTTCAGTGATATAACTGGGACACTCCCAAGCAAACCAGGATGACTGGTAACCCCAGTGCTGATATCAGATGATTCAAAAAGCTATCGTTGAGCCACAGTGCCTCGTGACGTATATATCAGCAGCAGTGCAAGGTTCTCCCTGAAGATTTCTGGTTTTTCTCTATTTCAGGTCTCATGGAAGCCCTTCCCACCCAGACCTCTGTGGTTGAGCACAGCCATCCGTCATCACTGTATTACAGTGTGGGGCTGAGTGGCTAAATCGCAGACCCAGCCTCATACTGCTCACTTAGCTGGGTCCAAATGAGCCTGATCCACCCCACCTAGAGTTTCAAGCTCCCTTTCTGTTGATAGGCTCTGCCTCAAGGGTCATTCAACAGGTTTCTTGACCTCTCTACTTTCCTCCCAGGCCCAAGCTACATATTCTTCTCTCTTCTTTTTGCTTCATTTCACTTTTATTCACTCTTTCCCCCCTCTTTTCTCTTTAATCCTAAAGAACTTGGGCTACTCTCTTTGAGCCCCATGTCTATTCCTCAGCCTTGTAGTAATACTTCTCTCTGCAAAGCCATCATCGCTCTGACTTACCAGTCTATCTCTCAACTTGCTCACAGCTGATTTGGCCAGTAATTTCCAAATAAGGAAACACCCAGTGCAACGACAGACAAAACAATACACCGGGATACAGGAAGATTATTTATGAACTTCTATTTACAATCAGTTTGTATTATCCTCCTTTAATTTCTTGTTAGGCTATGTTTTGCAATGTAATACATAAATATGGTAGCACATATATATCATTTATAAATAATTTTACATATCTGGGAACAAGGACTGAATCTTATTTATTTCCAGATTTCCAGTGCTTAGTGTACACCTGGCTCCGCAATTCCTTTTTAGGCAAATGCATCCGTAAATGAATCAAATAGGTCACACAAAATCAATCAGTCAATGATGTTCCTTAGTCTCTGTCTACAGAACATTGTAAATAAGTCCTTGTAAGGTTATAATCACTGTCCTTAGGAACTTTTCATTGCTTTTTTCCCACGCCTGATGAGAATGAATTTTTAGCAGACACACTGCCCTTCCACCCACCTCAGTCTGTACACCCCCAACCAGATCATCCTGAATCCTCAAGATCTCCCACCTTTGCCCATCTATATCTCCTCCCAAAGCTAACAACTCCCTTCAGGATCACCAAAACTCCCACCCTCACCTTCCATTCAATAATCATGTTTCTAGCCCCTATATCCTGGCATTGCTTCCCTTCAACAAACCTTAGCAGTGAGCATCTCATTAGCTATAGGAAAACACCCAGTCCTCCAGCTCCAGGCTTCTGCAGCCATGTTGCTCCATGGACCATGATGATGGTTTTCCCATCTAAAAAGAAATGAGGGGAGAAATGAGGACAATGTGGATCATAAATCCAAATATATATATATATATATATATATTTCTGAGATTGTGGTTTTCTAGCTGTGCATGACTGTTCTTTATTCTGAGATTATGGTTTTTTATATTTTTTATATCAAAACATTTTTCTCTTACAAATGATGGTGATCATAATAATTAGTTATTGTCTTTACTGGGAAAAATTAAAATTTGGTGGTCTTATTTGTGTCCTGGCATCTTTTATATGAAAATTTACTCATTCATACAATCCAGAAGACTGGAGATCACCAAACCATTAACAAAAACACAATGTTTTGTTTTATTTGTTTTTTTAGGGGGAGAGAGGAGAAGTTGATTCATGGGGTAAAACACAGAGTCCAGAAGAGGTTACAAACTAAGCTTTGCCATTCAATCATTGTGCCTTAGCACATCTCTTTCCTGAGAGCAGCTTTTAGAGCTGGGAGTGAGCTTGAGGAGCCTGGGGCACAGAGCATCAATGAGCATCAATGAGGAAGGGATATAGGTGAGGGCAGGGGAGTAAGAGGATCATCTGTGACATCATCATACCTGCATCAAGGGCTGATTCTGTCCTAGAACTTTTGCCCTAAAAGTGTTTCCTATATTTCAGGGGACACCTTGATATTGGCTTGTGCTGGCAACAAGAAAAACATGGACACTGTGGATGTGTCCATATTGCTGCTGCATTTTGCTTTATCACCAAAGAAGCAAGGTTTGGGTTTCCCAACTAAAACCCTGCTTGGCAGACAAATAGGGACTTAATTCTTGTCTAGCCTGAAATGATGCATACTGTCCAAATTCTTTTCTAGATATGTTAGGCAAATTTTTTATTAAAAATCCATATGCAATTAGTCACTCCAATTGGGACTCAAAAATATAGCCAGGTCTAGAAAGCTGATGAATGCTGAGCAGTATATTGATTAGCCTTGCTTACTGGCTTTAGAATTGAATCTTGAAACTCAAATGGGGTGGGGTACTTGAGTCGTTTATACCCACCACAGTCAAGGGAGTATAATCTTTTTACTCCCACAAGCCAAACCAGATGGAAATGAGTCACCGTGTGGCTGAGTCCTGTCCTTGGAACACCCACATTAGGCTGAAACTCAGGGTTCAGTGGTCATTTTTCTGAGTCATAGCTAACTCAGGAGCATAAGCTTATGACAAGGACATGCTGAGTTTCTCCTGCAGAATCTGGGGTAGACATTTTACCTGGAAAGAGCAGACCGGCTCTCTTGGGAAATTTGAGTTTGTTTTTTCAGAGCCCACACTCAGTGCCAGAGATCTCTGCATATAGTGGTATTCAGCCTGTTATTCTTCAAAATATTCCTTATTTCTCTGGGGGAGAGAGGTCCAGTTTTGGTAAAATGGTGTAAGTAAAACCACACAATGTTAGAGTTAGGACATGAACTTCTTCATATGTTAGCGTATATACTGAGATTGCTTTGCCTCTGATTCCAAGATTTGGTGATAAAAAAATTCCTACAAGTTTTTTAAAGAATCCTTGACCACTGACCACCTGGACAGAAGGTTAGATATAAAGAGTGTTCTCTTGGCCACAGAGCTTAAGGTGTACATCTGGCAGCCAGAGGGTCAGAGCTACACGGAGCCAGCCTTGCAGTCACTGAGAATGTTTTGAGTCAGAATTCTCTCTTCCCAATTCAAGCCTCACAATCGCCCCGTTACCGAGAGTTTGAAAGTGTTCTGACTTATGTCCTCCCCATGACTGAGCACATCCGAGATAGTGTCCTTGCTCCTTCTGCTTGCCATGTAACTGAGATTTTCCCTAGGGGCTGCCCTGTCCCTGAAGACCTAAATGAGATGGTTTTGAGCTCTCATGCCACACCTTGAGAAAGTCTACTGCCCACTCCAAGATTTCTCAGAATTCCCAGCAATTTTACCTTTTCACGAGCACTTCTCATTCCAGGTCCCTGCTCCTGTGGAAGTCTTGTTCTCTGCTCTGCACTTCCAGAGCTGTTCTTCTCTCTCCACTCAGATATCAACCCAAATATGGAACTCAGCCCTTTTATTAAAAAGAGACTTTATGTTTAAGAGCAGTTTTAGGCTCACAGCAATATGGAGAGAGTTCCCATATAAGCCCTCCCCCACACATGCACAGCCTTCCCAACTACCTACATTCAACCCCAGAATGGTACCTCTATTACAATCAATGAACCTACACTGACACATCATTATCACCCTAAGTCCATAGTTTACATTAGGGTACACTCTTGATGTTGTACATTCTATGGGTTTTGATAAATGTATAAAGACAGATACCCACCCCCCATTATAGTATCATACAGAATAGCTTCACTGCCCTAAAAATCTTCTGTGCTCCTCCTATTCATCCCTCCTGAGCCCCAAGACCCTGGTAACCACTAATCTTTCTTACTGCCTCCATAGTTTTGCCGTTTCCAGAATGTCGTATAGTTGGAATCATACAGTATGTAGCCTTCTCAGGTTGGCTTCTTTCACTTAGTAATGTGCATATAAGGTTTCCTCATGTCTTTTCATGACTTTATAGCTCATTTCTTTTTAGCACTAGCTAATATCCCATTGTCTGGGTGTGCCACAGTTTATTTATCCATTCACCTATTGAAGGACATCTTAGTTACCTACAAGTTTTGTCAATTATGAATAAAGTTTTTATAAACATCTGTGTGCAGGTTTTTGTGTGGACATAAGTTTTCAACTCACGTGGGTAAATACCAAGGAGTGTGATTGGCTGGATCATATGGTAAGAGTATGTCTAGTTTTGTAAGAAACTGCCAAACTGTCTTCCAAAATGGCTGTACCATTTTGCATTATCACCAGCAATAAATGAGAGTTCCTGTTGCTCCACATCCTTGTTAGAATTTGGTGTTAGTGTTTTGGATTTTAGCCATTCTAACAGGTAGGTAGTAGTATCTTGTTGCCGTTTTAATTTGTAATTCCCTAATGACATATGATGTTGAGCATCTTTTCAGATGCTTATTTGCCATCTGTATATTTTCTTTGATGAGGAACTCTTCAGATCTCTTGCCCATTTTTTAATCAGGTTGTTCATTTTCTTCTTGTTGATTTTCAAAAGTTCTTTGTATATTTGGGGTGAGTCTTCAATCCAAAAATTTTTTGGATAAAAAATACTTTTGCAGGGGCTTCCCTGGTGGCGCAGTGGTTGAGAATCTGCCTGCCAATGCAGGGGACACGGGTTCGAGCCCTGGTCCGGGAAGATCCCACATGCCGCGGAGCAACTGGGCCCGTGTGCCACAATTACTGAGCCTGCGTGTCTGGAGCCTGTGCTCCACAACAAGAGAGGCCACGATAGTGAGAGGCCCGCGCACCGCAATGAAGAGTGGCCCCCACTTGTCGCAACTAGAGAAAGCCCTCGCACAGAAACGAAGACCCAACACAGCCAAAAATTAAAAAAAAAAAAAATTTAAATTAATTAAAAAAAATACTTTTTTGCAGATATTTTTCTTTCGTAAATATGTTCCTTTTGCAAATATTTTCTCTCCATTTGTGGCCTATCTTCTCATTGTCTTGAGGTTGATAGTTATTTTTATTCTCAATTTTTAAAGATATAATTCTTTCACCTCCTGGTTTCTATTGGTGCAATTGATATAATGGCTATAATTCTTTTCTTTCAGATTTTTAAAAGGTTTTTCTCTTTATCTTTGGTATTTTTGCAATACTACAATACATGCAGCTCTTGTTTTATTTTTATTTACCTTTCATGGAACTACTGTAACACCTTAATATGGAAGTAATGCTTTTCACCAGCTATAGAAAATTCTTAGCCAATAGCTTAGCAAATATTGCCTTTCTCTCATTTTCTTTATACTCTTCTTTCAGTACTCATACATTGGATGTATGTTGGAACTTCTCTTTCTATCCTCCATGCCTCTTACTGCTATTTCATGTTTTCTATCTCTTTATTTGTGTCTCATTTTGCATACTTTTCTCAGTTCTATCTTTTAGTTTATGAATGCTAATTTTAGGTGTATTTAATCTTCTAATTACCTGTTGTTAGTTTTCTATTGCTTCCATAACAAATTTTCAGAAACTTTGCAGCTTCAAACAACATCCATTTATTATCTCACAATTTCTGTAGGTCACAAGTCTAGCATGGTGTGGTTTGATACTCTGCTTATGGTCTCACCAGGCTTAAATCAAGGTACCAGCCATGGCTGTGGTTCTTATATGGGGCTTGAGGTCCTCTTCCAAGATCACTGTTGGTTGGAGGAATTCAGTTCTTTGCAGCTGTAGAACTGAGGTCCCTGTTTCCTTGACTTATGACTCCTTTCATCTTCACATCAACACTGGTGCATTGATCCTTCTCGTTCTCCTAATCTCTGACTTCCTTTCCGCTGCATTTCTCTCACTATCTGTCCTGCATTCCTCTTTTGCTTCTTAGGGATCATTGGAATACATTGTGCTTCCTATCCTATAATTTAGGATAATCTATTTTAAGGTCCCCTGATAAGTAAATTGACATCTGTAAAACTCTTTTTGCCATATGACATAATATAACCATGGTGTAACCTAAAAGGCAGAAATCATCGGGCCAAAAACTGCACCTGTTACACTATCCTCTGAGTTTTTTGTTTCATTGACTAAATTTTTAATTTCTAGGAATTCTAGGTGGGTGGGTAGTGGTCAAATCTTCCTGTTCTTTTTTTCATAGCATCTTTTAGTTACTTGTGATTTCTGTTCCTTCTTTTGCGTCTTTAACCAATATTATCTGATTTTCTTAGGGGGTCCATTGTAACTGTTTGTTAAGTCTCGTGATATTAGTTGTAATCAAGTGACGTGCTGGAGTCAGCTTGTGGGAGCTGATTCATGCATCTCTTCCCAACTTTTCATTCAGTGACCTCACAATGGTGGCTTGAAGTCAGCCATAATGGGAGTATTTACGCCATGCAAATTGGCAAATGCTATAAAGTCAGCGATTTTTTTTAAAGAGTTGGTTTACCACTATTCATAATAGACTTAGAATTTTTGAGTTTTGAGCTCAAGTTTGACAGGTTTAAATGTAGAAGTCTATTCAGTCTTCACTGAGGGTTGTGCAGTTGCCTCTGCAAGTCATTCTTGAGGTTTTATCAGCCTGGAATCACCTTTTAATGCTATTTTCTTAGTACGGGAGTTCCAGGACCATGATGTGGGATGTGTCAATTCAAACCCAGTCACATATGAAACAAAGTCTCATGGTCATATATTCTCAGACGACTTTTTCTTTTTTTTTTTCCATATGGAGACCAAGTCAGACTAAGCCTAACAAGCTTCTTTGTTTTCTCCCTGTGCCAGGGAGCTGAATTTTCTAGTCCATCCCTTCACTGTATAAATTGTTGAATAGATTATTGAATGAATCTTGTCCAGTGGTTTTCAAACTATGTCCCCAGATGCCCTGAGGGATTCTAATAAATGATCCAAGCAGCTACTTCAGGGAGCAAGAGAAAAGTGGGCAGATTCTTCCCTGCTGCTTCAAAACCAGGGTAACACACCCCTCTCCTCTCCTTGCACTGCCACATAAGCGTACACACACACACACACACACATTTTACCTACATGACATATTAGTCTTCCTGACAATATCACAGACAATGAAAGGGGTTCCTCTTTTTTTAAATTATGAGATTTCTGAGATATTCCATACCTTTTACTTTATTTTTTCCTGGTACACAACATAGTGATCCAATATTTCTATACATTACAAATACTTTAATAATTTGGGGTAACTGAGGCACAGAGGTATTAGCCAACAATGTATAATATAGTCCTGTGAGTTGGTAAAAGAGTTGAGACTTGAATCCAGGGTCAAAGTAGGTAGAAATGATATTTGGACCAAAAAATTTTAAAACCTCTCTACAACTAGAGATACTTTGTGTGAGAGGCTGGGGTTTAGTTTCTGATAAATGTGAAGAAACACAATGTGAAAGTGATCAGTCGATCACTAAAGCTTTTAATTCTACTACTATCAGTCTGCCCTAGTAATATTAGCTATTATTTCTGAGTCCAGAGCTCCACATGTAATACCTAGCATTTCACATGCATTATCACATTGAAGCTACAAAACAATCCAGGGAGGTAATCACTCTTATTATCTCATTTTACAGATGAAAACAATGAGACTCAGAGAGGTTAAGCGATTTAGCTGTTGTCTCACACAGCTAGTTCCATGAGGGTGAACCCAGGCTGCTGACTCCAGAGCCCAGGACCGTCCTGCTCCTTCCCTCTGCCATCTTCCCTCCCCCATGATCTCTGGGCTGAAGGTGGAGTCAGTGCCACAGAAGCTGCAAACAGCTTGACCACAGTCACTACTCAGTTCCATCAAATAACTAGTCGATTATTTGCAGATTCATATTTGCCAGTTCACCTATTCGCTAGAATGTACTTTAGTCAGTGCTCATGGTGCTTCCTCAGTGGTCACCGGACATGTGCGTATGCAGACGGCAAGATACATGGGCGGTGGGAGGTACATGTTCCCAGGTGAGGCTAAACAAACAAGGTTTTCTTTGCCTTCTTGTTTCAGCTCATCCTGTAAACAAATGCCTCTCTCGCAGTATTTTGGTGCCATGTTTTTCACGTCTTTGTGCTTTTATTTGGTGATTTCTCTATTTAAAATGGCCCCAAGCATAGTGCTGAAGTGCTGGTTAGTGCTCCTAAGGCCAGAAGGCTGGGATGCGCCTTACAGAGAAAAGGACGCGTTAGTTGAGCTTCAGGCCTGAGTTCTACTGCGGATGGCCACGAGTTCAATGATAATGAATCAACAATGTAAATAAGGTGTCTTTAGGCAGAAACCCACACATAACAAGGTTATGTATTGATCGGTTGACGGAAATGTGACCCGAGGCTCACAGGAACCGAACCCTGTATCCTCTCAGGCGCAATGATTCGGTATTCGCTAATTCAGTGTTCCTGGAAACTTTATAGAACGTAAGCAACGTGCTTAAGGAGAATCGGCTGTATTTCATCCTGCCTCATAACCTGCCTTACCTAGGTTTTTAACTAAAGTGGCAGCAGTACCTTGGGAGAGGCACATGGATGAAGCCCTTTCATCTCCAAGTATTTTTTTTAATTGAAGTATAGTTGATTTACAATGTTGTGTTAATTACTGCTGTACTGCAAAGTGATTCAGTCATATGTATCTATCATATATGTATATATAGATAGATACATTCCTTTGACATCTCCAAGTATTTTGTGGCTTAGCCACTGGGAGCCCTGCCTGGCCAGCCTGTGGGTCTTGCAGGCAGTGCCCTCTGTTCCTGCTTTACCCTCCACAGAGGGGAGACTGGCTAATCAGGAAACTCCTTCAAAAGGTAAACAGTGAGTAGAGTGTACATATGGTGGAAAACAAATGGCTCTTGGTACCATGTTATGGAAATTATCTCACTCAGGTAGATAAAGGAGCAGGGCGAGCCCAGGTGGCACTGTTGAATCCCCTCCTTACATGGCCCATTCGTGACGTATGTGCCAGCCTCTCTGAGAAAACTCCATCCCTACACTCAGTGCTCTCAGAACTGGACTGGCCCCCTGCTGAGTGGCGCTCTGTGTCAACTCTGCACCCCACCATGTCCGTGACCGCCTGCCAGGGCTTGGGGTTTGTGGTTTCACTGCTTGGGGTTGCGGGCACCATTGCCGCCACCTGCATGGACCAGTGGAGCACCCAGGATCTGTACAACAACCCGGTGACAGCTGTATTCAACTACCAAGGGCTGTGGCGCTCCTGTGTCCGAGAGAGCTCTGGGTTCACCGAGTGCCGGGGCTACTTCACCCTGCTGGGGCTGCCAGGTAAGGGCTGGTACCTGGCAGGATGTGGGGGAAGACGGAGGTGGACAGGAGACAGCGGCCTCTGTCTGGCGCATCACAGAAGGACCACGGGGGAGGGAGAAGCAAAAGCCTCCACCACCAAGGCAGGAACAGGAGTGCAGGAAACTTAGGGAGAGGAGCTTCCTAGAGCTGGTAGGGCTCCTGTATCCCTAACCGGATGGTACCCAGTTCTCCCCAATGGGCACATTTCTAAAATAACTCCTATGCAAGCAATAGCATTGTCTCAATCACCAACAGGAACAGGACTCAGGAGGCCCAGATCATAGGCACTTCCTTCCTTTAGCCCTGAGATCTCCCCTCCCTGAGTTGGGAACTGTGAATCTCCTGAACAGAGTTCCATCTCCAGCCCCCCTTGTGCCTGGTCCCAGCTTCCAGGGGGCACCTCAGCATGCAGCAGCAACAGAAAGGGAGCAGAGGAAAGGGACAGAGAAAAAGAACTGCATTTCTTTCTGCTGCATTTCTCAGGGACGGGGGCACCAGATGGGCCCCTTCTCCACGTCTCCTGACCTCCGGAATGTATTGGACACATGGAACCAGCTTCAGGGCACTCTCTGCACAGAGGACCCTTGTAGAAAATGAACTCCACTGTGTGGGGCAAAGGGGTGTGGGCTGTGATGTCCAGACTGGCATATTAGCCACACAAGGATTTGTTTTCAAGGATTTGTAGATGGGTCATGATAATGAAGAAAACTTCAAGTCTCGAGAGTAGAGAATGCTAAAAGTGTCTTTCACTCAGGTAACATAGTAAGACAATGAATACACTTGTCATTTTTATTTCTTAGTTCTTTTTTCCTTCCATAAATATACATCAAAGTCTGGAGAGAGGCATTTCCTAAGGTGGACACAGTAAGGAGGATCAGAAATAGAAACTAGGGCTTCTCCTGCAGGAATTTCCCATTTGGCTGCAGGGTCAAGACTTAGACCCGCACAGAAGGTAAGAGGTAAAGACTCAGTGACGCAGTGACTCAGTCTTTCATACATTCCACACTTATGGATGGAGAGCTCACTACAACCTCAGGATTCTGTGGACCTGGCGCGCCCCCCCGCCCCCCAAAATGTGAAAGTGCACTGCAGGCTGTGTATGACAAGGTGACAAGTAAGGAGGACAGAAGGCCGGTGCTGCAGGAAATGAGATGAGGATGACCTGCTCAGGAAGAGACCCACCGAGAAGGAAATCCCACAAGTGACCCTTGAAAGGTAGTTAAGAGTTAGAGGGGCAGCATACCAGGAGGAAAAACAGCATGGGCAAAGGCATGGGGGTGCTTCCACCCAAGTCTTACTTGGGAGAAAATGAAGGAATGACCTTGGCTGGAGAAGAGGGTTTTTACGGAGATGATGATGAAGAGCATCGAATGCCAAGCTAAGAGATGAAGGGCCTGGGTGCAAACAGGAGAATGTGAGTCAGATCCGTGGGTGACCAGCTGCCGATTCAGTGGGGTCTCCCTCCACCAGGGACTGGAGGAAGGCGAGCCATTCCCACATCCCTATGTCCTGCTGACCCCTCCTGAGCTTCGGGGCTAACCATCTGCCCTTGGGATTCTCCCTCACCTCAAATGCAAAATGCCCCAAATCTCTCAGAGGTCTGGTCCATGGACCTGTGTCCATGCAGAGCTAGAGGCCACGAAGGAGAGAGTCAGCCTGAGGCTGACCTCTCGCGCACAGTGCACCCACGTGACATCTGAGGAGTCATAAGGCTTCACAAAGGGCAAATAACAATGGCAGACCTGGCACTAGCGCTTGAGCCAACAACTGCCTTGCAATATTTTGTGCAATCTCTACAAGCCACCCTGTGAACTTGGTGCTATCACTACCACCTTTTTAGAAACAAGGAAGCTGAGCTGGGGTAACTTGCCCAAAGTCACATGCAAATGGAGCCAGGGCTCAGACCCTGTCCTGCCTGCACCTAAGCCCCAGCTCGCAGCCCTAACTGGGAGCCCCAAGGCTCTCAGACACAAAGCAGAAATCCCCAGTGCAAAGGCACCTTTCCTATCCTCCCCTCTTGCCTAAGATTGGGGTTGCAGTCTTGGGGAGTGTCCTGGACTAGCAACAGCTGTCAACAACCCCGGTAGTTATTTTGCAGGTCAAGAGAGGGAGACTTAGAAGGGCAAAGTGACTTGCCCACGTCCACAGAGCTAAAACTGAGCCAGACTGAAGCTGCTCTAGGACCTTCTCTTAGAAATTTTGTGTGTGTTCATATGTGAAGATCCTGCGACTAGATAGTTCAGAGAAGGATTTTTCAAAGAGAATTTTGTAAGAATCGCTTTTAAAAGAAAAAAATTCTTGCAGCCCCTCAATGTTGATTTCAATTATATTCATTTTAGTGTCACTTTAATATAAACACGTATAACAATAGATTTAAATTCCTAATGCATATAAATCTTATACAAGGACCAAAGCCACACTTGCAAGTGTAATGTAAATACCACTAAAAAACTAATAAACACAAATGTCAAAATTCATCTGGTGTTAGGGATATTGTTGGTTTTCATTTGGAGTTTAACAGGATAAAGAGACAGCCTCAAGTCCGATTTTGTATTTCACCTCTCTCAATGTTTTGACTTTAGTATTATTAATGCAGATTCTCTATTCACGTGGGTTTGTTTTACAAAATGGTATTAATAAATTCGAGGTACTCACATCTTACACTTAGCCACCGCCCCATCAGAGAATCATCCCCTTGAGTCTGTGGTGATGAGGCATCTGTGACTTACTGCTTTTTGCAATTGTCTTGTTCATTTGAGGTGAGGTTGGGATGTGGAACTACTGAATGTGGCTCTAAGGCTATCAACCCAATTATTTCTGGAATTGGGGAGGAATAGTTCTCTGCTGTGTATTTACCACCACTAACTGTTGCAATCGGGTTTATGCAAAGACAGGACAGAACAATGCTGCTGGTGATGCTGTGTATTGACCACCAGGGCACAGGTGTCTGAGCTCATGGTGCCAGTGCCACAAGGTAGGGAGAAATTCCCCTGACTCCATTTCTATTTGAGCTGGAATGAACCCTTTGTTCAAGTAGCAGCTGAGGCTATCACTTCACTGACCCCTGATATAAACATGATCATAAACACCAAAATGAACCCAAACCGTAAGTGGCTAGCCTGAGGATCTGGAACATACTCGTTTTAACTTCCTTTCCATTGCCATTGAAATGAAAGCACAGAATATTTAAATTTCCATGGAGAAGCTACATACTCCCAAGAACGCAAACACAGATACTCAGGCTCAGAGGGAAAAAATCAGGCACAACCGAACCCTCCAGAGAAATCTGAGCCATAGGACTGGCAGCCAACCTTCCTAGACAAAGTCTTTTTACTAGAACCATTACTGGCAGCCACCCTCTCCTGGGCTGACCGGGTTTGAACAAGTTCTCCTCTTGGCAGGGATAAGGAAAGAAAGGCAAAGCCTTTGGTCCTCCTACACAGGCAGAAATAACAGGAAATAAACAACACAAATTAAATATGTTAATTAATTTAAATTTTAAAAAATTTTTTTAAATTTTAAAACCCAGTAACACAGAAATCGTGGCACTAGAAAGAACGTTTATTTGTTCAACAAACATTTGTTGAGCACCTACTATGTCCCAAGCTGTCTGCACATGGGGAACATAGATATCAAAAGGCTCACAAATCTAGAAAGAGAGACAGAGACTCAACAAACCATTGCAATGCAAGGTTTCTCAACCTCGGCACTGCTGACAGTTTAGGCCATGTAATTCTTTTTTGTAGGGTACGGTTCTGTGCATTATAGGATATTTAACAGCATCCCTGGCCTCCATCCACTAGATGGGAGTAGCAGCACCTCTCCCTCCCCAGTTGTGACAACAAAGATGTCTCCAGAAGTTGCCATATATCTCCTGGGGCAAAAGCAGCCCCAGTTAAGAATCACTGCAATAAAGCATAGTCAGTGCCTTGTATGGTACAGGGTGCAGACATGAGGGAAGGGACTTCCTAAAGGAAATGACAGCTGAGATGAGTTACTAACAACAAGTATGAGTTACCCAGGAAGATAAGGAGGTAAAGAATTTTCTAGAAAGAGAGGAACATCATTGGAAAAGACACAGTGGCATGAGAGAGTGTAGTGTATTAAGAGAATTAAAATAACTTAGACCTCTTTGTGAGGCAACACAATACAATATGTGTTAAACACTTAGGAATAATATCTTTAAATATTAGGCAAGGATCACTTCTCGGCCTTTTGGCTAAGATCAAGTGTAAATATCAGGCAAGGATAAAGATGAAAAAAGAGGTTTACTAAGAAAATTTTAAATGTCAATTAAATGGAAATATATACTACAGGTTCCTAGATAGGAATATTATAAAGATGTGAATTTTTTCCTAATTAATGTATAATAATAAATAATATAATTAACTAATTACATAATAATAAAATGTATTAAGACCTTACTCTGTGCTAGGCATTGGCTCAAGAAATTAGCATATGTTAATTTATATTTTAAAATATAATTTACATGGTTGTATAAATTTACATAAATTACCTTACACTTACTTTAATTTTCACAACAACACTATGAGGTAAGTAGTGGTATTACCTCCATTTTATAGATAAGGAAACTGAAGCACAAAAAGGCTGTAGAATTTGCCCAATGACACTGTAGTAGTAAGTAGCAGGTGAGAATTCAAACCCAGGAAGAATTTCTGCAGAGTGTAAGCTTGTGCGGATAATATTACAAGAATTCTAATCAAAATGCTAGTAAGAGTTTTCCTTTGGGAACTTGACAAAGTGGTTATCTATAAGAAGAAAGTAGATGAAATTAACTTTTAAATGTTTTTTTTAAGAATAATACAAAAGTAAAGAGCTAACTCGGCCAGATATTCAACCAAATTCTAAAGCTGTGATAATTAAAAGGGTGCTTCAGCCCAAAGATGGACAGAAGGTCAATGGAACAAAGTCTAAAGAAAGACATATACGTGAATTTAATATAGATAGAAGAGGTTTTACAAAGCATGGGGAGAGGGAAGGTTATTCAGTAAGTGCTGTAAAAATTATTGATTAACCTTTTTGAGGGAAAAAAAGAATCATAGACTATAAACCAAAATGGATTCCAGATTAATTAAATGTAAAGATACATAAAATACTTTTAAACTTTCTAAAATTCTAAAATAATTCTAATATCATTTCTAAATGGAAATTAAATTCCTAAGCATAGAAAAGAACAGTCATTTTACTACATCATTTGACAGATTTTTATTAAGCACGTATTATTATGCACCATGTAGTGTGAACATATAAATGGAATACGCTGTATTTTTTCTAGAACCATGAAAAACACTAAAAAGGAAATAATCGATGTGAAAAGATCTTTTTAGTAATCATAGCAATATATTAAGATCCTTAACAAATAAATAATTCATATAAATTGATAGAAAAAAATGCTAAAATTCCAGCAAATAAATGAGGAAGAAGTACAAACTGACAACTCAAGAAAAGGGAAAAACAAATGCACCATAAATATTTGTTTAAAAAATATAGTTTCAAACTCATTAGTAATCAAAGTAATGCAAATCAAAACAAGTGATCGTGTATAACCTACCAAATTCACAGTGTAGGTAAGGATACAATGAGGCAAGATCTTTCAAATACTGCTGCTAGGAATAAAATTCACAGAAAAAAAATCTGCTTCTACATAAGAAAGATTTTTTAAAACCTCACACCCTTTGACATCTTAATTCCTCTCTTAGGAATCTGTCCTGAAAGAGTAATCATAAATGCTAGCAAAGAGTTATGTGAAAAATGTTCATCATAACATTGTTTTCCATAAAAAAAAAAAAAAAACAACTGGGGAAGGGATATAATCTAACTATATAAGAATAGATTCTGTTTTAGTGAATAGTAGCACTTCTATATAATGGGATATTAATATACTAAATTAAATATATTAAACAATGTTTACCAAATACTTTAATTGCACATGTATGCAATCAAGTGAAAAGCACAAAACATTAAATTGTATAATCTCTTAATCATGTAAAAATAGATACAGAGAATGGATTAAAAAGAAAGTATGCCAGATATTTTATCTAGGATTTAAAACTGTGAGTAAGATTTTTTTTAATTTTCCCTACTTCTAAATTTTCTATTTTGAGCACCAAAAGGTGGAGTCAGAAATTAAGAATATGAAGTGTGTTAACAGTTTAAAAGATAAAAATCAATAGATGTATCAATCATTTGTCTTGCTAATAATACTAATTTTACTCCTCCTATATTCCTAGCTATGATATTTTATATTGCTATTTGACCACCATTTTGCCTAATTACCATAGATGGTGTTATATTAATATTCCTAAAATGAGGTAAAGAAAAGGTAGGGGAAATGTTTTCTCCAATGTCAGTAAAATAATATAAGCTCTTGGAAACTTACAACCTGAAATGCCACCACCAGAACCAAATTTAAAGTTGAATATAGGGAGGATTCCCCCTAAGAAGTCAGCAAAAATTTTTGCTCCATTTTAAAGGTGATTAAACAAAGTTGTAACAACCCCATTATTGTTAAACACAATCAGACCATGAATTATTGCCATTATTATTATATACTATTATAATCAGACCACAAACTATCACTATCATTAGAGATACATTTAATATATTTTAACAAAGCCTATTGCCATGAACAAGAAAGCCAGATGTTCCTCTGCAGACCCCCATTCACTCTTTGGCAGTGACAGCTAAAGCAGTGGTCCACTCATTTTGGAGCACAGAAAACTCACCAAGAAGTGAAAAATCCCATCTTTCACATGTTTTAAAACATGTTAGTACTTATTTCATATTTTTAAAAGTGTATAGATTTAGAATTTCTCTCTATTCGTTCAGTATTCTGCCTAGGTAGAGGGAGCTTTAGTTCATCCTTTAAACTTAGTTTTTCCTTCCTCCAAAAACATAAAGTCACTGTCTCCATTTCAAACAAGAAAGAAAGCTTAATTCATTATTACCTGAATAATTTTGTTTTTTCTGTCCTGAAATTTTGCATAAAGACATTTGCATAGGAGAGTGAGTGGGGAAACTGCCACGAATCAGAATAGATAACTATAATAACTTTTTCGTTTTAATGTTTCCATTTTCAATCTACTGTTCTGGTGGTATTGTAGTCAATGTGTGGGGAGGGGGTAGACAGGTGTCATAAAATGAACAACTGGAAACCAAACTCTTACAGATCTCTTTGTGGATAAAAAGCCTGCCTCTTAGTTGAAAAAAAGAGTAAAATGAGCTCTGTCCACAGAGACAGTGGCAGAATAATTCCTGAATTACTCCAACATTTTCCAATTGAATCGGTCAATCCCTGTCCACCAGCAGAGACCAGAGTCACTTCTTCTAGCTGCCTTCTACCCACTTTTCAGACTTGGCCTTGTAGCTCAGTTCAGGGGATACAGAGCCACGACTTGACCTTAGTCATATAACTCTTGCTTGCTCTCTTCTTCTGGGTTTCCTGGCTCATTCTTCTTTCTCTACAAACACTGATCACAGAACTTAAAGCAAGGTGTACGGTTGAGGGGACCATTGCCTCCATTCAAATCAGAGGGGACACCTGGCATATTTGCCTTCTGTGTTTGCTGGGAATAAAGCCATGGGAGTGGTGGCTGGGTGCACCCAAGATAACATTGAAATGTCCAGATGCACAGGCCTGTTTCCGGGAGAACCTGTCTGCAGTCTAGAGATTGGGGTATGGGTGTGTGGCGCTGTGTATCAGGGCCTTGACATCCAGATTTGGGGAAAGTCTCATTAAAATGTGTCTGAATTCAGAAGCCAGACACACACCACCTACAGGAAGCAGCAGGTCCATCAATTCTCTAACATAATTCTAAAATCAAATTATGTAGACAAAACGCCATGGTTGATCTCCAGCCAAGTCTCTCTTTTGTGTGACTATATAATCCTGATATTTTGACCAACTGTAGTGAAAACCGTTTTTGCAAAATGTAGAAGATGACAGTGTGTGAGACCTGAAAGGGCTCTGAAGTGTTCTAGTTTAATCTGTCCATGTTACAGATGAAAAAACTGTGACCCACAGAGGTTGAGCCATTTGTCCCAATTCATGCAGCACACGGCGTGTTAGGGACAGTGTCAGGAGCAGATGCTAGGCCTCTCAGTAACCAGGTCAGGGTCTCTGGCCCAGCCTGCCCTGTTCCCTCCTCCTGGCCTTTGTGGAACTTCCATGTCTGCCTGCCACGTGGTCTTCATGTGGTTCTTGCAACAGGAGTGAAAGGGTGAGATGGCCGTCAACACAATGCCCTGCTTCTTCTTCATCCCAGTTCCAATACCGGTGGACTGAGAGCCTATCTCTAGGATTTGGCTTCCTGTTCTCAAAAGAGGGGTCAATTCTGCCTGTCTCTGTCACTCCATATGGAAACAGAGAAAGAGCCCCGGGTTGGAAGTTGAGATGGGAGCTCCACCTTTGTCATCTTTAAAGTAGCTGTGGTTCAAGGCACTTGGGCAAGTTTCTTAACCTGTTTGTAGGTCGCTTGACTCACAGCCCCCCCCCCCCAAAAATATGAGTGGGAAATAATAATACCTGCCCTACCTATTTCTGTAAGAACAAAATGGAACTATGTCAGTGAAACGTGGTTTTAGTCATGAGGAGAAAATGTTAACATCTGGTGTAAGAGGAGATTCCTGGAGCCGTTTTGTTTTTTTTTTTTAAGGTAACTTGCCTCAATGAATATTAACATCATCTTTTAATTTTTTTATTTTTGGCTGCGTTGGGTCTTCGTTGCTGCGTGCGGGCTTTTCTCTAGTTGCGGTGAGCAAGGGCTGCTCTTCGTTGCGGTGCGCGGGCTTCTCATTGAGGTGGCTCCTCTTATTGCGGAGCATAGGCTCTAGGCGCGCGGGCTTCGGTAGTTATGGCACATGGGCTCAGTAGTTGTGGCTCACAGGCTCTAGAGCGCAGGCTCAGTAGTTGTGGTGCGTGGGCTTAGTTGCTCCGCGGCATGTGGGATCTTCCCGGACCAGGGCTCGAACCCTTGTGCCCTGAATTGGCAGGCGGATTCTTAACCACTGTGCCACCAGGGAAGCCCCGAGCCTTTTTTTTTTTTAAGTGAGGTCAGGCGAAGTGGTTTCCTGTGATGAGCAGAGCCTAAAGGAAGGGCTTTTGGTGGGGGGGGGGGGGGGGGGGGGGGGGCGGAGGTCCACCCAGACCGCCTCGCCCTCGAACCAGCTGGGTCTGCGCGGCTCAGCGGGACAAGTGCCTCTTGGGACTGCTTCCCTAACAAATGAAAAAACAATGCCCTTGAACCAAGAGTGAAACTGAACTATCTAAGGAAAACACTGTGAGCAAACACCAAGGGCTGAGGGAAACCATCTAATCAGAGCAGCTCCCCGGGCGCACAGCAGGACGAAGGCGGCAGCTGGGCGGGAGGACGGGGACCCAGGCCATGTCCACCGCCACATGCCAAGTGGTGGGCTTCCTGCTGTCCATCCTGGGCCTGGCCGGCTGCATCGCCGCCACGGTGATGGACATGTGGACCACCCAGGACCTGTACGACAACCCTGTCACCGCCGTGTTCCAGTACGAAGGGCTCTGGCGCAGCTGCGTGCAGCAGAGCTCCGGCTTCACCCAGTGCCGGCCCTACTTCACCATCCTGGGCCTGCCAGGTAGGCGAGGGCACAGGTGAGGCAGGGAAGGGCCTGCTTCTCTCACCGCAGCCAGGAGGGACTGGGTGAGATGGGCGCAGGGCATGACCCTCGCAGCACGGGCTCCGGATCAGAGGTGTGAATAAGAGGAGAAGTTGACCCTGTGTCAAAGAGGGCTATAGTCGTAGCGGTGAATATCGGCGATTTCATACTCAGGTCAAAGGAATTGCTAGTAAGGAAGCAGGTCATGAAAAGAATGGGTCTGTTGTGAAGACAGGCTCATGATACTAGAATAGACCATGTTTCTCAAGGAGAAAAGTAATCGTGTGCGTATATGTGCATGTGACTTGCTCTTGCCTGCACACACATGGGAGTAGGTAGGATGGTGAATATTTTCTTACAGTCAAAAAAGTTTATTGGGAGCTAATATCATTTCATTATCAATTCAATTAATTTTTCCTTTGAAAAACTGGAGTCTCTGTAGGTGCCAGAAAGTATACATTGCCATTAAACTATAAATATCCTTTCTCTGCATTTGGGTTGAGAGGTTCTGGTATGCACTCCTAAAAAACAATACATGTCAAAATATAATTATAGAACTGTAATGATATTATAATAATTTCAGAATATAAATATAATTATAAATGTGACATCGTTTCACCCCTGAAGATAAAATCAGCTAAGTCCCTGTTTCTCATACAGAGAGTTATTTCAAATAGGAATCATAGGAACTTTGCATTCTAGATATTATGGGAGCTCTACTTGTATTTTTTTTTTTTAAGCTAAAAGAAATAAAAGGTCAGGCTAATCAGTGGCTCCAAGGAGTGGCCCAGATGTGAGTTTGGTGAGGAAAGGAAAACAGGGCTGGGTTTTGCCTCTCTGAAACAAACACTTTGTGGACAGGTAGATGGGGATAAATTTGCACAAAACTGTTAAGAGCCTGTGAAGCCCTTGAAATTGAATTGTAAAGAGTAATTCAACTAATTCATCTCCATGAACAGAAAGAAATAGAAGGTGGGTGGCAGAGTGGAAGAATTGGGGTATTGACTCCATTTTTAGAAGCCACTTGTGTTGCAGGACAGACAGATCACTGACTGAGACCTGCTTAGAGAATCAAGGGAGGTAGAACCTGGCCGGAGGGAAGGAAACCCTGGAGGAGGAATGATGCTATAGCGCGAGGGCAAAGGTCAGAAGGGAGGCGATGCGAGACCGTGGATTGTTGAGTTGCTAGCTAATTTTAACTATTAAATGAAAAAATAAGATTGACCTTATGTTGAAAATTAAGGCATGACATTCCATGACTTCAGCTTGTTAACCTCTTCCCAGGGCCCCATCACATGTTATCAATCTCTTGCTCATTCTGTATCTTTCTACACATGGGGCTCCCAAATATCCCCACTCTCCTAAATGGCCAGACCCCATCGCTGCCACTCTCATTATCTTTCCTGTTCCACCGAGGGATCGCATCCTCCCTGAGCCCTCCCAGAATCTCTCCTCATCTCCCCACCTCTCTGCAGAACAAGATCCCCTCCTTCCCTCCCACCCAAGGCCGACCTCTCCATCCCGGCTATGAATGCCCCATGCCCTCCTGTCTGGCCATCACCGCTGATCAGCCCCTCTCCTTTTTGCCTCTTTCATCCTTCCTCCTCTCTTATGCTTATATCCTCCTTTCCTGGAAAACCTTCTCTTGATTCGGATCATTGTCAATTTTTGTCTCTCCTCGGCTCACTGACAATCAAATTAAAAGACTAAATTTTTCTACCACCCCTCACTCTTAACCTCTCACAATCTGGTTTCTATCCTTCATCTCTTTAGAGTGTTTTCTGCTTTGACTGTGGCAGAAGGTCGGGCAGAATCTTCCAGTCACCAACTTCCAGTTCTCACCTCTCATCTCCCTGGATATTTCAAGACCTAAACAGCTTCCATGGTTCCCCACTCCCAGCTTAATTAGGTGCAGACATGACAGCCTGACACCCACGCCCTCCTGCATTGCTCACCTCCCTTCCCTGACCCATCTCTTACCAGCCCTTTGCCCACAGCCTAAGGTTTTCCCTGTCCATTTACTATACCATGAGCTTCGTCCTGGATACCCATTGCCCCTGCTGCCCAAATGTCCCCCCTCTTACACCCCAACTGCCATCTGCACAAATCTTCCCATATGTGAGGTCCAGCTCAAATACCATCTCCTTCCTGAAGAAGCCTCCTCACATCCCCAAATTAAAAAGGATCCCACAGATCTCTGTACCACATCCTGTACCCCTCCTGACAACTGCTCACAAATCTGAAACTCTGAAAAGCCCCAGGCAGCCTTCACAGAGGGGGACCCCAGCCCTGCCAGTCTGCGTCAGGGGAACAGGATCCCACCAAAAGCCAGGAAAGACATTTCTTGGGACTGAGTTTGTGGAAGAGGAGATACTTTAAATAGTTGATCACGTATGGCCTTGGAGAACAGTGTGGATTTAAGAATAGCCAGTCCTCAAGGCAGCAGGAGTGACTACAGTGTCAATTGGCATCCTGAAATGCAAATATTTTTTTGATGACTTAAGACGTAGCTGACTGACTGAGATGAGGGAAGGGCGGCAGGATTACCAGGAGGAAAAGGCTAGAAAGAAACTCAAAAGCTAAAGGCAGGAACATAAGGCAATGAAGCAGCCAGAGAGGAGGCCAGAGGATGGCTTGTGGACACTTGCGGGGCTCCCAGAGGGACTGAAAGGAGTAACATGAACCAGCCAGGACCCAGCGCCTAGGGGGGACTCGGCCAGTGGAAACGGCTGCTGAAAGCATGCTCTTGAGCCTGACAAGGGGCCTTGGGAAGAGACACCTGAAGCAGAGGAGCCGGGAGAAATGCCCAGAGGTAGAAATGGAAGGTTGCAGAGAGTTTAATTTTGACCTGGAACTCAGGGAAGTAAGCTTTCAAGTGCTGTAAAGGCATGAGGCAGATACCAATATAATGCTTTAATCATTGTAATCATCACTACCAATTATTCAATTCTTCCTAAGTAGAAGCTCTTTTCTTGCAAAAATCTCACTTAACTTTTCATTCATCTGATAAAAATGTATCACTTTTAGTTGGAACTGACAGCCATAGAATAACCTGTTTCCATTCATCTAGCTGTACTACGTAATCTACAGAGAGATGAATGAGGTAAATGGTGGTGGTAGCAGGACTGTTTACCTGTATATTACAAGTGTTGTATAATTTATAGCCCAAGATTCTCTCCACTGGATTCCAAACAGCCAATGTAGCATGTAATTCTACAGAGACAATGCCCAGAAATAAAAACAGCTCTGGTTTATTGGACTGCACATAAACTCTCCAGTTTAATCTTCACAACAATACAAGGAAAGAAGTATTAGCTTTATTTTTTACAAAAGTGGAAACTGAGGCTCAGAGAGGGAGGCAAGATAACATGCCCAAGCTCCCATGGGTAGAAGATGGCAGAAGCAGGGTATGAACACAGGGCTGAAAAGACTTCCAAATCGTGTCTTTTCCCCTGTCCATGTTCATTTCAGCTAGAAGGGGCTTCCTTATGGTTGAAGAGATTGAGCACAATAAAAGTAGAGGGTACCTCGGCACCTTGACCCATTTATAGCAATATCATTAACAATGCAAAATTAAGAATACTAAGTTTAAAGAGTGGATGACTTGTGTGTCATTCCCACTTCCCCGCCCTGGAGACAGTGGGAAGAAAAAGAAAAGGGCAGTCAATGAGCAGGGTGGAGAGGAGGCCTGGCAGACTCAGGTCTCTGGCCTCCATGATGGTATCATAGTCAAGCACTGTTTTTTCTAACGTGTTTGCAAATATTTGGACCGAATTTGGTGCAGTGGCAGGGCCCTATGGTTAGAGGCGAGTGAGTTGGTATCAAGGGTATAGCTTGGCCACCTACATCTCTTGACCTCGTGTTCTCCAGGTGTGCAGTGCCTCACAGGAAGGCATTTGTGTGAAAGTGCTCTGCGACGCATTTACAAGATCTGGCTCTTGGCATCATTAAATCATTACTGTCATGTCTATACCACCCAAAGCTCTCGAACAGGACATTCTATCTTCCAGGTTTTTTTTCTTCTCCAAAATCAAACACCTTTTATGCATCTAAATATCCAAAGAAAAAATTATTTAGGATCCTTTTTTCTCCTTTCCATCCCCCATTCCACCTGTGTTCTGAACACTTCACTGGTTCTCAGCCCCTTTGCAGGCACTGAGGGTCTTGATTTTTTTCACACAACTGGCTGCATTTTCCCTTTACCACCTCAATGTGAAAAAACAACAGCCACTGGAGAGCTAGGGAGCGTCCCATCAACTTGTCAATCATATTTACACACACGGCAATGGCTGAGGGGAGGGCGGATAAGGAAACCACATTTAACAGAGAGAACAATTCCACAAAATCTAAAATCCATAAGGGAAAAAAATATGAAAATGTTCTTATGTATCCTTTCTAAAGGAGCTGCCTTGTTTACTTCTTCTTACTATTGGCTGAATGTTTCACATAAAGTCATGATTCTGTGAAACCAGCTTGTCTTTCCCCAATGTCAGGTGGAAGAAACTGGCCCTAAAAGGTAGAATGATTATAAGTTAGTTGTAAAGTTGAAGTGAGATCTGGGGGAACCTCTTGGTCAAGCTGCTTTCCTTTTCTTCAAAAAAGAGACATGTTTTAGCACAAACATGCCTTTTTCAACATGTGGACAAACATCTAAATGTGTACACACTATTGTACCTCTGAAGGTGATCCCACAGAGAACTGAGAACACAAGTACAAAGCCCAAGAGAACCTGTACCTTACATATAAAAGGAAGTTGTTGCTCTGATTTCTCTATGATCAAAGCTATGTAGACCCAGGAATCAGGATGCCTCCTCAGCCTGTGGCTTTGATAGCGGAGGCAGCCATCCACAAAGCATCACACCCTAGCATGGACCGGTCAGTGGTGGGGCATCATTTCCTGGTGGGGACACACACGGTCAGAGTTATGTAGTTGGAGCCCACCTTAGAGTTGGAAAGGAAGGGCAATAGGATAGGAGCTGCCTACGCTGCTTCCACCATCAGCCCACTCATCGCCCGCCAGACCCTGAGCCCATTTTTCCTGATCTTCCCCCCTACCTTGGTCCAGGCCTTTCTCTTCCCCCTCTTCTCAAGTCTTCTTCCACTCCTGCCCTTCACACTCTCTCACCCATGGCTTTCAAATCCTCAACCATATTTTATCGCCATGTAAGAGGATTCAGGTTTGTACACGGTTAGCACAAATCAAAGCCATGTCGGGTTGGAGAGAGATAACTGCTTTTTTTCAAATTGTTTTATTTTTTTTAATTAATTTTTATACAATTTTTAAAGCTTACTTTCCAGTTACAGCTATTACCAAATGTTGGTTACATTCCCCGTGTTGTTCAATACATCCTTGTAGCCTAGATTACACCCAATAGTTTGTATCTCCCACTCCCACACCCCTATACTGCCCCTCCCCCTCTCCCCACTGGTAACCACTACTTTGTTCTCTATGGAGAGATGACTTCTTTTTAGGGAAGGGGAAGAAACTAAAACTTACTGAGGCTGGCTTAGTTCCATGCTGGGGCCAAGCAGCATCTGATCCTCACAACATTTCTTTTCAAGAAATATCTCTATCCCACTCCAGAGTTGAGGAGACTTGGCTTCCGTGAGGTTAAAAGACTCGCCTAATGACACTCACCTGGTATCATGAAGTCTGCAGGATTTCATGAGATACGCAGGACCTCCATATCGGTTCCCTGGGATCTCTGGAGAATTGAGGCCTTCCTACCTTGTTCTGAAGGTCCTCAGACTTCCCTCCTCCGAGATCCCCTCCTTTGGGCTCCGCCACCAGCCATTCCAGCCTTCAGTCTGAAGCCAAGCTGTGCCTGAAGGTATGGGTCCTCCCCGGCCCCACCCCAACAAAGGCCCCGTGTCCAGTCTTTGGCACTTTGTGACTTGCGGTCTCATCAGCCCCACCCACACCCCCTAGCCAGCTTAGTGATGTCAGCCACTGGGAACTCTTTCCTCTCAACTCCCCATTCTGAGCGCCTCCTCCTAAGCCCTCTTGAGGGCTGTTTTCTCAGATCATTCCTTGCAATTTTATGTCACTGAACAATTAAGTGAAAATCCCTAGGGATCAGGGCAAAACATTAACGTTTCTTTAAAAGTTTCCCCAGGAGAGGCTAAGGTACAGCCAGGATTGGGAACCACGCCTTGCCTGTCAGTTCATAGCTACTTTGGGGGAATAAGATATATTGCAATGGTGTGGGGTGGGGGTGGGGGACACCGAGTTCCCATTTTTCTGTTTGCTTCTGTCAGCCCTGAATCCTGCCCACCCTTCATGTCTGATAATACGTCTTTGTTCGTTGGAAAGAATGCTGTAGTCACACCTTTGGTGCAGTGAATCAGTCTATAGAACCCGTTGACTCACCTGTTATCAGCTGATAAGCCTATGCCTCTTGCTCAGAATATCAAATAAGAGACAATTATACTCCAATAAAGATGTTTTAAAAAAAAAAAAAGAGAGACAGAGAGGCTAAAAGAGAAATCTACCTCCTTTGGAAGCAATTCCTCTGGTGACTTATCCTTGGAGACGGATTAGTATTCCAGGTGGTAGAATATTCCAGATGGAAAGGAAGTTTGGGTCACCACCATGCATCTCCATGGTCATTACTAGACATAGGGGAGTTCTAGCAATGAGTAGTGAAGAACATTTCCCCTTGCTTCCTGGCAGCTGTCCCCATCACAGCTCCCACCCTCAGAAGAACACCCACAAGGGGTCTCCAAAGCAAGGAAGATCTTGGTTCATCCATCCAGGTCAAGAGTTGTGGCTCTGACAGTGGCCCCACAAGATATAAGACAGTGTTGTGTCTTTGCCCAACCACAGGCTAAAAGAAAGTGGTAAGCTAACCCTAACCCTAGAAGGAGATTCTAAAAAATAAAAAGGAGCTCAGGGTCAGGGTGGACCCCTGGTTCAAAGCAGGTACCAGTGTTCATCAGAAATCCAGAGATCAAGAGAGAGCAGTAAAGAATGAGGTCTTGTCATGCAAACCTGACCCAGCAAAGGCAAGAGGGCATCTGAGAGCCTGAGGCAAAGGCTGTCTTTGCAAAGGCAAAGACAGGCTGGCTAGGGCTTCAGTACCCAAGGAATCCTGTGGCACACACAGCAGCAGCTGCTCTGCACATCAGGCAAGCCCGGTGCTTTTACCTCCCACCAGCTGGCATCGTCATCCCTTCTAATCCAACAATGTCAGGGAAGACCACATACTTCAGCCACAACCACAGCACATATGTGGTATGTTTCCAGGGACAAATAGTAGAACCACTCAATTAAAGAGATTCAATGACCCCATCCTTGCCAACAGTCCAGGATAAGTAAAATTTTTCATAGAATGAGGAAGGGATATTTTTTATCCTACTTGGTTAATATTGTTTATTTGGCTGGTTGATTGGTTGATTGGTTGGTTGGTTGGCTGGTTGGTTGGTTGGTTGATTGGGTTTTGGTTGTTTTAACCAGATGCCTTGCCAGGTGCTTCTCAAAAGGGATAAAAGATTTTGTTCTCTGAATGGCTTAAAGCTTAAAATATCAGAACAAGAGCAGTTTTTAAAACCTTTAACAGGTTCCTGAGTAGATTTGAAGTTCATAAGAGGCCCATGAGGACAAGACGGAAGGAAAGTCAAAGTCCCTTCCGCCTCTCATAAGTCCAGTTTTCTGGTAGCAACATGCAAAAATAGAAGAGCCCTGAGGGTATTTCCTGAAGTCTGGGGCTGCCCCACAAATTTCCTCTCCATAGCTGTCCTGAACCACAGCCTTAGAATTTAATTGTGTGTGTGAAAGAGAGCTAGAACCACACCATGAGTGACTGTCAGAAAGGGGTTCTATTATGATTTCTTAGCCAAAGTACTCCCAAGGTGAAAAGAAATTTGAGGTTCAGGATTTCCAGTGAAAATATAATCTTTCCAGGTTGTAAGCTGCTTGAAGACAGAGATTATTTCTCATGAAATTTTATTCTTCCTACAGCATCTGGCAAAGGGCTTTGCAGAGAATTTGAGCTTAAGAATACATGATGGATGAATGAATGAATGAATGAATTCATGGATGAGCGCATGAATCTGTTAACGTTTGACTATGAGAGTATACCAACATGTGCTGGATGAATACACAAAGGTATAAATAAATACACAAGTAGATGTCACATGCTTGCATTTGTTAATGAGAGAATGGATGGTGTGTTTGTTCCCAGTATGAGTGGGGTCAACATAGCCATTGGGCAAGGCTTTGGAAAACAGAGGCGACACACTAGAGCCCTCTTATATTAAGGAGTGGATCCAGAGACCACTCTTAAGCCCTCACGAGTTCTTTTCACCTTACTGGGGCCACCGTGGCTCTAGCATCAGGAAACTGCAGGCCCAAGACGCTAATGTTCATCAATTCTTCTAGGAATGAATGGTCAGATCCTGGAAGATTGATCCACACCATACACCAACACATTTACCCCCAGAATATAGTGGTTAATAGGACCAAGACTGATGATGGATGCTTATAGAAATCTCTTCCCAGCAGGGAAGCAAAGTTAAAAGCAGAAGTTTCTTTAGGGAGAAGAGAATCAGAATTAAGTGAATGGAAGTCAATGGCACAGAACTAGAGTAGCTGGTTACCATTGTCTCGCTACCTGATGAGAAAGTTGCCAGGGCCTCCATTCCTCAGACACTGCAGAAGGCTCTTTAATGAATTGTGCATGATCTACTTCTCCTGTTTTCAATATCTTTCATTGATTTCCAATTCTTCCATCATGACAAATTGCTTTATGATACACACGTTAGAGTGAATAAGCAGGCAGCTCCCCTGATATTGGCCATATTTGAGATGAAATCTTCCCGAAGAGATTGGAGAGAATTCCTCCCAGGGCTCCCTTGTCTTGAGAGTCACATTTATAAATAATCTCCTGGGACAGGCAATTCCCTGAGATGACTTTTGGAGAATATTCCTTTATACATTCTTAGCATCCATTTCAGAGGATGACATTTTATGGTCTAGTCTCCAAGTTTGAAGGATACATTCTGTTAGGAGCTTACAGATCCCTATACCTTGCTGGCAGCCAGAACTCTACCTGTTTTTCAAGGATAAAGTACCTCAGAGCAATGTATTGTGATGGGAAAATAACCATTTTGAAACAGTTCCAGGTTTGACCCCCAGCTCTGCCTTTCCTTTGATATGTGTCTTTGGGCAGCTTATTTCACCTCTGAGTCTCAATTTCTTCAATTATAAAATAGAGATAATAATATTACCTACATTGCAAGGGAGTTTTTATATGGCTTCAATCTCTTAATGTTGAAAAGTACCTAATAGCTTTCAATTAAAAGTAGCAGTTGGCTATGACAACTAGGATAGGGCAGAGCTCTCTGCTTTGCTTCACATGGTTCTTCAGTTCTGCTTTACCAGAACTACCCACGCTAGTGGCCTTTCCCTCTGGAAGACACAAGAACTAATTTATCTTCCTTTTGTAAAATTAATTATGCTTGTGGTGGACATGTTTAATGACTTTCTTTCCCCACTTTGGCATAAGCTCCGTGAGGGCAGAGACCATATCTGACCTGTTACTCACCGTCATCCCCATGCCTAGTCATGCAGGCTCAGTAAAAAACTGTTGGGATGAGTCACTGCACATTAAGGTTGCACTAGAAACCTCTTTGGAAATATCTGGAGGGGAGGTCACTGCAGGAGAGTCCCAGCAGGACGTACAGCTTCCATTGATTCCTGGAAAGGGAACTGCTGATAAATTGTGGTTGTGCTGAAAGGCTTGAGATTGATATAATTGATATAATCATCTTTTTATGTAGACCCCAAACCTACAGCTCACCATGACCTTAGTAGTCCCTTTGGGAGGAGGCAACAATACAGTGCCCCTGGTGTACTACCTAGTGACCTTGCTTCATTATAGGCTGTAAATGAGTATTGAGCTTTCTGGAAGTGGACACAACCCTATGAAGCATTGCGTTCCTATGGAAAGACTAGAGAAGAAAGATGTTTGGGTTAGAAGTCAAAGCAACACAGTTTTACTATAAGCTCTATCAATAATTTTTAATGGCACCTTAGTCAAGCCACTTCCCCTTCTTGGACCCCAGGTTATCAAGCTTTAAAATGAGGACATGAAATAGCTAAATTCCCTTGGCCCTCCCAGCTCCAACAGTTCATAATTTTCTCATTCTATAGACTTCTGCGTGCATGTCTTTCATCAATCAGGGAAGTGTAAGCGATGGTTTTGTATTTTTCACAATTTCATATCCCCTGATGATGATAAGGTTCACAGTTTATGGACTTGCCGTTTCTCAGCGGTTTGGTGCTGGTTGGTTGTAGTTGTTTTGTTGTATTAAACCAGAGCCTAATCAATCACGTTGAGGTGGTCTTACTTGTCTGCTTGTGTCTTGCCCCTCGACCCGCAGCCATGCTGCAGGCAGTGCGAGCCCTGATGATTGTGGGCATCGTCCTGAGTGTCATCGGCCTCCTGGTGGCCATCTTCGCCCTAAAGTGCATCCGCATTGGCAACATGGATGACTCTGCCAAAGCCAAAATGACACTTACCTCCGGGATCATGTTCATCATCTCAGGTAAACAAGGAGCCTGGGGTTCCCTCTCTCAAATGCGCATCCAGGAATGTCAAAGCAAAATCATTCTGGCAGAGGACAGGGCTTCTCCCTAGTGAGCATGGTTTGAACATGGATCCGAGCTTTACACGCTGGGATTCAAGATCTGAGATTAAGGCTCACTTACACTCTACAGAATTATCATGAGTGCTGATGTCCCTCTTAGTTGCCACCCTCGCCTCATTATGAGAGATTCTCAACTCTAGGTAGACATGTGACTCAATCCCTAAAGGCATTATTTTGGTGAGACTTTAGAAAATGATTTTAAGGGAAAAGCCCTTGACATCATCAAAGGACCAGACCCAAAATATTTGTACTACTGATACCTGGTCCCAAGATGGAAAATCTCTTTCTGCGCACATACAAATCTTTCCTCAACCAGAGAGATAAGAGAGTGTAGGCACCTAGCACAGGGTCTGACTCATAGTGGGAATTCAATAATCAATGCTTGGATTGACCATCCTGTTATAGGAATGGAATATACTGCAGCCTGCTCCTCTAAACTCATTTAAACATACATTGCCTCACAAACAATGTGATCCATTTAAAGCTGACTCCGGAGTTTTCTCGTTCTTGCCCACAGGTCTCTGTGCAATCGCTGGAGTGTCTGTGTTTGCCAACATGCTGGTTACTAACTTCTGGATGTCCACAGCTAACATGTACACCAGCATGGGTGGGATGGTGCAGACCGTCCAGACCAGGTAACCTCCTAATCGAGTCTCAGTATTCCGTGGTGAACACTGTTGTAAAAATCTGATTAAACACGTATGCCTAATGTGACTGTCAGCGCCTGAAATAGCAAAAATTTACCAGAGGCAACCATGCCATATCATAAATCAACAATGATCTGTAAATTCATAAACTTCATTTCAGTGAAATATCCTTGGTGATATGACTTGAGGCTGATCTGACATTTGCATTGAAATATAGCGACAGTTCACAGTATTTATCTAACACTCTTACACAGGCCCCATTGTGGTGGCAACGAAACAGGCACTGTTAACCCAAGCATGTAAATGGGCATCACCCCCGCGTCTCCAGTCCATGACGGGAACCCAGCTAGGGACAGGGAAAAGCTGGAATCGAAATGAGGGAGGTGCAGTACAGATGAGAAAAGTAATGTTTCTTCCTTGTACAGCTGCTCTTTCTCGCATTCATTAATTCATTCATTCTACAAATGTATCGAACACCTGCTGTGGGCCAGGAACTCTTCTGAGGTCTGGGGATAACGACAAGGTCCTCGTTCTCACAGAGGTCACGGTCTAGTGGAGGGAGATGAAACCTCACTGTAATTTGGTGTCGGAAGCAGAGTAGAACTTTTCAAAGGTGGAAGAGCAATTCCAACACCTATATTCATTTAGCCACTTCAAAGGGATGTATTTCATAGCAAGAAGCAGCAGCAAATTCCTGAAGGAGAAAGATCTTGTTCTGGGAGAGCAATGTAAATATTATACCTAAAAGTGACCCGTCATCTCTGGAGCGGATACACTTGGTATTTCTCTAGCAACACCATCATGGGAGACAGATGAGCGTGAGCACGTGATAAATCCATTACTCTCTGGCTCCCTGGAACTCCACTCGCCATCCATGTTCCTGCTTTATTTCAAGAATAGGAAAAAATGTGATCCCCATAAGCTGCCCTCAACCTCCTTTACCGTCTTCCCATGGTCTCTTGACTACAATGGCAACTTAGAAGCATGCTGATCAACTCATCCTGGTTTTCCTGGGATTTTCCCAGTTTTAGCACTGATAGTCCCAGATCCTGGGAAACTTCTCTGTCATGGGCATATCAGGATGGTTGGTCACCCTATTTTGAAGAGCCCACCTTGGCTGCAGTATCTGGGTGCCTGGTGTCACTGCCCCTGCCCGAGGAGTCACCCACCCGCCTGGCACCCAGCGCTAACGCCTGCCATCACTCTCTTACACCGTCTCCTTAGAACATTCCTGTGTCCCTTGGGCAGGCAACTTCAGAGATTTTGATCTCAGACAATCCTGTTTTGATGTAATTGAGTCCCACTGGAGGCAACCCTCCAAGGGGAAGAGCACCAGCCTTGGCGGACTGGAACAGAAGCACTCTGAGGGCGGGGTCTGTGTCCGTTCTGTTCACCCCTCTCTCCCAGTGCCAGGCAGTGCCAGGCACATAGTAAGAGCTCAATAAATACTTGTTGAACAAATGAGTGAAGAAATGAATGAAAGAATGACTGGTCTCTTCACATTAGTTCTTTCTAAACATAATGCTCCTACCAGCATGGACGGTTACCAGGGTTACTTGAGTTAGAGAAGATAAAGGCTTCTTGGCCCACAGTAAGAACCCAAGAGACCAAAATTCCTTCTGAAATAATAACTTGAGACCGATCCCATAATGTCTCAAACTTCTCTTACCAAACCGTCAAGACACTTCCCTTTGCCAATAGGGAGGGAGAGGGATTTCCTGAGATGTTTCTCTGAAATTAGAAGTTTACAATTAATTCTATGCCTGAGTGATGCTAGGGGCCTAAGAATCCCACAGCTGTTTTGCTGAGTAACTTCAGTCCCAATTCTGTTCTCCAGGACACCTGATGCAGTTGACTGCGAACCAAAGGGCTGTGTTCAGGGGCGGGCTGGGATAGATGTGGAATCCAAAAGTGGGGACAGAGAGGATGGGCATGGCCAAGTTCACTGGGTAGAGCCCGGGGAGTTGAGTCAACCACATTCACAGCCACTGTCTCCCCACCCAGGTACACCTTTGGTGCGGCTCTGTTTGTTGGCTGGGTCGCTGGAGGCCTCACGCTAATTGGGGGCGTGCTGATGTGCATCGCTTGCCGGGGCCTGGCGCCCGAGGAAACCAAGTGAGTCTCCCCATCCCAATGCAATCAGACATTTTATCCGAGTCCATTTTAACACATCATTTGCAGGCAGAATGATCAGTATAGGTACATGGAAGAACTCTACTGACAAAAGGATCATGAACCTTATCTTTTATGAGGAGACCTAAAGAACAGAACAGGCCTATTTCTGCCTGAGCAGATTTAGAAATGATGCTGTTGAAGGAAAAACCCAGCCCTCTAGGTTTCCCCCACCCCCCGACTCCAGCATGATGTAACTCAATGGTTCTCAGCTGGGAGCAATTTTACCCACCTCCCACCCCCACCCACCCCTGCTCTGGTCCCCAGGAGAGATTGGGCAACATCTGAAGACTCTTGATTGTTACAGCTTTGGGGTGGAAGGGTTGGGTGATACTGGAATCTGGTGGGTATAGGCCAGGGATGCTGTTAAATATCCTACAAAGCGCAGGACAGGTCCCTACAACAAAGAAGTATCCGTTCCAAAATGTTAGTAGCACAGCTGCTGAGAATACCTGTTGTACCTCTGTAACTGGGCCTGGGGTTGGGAGACCTGGATCCCAGTCAGGCTCTCCTGCTCACCAGTCCCGTGACCTCTAGCCCGTCATTTGCCCTCTCTGAGCCTCTGTTACCTCATCCACGTACGAAGCAGATTAGGGGAGATGGGTTGCATGTAAATACCTCCCAGCTCACAAATTCTATGCTTCTTTGGCATAACCATGTTCCCCTGGACATCATTTCTGGTTCAGCTTCATCTTAGTTGATGAACAGAGGGAACTCACTAGTCACTAACCCCCCAGCTCCAATACAAAGCAAGAAATTCTGCTCCACTGCAGAGGCTGAAAAGCCAGTGTCCCAAAGCCCAGGGAAGCAACTGTCTCAGTTTGTCCAAGACTAAAGGTTTCCTGGGACACTGGACTTTCAGTGCTAAAAGTCAGACATCCTAGGGAAAATGAGTAGCTTGTCCTCCTACCAAATACATCTATGGTCATAGAATGTTTCTTTTGCTTTCAGCTACAAAGCCGTCTCTTATCACGCCTCGGGCCACAATGTTGCCTACAGGCCTGGAGGCTTCAAAGCCAGCACTGGCTTTGAGTCCAACACCAAAACCAAGAAGATATACGATGGGGGTGCCCGCACAGAAGATGAGGGACAATCTCATCCTTCCAAGTACGACTACGTGTAGCCCTCCAAGACACCTCGGCAGGAGCAGAAGAAATCCCCCAACTAGAGCTCACCCAAAAACAAGGAATTTTTACCCTGATTTCCCATTGCTTTTGACTCACAGTTGGAAGTTAGAAAGCCTTGGTTTCACCTGTGGTGAGGCCAGATGGTCTTGGCCACCGTTCTCTGTCTCTAAATGTTCCATCACAAAACAGCTGAGTTATCAGATGTGCATTAGAGGCTATAGCCCACATTTTCCAATCCTCTTATTTCTTTTTTTCTAACATAACCTTTTAAATCTGATGATAGAATGTGGTTTGAATTCCTATCAGTCACTTAGGTAATTTAGGCAGACTCTCCCTCCTCCTTCTAGCCAATGGCCCATTGATGATCTATTTCCCAACTCATCCCCCAGAACAATTCTGAAAGGAAAAAAAGAGTCAATCAAAAGACATCATTTTCTGCTATTTGATTTTTGCCCCTTCCCCCCACCCCCGCCCTAACTTGGCTACTAATAAACACTGATTGAAGGAGAGTTGGTAGGGAAAAATATTTATCATATCTGCAGCTCATTATCTGAGTTTTCTTCCACTATGATCTTGAACATTACTTGGACCAAAGTGATTTCAGTTTGAGGAAACCAACCTTTTCCACTTCTGCTAACATCTGCTAATTCTAGCTGGAATCCCCACTGCAGGTCCTCTTTCTGTCACAGGCCAGAAACTGTCCCTAGAGGAATGAGAAAAGAATTTTTTTCTTTTTCCTCTTTTTTTTCTTTTTTTGGTAATCTAAATATATTTGGTATTCTAAATATACTTAGAATAAATAATGTATTAGTGAAATTATACACTGTCTCTGTGAATTAGCCTCACCCCTGCACATGAATAGAAGAAAATGAAAAAATAATTGCTCTGATGTTGTAATGTACTTTGTAAAATCACATTTAAGTCCAAATTTCATGAAATGCTCACTGATCCTACTTCCTTCCCTTTGAGGTCTCCTGGGCTCTGATTATAGATGATAGAATCAGTGTAATCCATGTAAAAACCAAATAATGGAACACAGCAGGTCCTAGGAAGTGAGTTGAAACTGGTTCTTTTTTAAAAAAGTGATGAGCCTGAATGTAATATTTCCAAGTGACAGGTGTCCACACTTCCACGGCTGCAGGCCACTAAGAGTTGAGGGTAGCACTTACTTGGCACTGTGGTCAGCTTTGTGACCCTGAGAGCTGGTCCCTTCACTAAATTCATCTTGAGTGGTTGGACCGTTGGATGTTCAAGAACTCTCTGCAGCCACACGCCTTCCCTGTGTTTGCATCACTACTGCCAAAAGCCTAACCTCCTTCTTCCAGGCCACCAGGATCCCATCCCAGCACCAGAGCCAGAATAGGCTCCCCCCCAGGAAACTGAGGTAAAGCCAATCTCTCAAAACTACCTAGTCAGGGAACAGCACTGGCACTGGGGAATCTGACCATTGGGTTATTCTTTGGAGGAAAGGAGTCCTCAGGCCAATAGTGCATATGAAAGTGGCCTCCAAGGAGATGGGGGAATATTCATAGGGGTCTTCAGGCTGTAAAGACTACATCCGGGGGAAGACCAGATCATGGCCCGTTCAACAGAGAGGAATTGTGTTCACCAAGAACCCAAACAGTAAACCCAGAGACACTTCTCAATGAGACAGCAATGGTTTTAGGGCAAACCACATAAGAGCGCTCATGAAAATCATTGTCTAAGATGGGGTAAAGGATGAACAGATAAAATCAGGATGGACTGTCATACTAAGTGAAATAAGTCAGACAGAGAAAGACAAATATCATATGATATCGCTTATATGCAGAATCTAAAAAAATAATGATACAAATGAACTTATTTACAAAACAGAAACAGACTCACAGTCTTAGAGAATGAACTTATGGTCACCAGTGGGCAAGGGTAAGAGGGAGGGACAGATTGGAAGTTTGGGATTGACATGTACACACTGCTATGTTTAAAATAGATAACCAACAAGGACCTACTGTAAAAAAAAAAAAAAATTAAAAATTAAAAAATGTCAGCAAGTGCATGCACACACACAAAGTGGAGGTTGGGAGAGAGAGAGCTGAGCAATGTAGGACATAGAGATTGTTCAGGGTTCTCAGGGTTTGAGTTGAAGGCCATGGGCACAGTTAACTCTCCCCCGCACCACCACCAAGTCCCTAGTCAGGTCTGAGGCCCTGAGGTGTGGCTCAGCTGGGTTTTTAATTAGCACATTCTCTATCCAACACTTAATTGTTTGAAAGCCTCCGTGTAGTTAGAGTGTGCTTTGTAAATTTGTTTTGTTGCTGCTCTGTCTTATTGTATATGCACTGAGTATTGACCGACATGTTTTGTTACTTAAATATTAAAGATACTGTTATCTCACATTCGAACAGCTTCTGGTCTTTTTTCCTTAGCTTCAGAATGTGGAGGTGGGAGTCTCAGCACCTCAAAGCTGAGTACATCTCCCTGGGGTGTCTCTGTTTGCAGAATCTCTGTCTTCTCAGCAGCAGCCTGGCTGCCTGGAGGCCAGCCAGGGCTGATCCAGTCCAGTTAGTAGTTTCTGCAACTTGGGAAGCCTGAATAAAAAGGGATTCCCAGAGCTGCCAGGCATGCAGCGTGGGATCCAGAAACCAAGTTTAGCCTGTCTGACCCTGAGTGTGCCAGCCTGAAGTGTCTAATGTCATTGGTAAGCCCATGAGCTAGTAAAACAAGAGAGTCAATGCCTGTCCCCTTGATGACATCAAGGTCTGGCTTGACCAGCTCAATTAGCCATACTCACTGAGGCTGCATCAGGCTATGGAAACAGCATGAGCTATAGAAGCAGAACATCCCACTCTCAAATCCAGGCCGCACCATTTCCCAGCTGTGTTAGCTTGAACAAAACACTTAACCTTTCAGAATCTGTTTCCTTATCTACAGAATAGGGATAATAAGGCTAATGGAATTATGTGAGTAAAGGATCTATTTAAGTGAAAACACCTGACTTGCACACCTTTAAGACAAACAGGGCCTTGGCTTGTGTAGCTAGCATGTGAGGCCAGGATTAGTTTCAGGCACAGAAGGATCAAGGAATATGCTCCAGACTCTACCTTTTTCTGCTCACATCTCAGTTCTGCTTTCCTCTCAGTTGGTGTGCTTCTCAGGCAGGTTGTTCCCACAGGCTAGCACTGATGGCTGCTCATATTTCCAGGCGGAGGCCATCTTTCAGCTAGGGAAACTTGCCGAAAAGGAGGTATCTCTTTCCTGATATCTGTAGGAGAAAAAAATCCTGATAAAACTCATTGGACTATTTGAGTCATGAATCTAATCCTATCCAGGTATCCATCCATCATCTCTTCCTATAGCCAGAGCAGTAGTATTTAGCTTGGCCAAGCCTGGGTCCCACAGTCAAAACGTGGAGATGGGGACTTCCCTAGTGTTACAGTGGTAAAGAATCCGCCTTACAATGCAGGGGACGTGGGTTCGATCCCTGGTCAGAGAAGTAAGATCCCACATGCCGCGGGGCAACTAAGCCCACGCGCCACAGCTACTGAGCTCGCGCGCCTGGATGACAGCCCGCGTGCTGCAAACTACAGAGCCCACGTGCCCTGGAGCCAGCGGGCCACAAGTAGAGAAGAGAAAATCCTGTGCCACAATTAGAAAGAAGCCCGCGCGCCACAACGAAGACCCGACGCGGCCAAAAATAAATAAAATAAACAAATAATAAATAAATCTTTAAAAAGTAGTGGAGATTTGTCATATACCACAAAGACTATATCCTAAGGACCCAGAGTCCTTAGCAATCATGCCCTCTTTGCTTTGCCTTGATTTTATTTTTTTTACCCCTTTGGTTGAAACTGAACTCCAAGAAAAACTTCAGAGGCACAACCTCTGAACCTCTCTGACCATTTACCGAATAGCACAGTATTTACAGTACAGAGAGGGAAGATCTGGGAGACTTCTTTGGTTCTCACAGGAAACTGATAATTACAACCTAAAAATGGCAAAAAAAAAAAAAAAAAAACAGCCTTCACATTCAATTTTAAACAAGTGGGATTACCACACTGGATAGTAGAAAACTAAGGTTAAGGACATTTTGAAGACTCTGTGCAAAGACAGTATGTGCAAGTCATAATGTACAAGCTCAAAACATGACTCATCACTGTTATCCATAAAAATCCCTGGGGAATCCCAAGGAGTGGGCTAGTGTTTCACTGTCATTCATGTTGAGGTCCAAAAGAAAGAGGGTTAATCAATGTTTCCATGAGATGCCCAATTCTTTTACCTTTTTTCTTGGGTAATATTCAACCCCATCCTGCCTCCACAGATATTATACAGGGTCAACCAGTGCAATGACCACAATTTTTGCCAAAGTGCCTGGCATCTCAGAGTTGGAGCATTGCACTGGACTTGGAATCCAGTCTTTGGGGAAACCTGAACTTCTGGTCCCAACTCCATGGCCAACCAGTTATGTGACCTTCAAGGATCAATCACAATGATTCACCAACATGTTTTCATTATTTCGTTTCCTTATTGAGTCCTTGGGATCATCAGTACTGCATTTAGTGCTTTACATACTTTATCTCTAATCCCCCAACAACCCTGATCTCTCCTCATCAACCACCATCCTGTGACCAGTCTGAGTGGCCCAAAGCTCCCAGATACTTGTCAGGAACCACACACTCGCAAACATACACTCACCGATACTCACACAGACTCAGTCAGCTGTATCTCTGTGTCCTCAGCGGTGTCCACAGTTTCTTTGATTTTTCAGTTCTCAGGCATTTGCATACACCTCAGAGCTGCTTTTGAACTATTCCATTCATCCAGCTGAAGCCAGGCTGATTTATCATCCTTCCCAATCCACCCTGAGGAAGGAAAGGGATTATTTTCTTCAGAATAGTCCAAATTAACATGAAATGAGTAAAAGAGGAATTAGGAGTAGGGATAAACAGAGTTTCCTTTGGGTTTAGTATTTAGTGTAAGACACTATATCATGGAGACAAAATGTCACTAAAGTTCTTCAAAAGTATTCAAATCCTATTCTGGAGCAAAAGTATTTAATTTAGATACAGAAAAAAAGGGTCTAACAGTTATGGTTTTCAGTATGCATACCACCACAATACTCAGTACTAAAGGCAGCTACTACCTAATGATCAAATAAGATGAAAACCCTTAGCCACCACTACTATAGGATTGCTAAAAGAAATCAGAGATTTCTTCCTTGGAGAACCTTCCAGGGAGAGTTGGGACCTGCCTGGAGATGAGGAACGTACAAGTCCCTTCTATAGAAAATATCATATTTTGTCTTATCTTTTAACTTAGATTTTGGGAGGAAATGTAAAGATAATGTAAAACCTAATATGAAAAAGGCTAAAAATATTTCTTCTTTAATCCAGCAATTCTCTTTTTTTCACATCCTCTAAGGAAATAATCATAAATATTTATGCCCAAAGATATATATCAATTGTTTGGAATAGTGAAACTGCATCATCCTAAAATCCAGCTAGAGGAAGACTTAAATAAATAATAGTTTATACATGTAAATTAATACACAGCCATTAAATTCTTAAGACTTTTTAAAATATTAATTCTTTTAAATAGTGCATTGAAAAATGCCCTGGAAAGAAATATATTCCAAAATATTTTAAAGTGGTTGTTTTTATAGTGATATATAATGATTCTTTTTCTTTATTTACACTTCTCAGTACTTTCCAAATTTTCTTCAATGAGAATATCGTCATTTCCTATCCAGAGGAAAAAAACAAAACTAAGAACTTACGGAGGATCAAAAACTTGAAAATAACATCCAGAAATGGCACAACAATATGAATATACTTAACTATACACTTAAAAATAGTTAATATGGTAAATTTCATGTCATGTGGGGTTTTTTTTACCACAATTTAAAAATAATAATAACATCCAAGCAGGAAGGCCACAAGGGCAGGTGCAGCCTGTTACCTGGAGACCAGACCATCTCAGACAGCTTGGAGGGAGGAAGCTGATAAGTCCTGGCTGAATAGAGCTCTCTGTTTATTCTGAACCAATAAAATAAAATGCTTACGAGCCCAGAAACTGGACCTCTACTGGGTTGTTTTAGTTTTTCCCCTTTGGGGATACTTTGGCATTCATTTCTCCATTTCATCACCTCTACTCAAACTTGAAGATGGGAGACAGAGACCAACACCCTGATAGTGGGCAAGGACCAGAAAAGAGTCAGGGGGAGCTAGAACAAGTGTTGGAGTCCACACGCAGGTTTAACCTCTTTCTTTCTCCCCAAGGCCACACGTTTCCACCCCATTGGCCTCCCTGGTTCCCAACGCCTTTTTCTGGACAAAAGGGCCAACTCAAAAGAGCAAGGACAAGCTTGCTGTGGGGCAGGTGATCTAATGTTGGCAGGTGGCCTGGACCTCCACTCTCCTGTGTAGGGAAGTATCCAGAGCAGACCATCAGTTCCCAAGCCTTCAATACCTGACACACATCAGACCTGCATCTGGGAAAGAAGGGGCTTGGTAAAAGCCATATGTCTTGTATCTAAAGAGGAAGACTTTAGGGGCCTCAGTGACTTTCTCAGGGTTTCTAAAAGATAATCTGAATCTCAGTTGGTGTGTTACCCTTAGACTCCACTCAGAGATGTTATGCAAAATTTAGTAGCCTTTTTTTAATTGGGAAAGTGAAGTTTTAGAAACCTAGGCTTACATAAAACTGAAGAAAACAAACTAAACTCCCCTTTCCTGAACAGACATTAGAAATTAAGAGAAAAGCATTGATGGCAGAACTGAATGATGATGAAAGATCTCTTCGAGCCTTAAAAAATATGTAGAAAATTACTAATATTAATACTACTAACAGTATCATCTACTGAGATCTAGTAGATCTCAGACATAGCTTCAGGCCCTTTTTGTACACTAGCTCCAATCCTCAAAATAACTCAAGAGACAAGTATTATTATCCTGATTTCACATATGAAGACACCAAGGCTCAGAGAGGTTAAGTGGCTTGCCTAAGTAAGGTGATCAACTGTCCTGGTTTGTCCAGGACTGTCCTGAGTTTAGCACTGAAACTCTTGTCTTCCAGGAAACCCCTCAGTCCTCAGCAAATTAGGACATCTGGTCACCCTATGCCAAAGCTACGTAGCTAATAGGAAAGCATGGACTCCAGCCAAGGTTTGTCTGGCTCCACACCTCACTCTCTTTCCACTATGCCAGAGTGAATCCCACTAAGGCAAAATACATACATAAATACAGACAAAGGAGGGAAGGAAGGAAGGAAGGGAGAGAGGGAGGGAGGGAGGAATAAGTCTACTTTAAAGGAAAAAGTATTTGCCTATGAAGCCGAGAAGCATAATACTTAAAACAACATACTGTAAAATTTCAATCTTTAATTCTCTAATTTTAAACAAAATGTCAAAAAAGAGCAAATCTATTGTAAATGGTGGACAGAAGATGGTGAGGATGGAGGAGGACATCAGGCTAGCTGTTCCCTCTGAGCTGACACATTCAGCCTCTGCAAAACTCTCAGTGTGCTGTGTGACATGGGTGCATTTTTAAGGCTGAGGAGACCTGTGGTGTGATGCCAGAGGGTCAGGGAAGGCCCAGGGCCCCCAAAGGGCACTCTCTGCAGGTGAAATCCCTGATCCCTCCAGTGGTGACAGCCAAAAGCCACCCAAAGGTCACTGAGATTGGGTTTGGGCTGAGGCACATTTCATCTCAACACTAATCTTATGTTAGAGCTCCCCAACACACTGGGTTCTGAGTCAGTTTCCATCAATCGAGAGTTTTTCCATTCCTTTCTTGTCTGAATTGGAGCTGGATGTGACCTGCTCACTCTGGTCTCAGGTTTGTGACCAGTCCAGGCTTTTCCTGTTATCAAAGCTGCCACCCTTAGCCCTTGTTGACAATAAAAACTTATTTATTTTGTTCAACAATCCAACGTGAATTTCCCCAAAGAATTTTTTTGAAAGGTAAAATATCAAACATATTAATCATGTAGGACTTTGCCACCCATACTTATTGCCAAAAGGAGGACAGTTGCCATGGCAATGGCTCTGGTAAGGAGGATGGAGTCTGGCTGAAGGGTGAATAAAATAACAATAATAGGGCATAGGCCACCCAGCTAGCCCCCCTTAGGGTACTGGGAGTGTTTGCCCAAGTCTTAGGAGTTAAGTCATAATTAAGAGAGAATGAGAGAAAGAAAAATGTCCAACAAGCATTTTGAGGGATGGGGGTGGGGCGTCAGAATGGGTGGGTGTATGTGACTGTGTCTTCTCCTGAGGGCTGGCAGAACCCTCCCACCACTAGCCCTTGTGCAGACAGACCAGCCCCATCCATCTGCAAAAGGGCACAGCCAACGGAGCAGAGAGAAGCCAGTGAAGTGTTCACTGGAGAGTTGGCATTGGAATGACCCTCCTGGCCTCTCTGGCAACATACTCCAAGTCACTACCGGGTTCATTCTCTGTGACCCAGTGGTCCCTTCCTGGAATCTGCCCAAAGGAAATCATCCTGACTCTAAAAAAAGCTTGTTCTGTGGCTAAGGGAACCATCAGCTGAAGGTACTTGGTAGTACTTTTGATAGTATTATCACACCAGATATATGTCTTTCCATGTGCAAGAAATGCTAGTGAAATTGGTGAGAGAAAGCTGAACAAAAATAAAACTTTACCTTCTAAAAAAAGCAAAATTCAGCCCCTATGGAGAGAATAAGTTCTCCACTTGCAGAATTTGTAACATTTCCGTGCACCAACCCGCATTCTCATTACTGCCAGGGCTGTGCCTATAAAAAGAATATCTGTGCAATGTGAGGAAAAAGGGTTTGTTACCAAAAACCACCAGCAAACATCTGTCTAGATGTATTGATGCAGTTGCTGGCTTTCAGTATGATTTTACTTTCTTCTTGGACTTTTCAAGGCATAACATAGATGTTCAAGTTACAAAATAACATGTTTTAAGGCAAATAAGTAAGTTTAAAGCAGGGGAGTTGATAGGTATTCATTCTTCCGCCCTTAAGAAGTTGAATAGCAACAATGTAACTAAGCCTTCTGCCTTAAATTGTTATTTTCCTTACAACCATTTTATTGAACTTGAATAGGTGGCAAATTTAATGGAAAAAATTTCCTGCTTTATTTGCACTTTTTATTTAACATTATTCATATGATTCTTATTATCCTCTCCCTCTATTATATTTACAGATATGGCAGATGTGAGCAAGAGACTATTAATATTTTGCTCTGAACTTGGCATCCAGACTTAAAATTCTCCCCTCATTCCCTTGTTGGTTGCACAGTTCTTCAAATCAACAGTTGCTAAATTAGTTGCGGTTTCACAGGGTGTTTAAATATTTGAGACCATTGTTGCTGAATGGTTGCTTGGTAATCAGCCCAGACCCAAATCAAACACAAGTTGTATTTATGATTTTTTAATTTGTTCTTGAAGCCAAAATGTCAATACCTTTCTTTCTTTTCTTTTTAATTTTTTTTTATTGAAGTATAGTTGATTTACAATGCTGTGCCAATCTCTGCTGTACAGCAAAGTGACTCCGTTATACATACATACACGTTCTTTTTTATATTCTTTTCCATTATGGTTTATCACAGGTTATTGAATATAGTTCCCTGTGCTATACATTAGGATCTTATTGTTTATCCATTCTAAATGTAATAGTTTGCATCTACCAACCCCAAACTCCCAGTCCCTCCTTCTCCCTCCCCTCTCCCCCTAGGCAACCACAAGTCTGTTCTCTATGTCTATGAGTCTGCTTCTGTTTTGTAGATAGGTGCATTTGTGCCTTATTTTAGTTTCCACATATAAGTGGTATCATATGATATTTGTCTCTCTCTGACTTACTTCACTTAGTATGATCATCTCCAACATGTGGCATCCATGTTGCTGCAAATGGCTTTATTTTGTTCTTTTTTATGACTGAGTAGTATTCCATTGTATATATGTACCACATCTTCTTTATCCATTCATCTGTCGATGGACATTTAGGTTGTTTCCATGTTTTGGCTATTGTGAACAGTGCTGCTATCAACATAGGGGTACATGTATCTTTCTGGTTTTTTGTTTTGTTTTGTTTTGTTTTGTTTAACATCTTTATTGGAGTATACCTGCTTTACAATAGTGTGTTAGTTTCTGCTGTATAACAAAGTGAATCAGCTATACATAAACATATATCCCCATACCTCCTCCCTCTTGTGTCTCCCTCCCACCCTCCCTATCCCACCCCTCTAGGTGGACACAAAGCACCGAGCTGATCTCCCTGTGCTATGCGGCTGCTTCCCACTAGCTATCGGTTTTACATTTGGTAGTGTATATATGTTCATGCCACTGTCTCACTTCATCCCAGCTTACCCTTCCCCCTCCTTTCATATGAGATCAAGAACACAAGAAACACCCCACATAGGTCCAAATGAATACACTGGACTTCAGAAAAACATGACACACATTACCTTGAGTTCAAACTGTCATGAAGACCAGGAGAACAGTGTTCATCCGTGAGGATGTATAATGTAAATGAATCCCCACTCTTCGGGAAAGTTCTTTGAAGTAGAAACAAAATTTTTTTTTCTTTGCCTCCTCCTCTCTCCCACCAAAATAGATGATAGATGATTGATAGATAGATAGATAGATAGATAGGAACAAAGCGGGGGGAAGACTTTGGGCACGAAGAAGTTCAGTGCAGCATTGTTTTTAATTCTGTAAAACTGGAAAAGGGAAAACAAAAACCTTAATCTTAACAGCAAGGAAAAAGTTAAACTATGATGCAGTAGCACAGTGAAATATAATGCAGACAATAAAATGATGTTTAAGAAATCATCGTAACATATGGAGAAATTCTCATCCTTTCATGTTACAAGAAAAGGTAAAATTCATCATTGTAAATGCAATATAATTTAATCATAGGGAAAACATGTAAGAATCTGGAAGGAAATGCATCAAACTATTGACAGTTCTTGTCTTGAAGTGCTGAGACCAGGGTAAGTATATTTTCTTCTATTCCATTTTTTCCAGGTTTTCTATAACGGGCATGTAATTTTTATGTTTGCAATAACAATCAACTCTTTTAAAAACCCAATACCTATCTCTTACCTCATAGCTATTCCCAACCCACATTGCTCTTGTCTACTTCTACTACAGAGGCTGGAAAATGTGAAGTAGTCACTTTTCCAGCCACCTCTGTCTTAACAGAAGACACCTGACACAATTCTAGCCAATAAGATGTGGCAGTCTGAGCCTTGCCTTTCCCCCTTCCTCCTCCTTCTTGTCTAGAATGTAGTGACTGAGGCTGCATCAAGCATCTGGGAACCAAGCTGGATAGGCCAAGAGACTCACAGATATGCTGGCTGTAACACAGTCCGGTACTGAACCAATGCCAGCAGCTGAGAGTTGTTAAGAACATGATGCAAAGTGTCGGAGAAAGCTGTGCAGCAGCAAGTCCAGGAGTGGAGGTTCTCACCCATTAGATTCATGTGGTGAGATTTTTGTAAATACTGATGCCTGGGTCTTGACCCTGGAAATTCTGATTTAATTGGTCTGGGCTGTGCTCTGGACAACATGATTTTTTTTAATTCCCCAGGTCATTCAGCCAGAGTTGAGAACAAAGTTCTGGAGGCATATAGAAGATGAGGTCTGAGACAACATCCCACTAGCCAATGGTTCAGACTTCCCATTAAGTGAAACCAATAAACCCCACTGTCACTGGATTTTCTGTTACTAGAAGTTGGATATATTCCTAACTGATGCAATTGTACTGCTTCTTAAGGCTGGCCCAAATGTGTGAAAACATGAGCAAAAAAAATTTCATAGCACATAATAGTCACATAGATATTTCTCCTTCTCAGTGTGGACTTTTCCCCCTTTGAAATCACACCCAGGTAAAGACAGATTTATGAAGTATGTAAAAGTACAGTTTCATTGCCAAGAGAGAGCCCCCAAACTTACAATTTCATGCCCTCTCATTCCTTCTATGCCTCCATTGGTATTGCCCCCATTGTGGTAGAGACCAGGAACTACGGCAAAAATCCCACATCACATCCTGGCCAGCCCCCAGGCTCCCTCCCCTTGATGTTAGCACCTGGCTATACGTCTGAACTGTAATACCTTAATACTCAAAGTATGGTCCGTGGACCAGCAGTTTTGGTATTGTAACTGAGCAGGACCCTCTAAGACCTTCCCAGGAAAGACCCCTCCTCCATATCCTTTAGCTTTAGCTCTTCTCTGAAGTACCTAGATAGTAGTATCTGACGCACATTTCCTGAGTTGTTTTACAGATGCTAAAACCACCACCAAACGGAAAAAGTTAACTACTTGATGACCATGAGCACATAGCCCCCTGACCTACTGGTACCTAAGGACTGATAATGTTAACTCCTGTGACACTGCCCTGTTACCTCACCATCAATCACTCAATCAGAGAATTGTGCACAAACTGATCACATACCCTGGGACTCCCCTCCCTCACCTGGCCTTTTAAAATGATTTGCTGAACCCATCAGGGAGTTCAGGTGACTTGAGCACTAGCTGCCCTGGACTCCTGGCTTGGTGCCCTGCAATAAACACTGCACTTTCCTTCACCACAAGCTGGAGTCAGTACACTGACTTTACTGAGCATGGGCAAGCAGACCCAAGTTTGGTTCCATAACAGTATTACCTGGGAGCTTGTTAGAAATGCAGACTCTTGATGCCAATCCCAGACCTACTGAATCAGAATCTGTATTTTAATAAGATCCTCAGGTGATTCTTATGCTTGTTAAAATTTGAGAAACCCTGCTGTAAGAAAGCCCTAGAATTAATTATGTTTAAAGCAATGGTTCTCTCTCTAATACACTCTCCTTTTGGTTCCTCTTTTGCTGTTAAACAGAAATGGAGGAGGGGAAGGAAGAAAGGACAAGAGAGAGCTAAAGCTATCACTGAGGCTGCTGTGAAAAAAAACCGAGTAGGACATGCTTGCCTATGTCACCAGTGGGCTCTCCCTCTCTTTCCCCTCCCCAGGCTAAGAGCGGGAACTTGAGCCCCCTCACCCTCAGCCCTCTCCCCACTAGGGTCCATCCCAGGTGAATACTCCACCTACCCACCAGAGGGAATGGGAAAGGAGCATATTAAATTCCTTCTTTTAACCTTTTTGCTGCAGCAAGTGTGCCAATCCCACAGCAAGTCCTTTAGGGAAGTAAAATTTCAGACAATTTTGAAAGGAAAAAATCACCACTTTTTGTGTGTATATAGAAGAAAGTAGGACCCTAGGGGAAATGAAGGGACCGGGATGGGAGAGGAGAGGGCAGGAGAAGTGGAGCTGAGTGGAGCCTATATATCCATTGAGGAATTCTCACACAACAGAACATCTACCACGAGGGAGATCTGTTTGCAGGAGGATCTGGGAGAAAGATTGCAGATGTCTATGACACTGACACTTAGATCCTGGCACACAACGTTAAGGCTTTAGCAACAAGAGAGGACAAAGTCTGTCTCCAAAGTTATAAAGGGAGGGGTTATACATGGAGAGAGGAAAGTCACTCTGAGGCAGGAGAGAGGCAGGGTGTCCTGATGTGGTCCTGGAACAGTGGTTCAGCATATCTGGTATAGAACGTTTTTAAGTCAGACACAGGTTGGCATTGTTCACCAGCCCCTAGGAGCTTATGCCAAGTTTTGGGCAGAGGAGGCTAGAACTGGGTGAGTGAAGTTCCACTTGGATGAGAGCCTCCCCCCAGCTCAGACAGAGGTAGCTAAGCAAACTGATGCTTGTGTCAACTGGAGTTATAACCCTTGCCTCTCAGTCAATGAGGCAAGCTGAGCTGACACAGGAAGCTCACCCCCACACCCAGTTCAAACACATAGGTATGCTGTATAAAATTAAACAAAAATATTTTGTTACTCTTTAGCCAAACTGTGCTGGAAATGAAAAAAGAACTCAAAGGCAGAGTGATAAGTGGGAGTTGATGGCTCCCAGGGGGGTTTCCACTAGACATACATCATGGGGTTTGTATTTTAACCTCCTTTGGAAAGTCTCAGCCCCCACACTGAGCTCACTGCATAAAGGGGAATACTGCCCTCACTGGCCCCAAAACACAGAAGAGCTACGTGCCACTGATTGTGGACCAAAGATGGAAAAGAAATCACCTGTGAGAAAAATGAACCCACATTCTATGTTGTATATAGAACTTCATGTCTACAATCTGTGCTTCTCCACGTTTTTCTTGGCTTGGGGTTTTTGCCTGGCACAAAAATTATTACCAAAAGTCGTCTGGAGGAGCTTCCAGTATGGCTTAGAAAGCTCCTTCCAGACTGATCCTCCTGCAGATAACAAATATAAACGCTGTAAAAAATAGAAAAAGCAACGACCTGAAGCCACTAGAGAGTGAACAAAGTCAGGCATATTCTGGAGGGTAGTTTACACTTGGAAGAAAGAAAACTCACACAAAGCAGGTTTTTGTGGCTTCTAGCCCAAGGGAAGAACAGAGTTAGGAAGCAAAAAGCAGCTAAAACTCTATTAGAAAATCTATAGTCTTGGGGCTTCCCTGGTGGCGCTGTGGTTGAGAATCTGCCTGCCAATGCGGGGACACGGGTTCGAGCCCTGGTCTGGGAAGATCCTACATGCCGCGGAGCAACTAGGCCCGTGAGCCACGGCTACTAAGCCTGCATGTCTGGAGCCTGTGCTCCGCAACAAGAGAGGCCGCGATAGTGAGAGGCCCGTGCACCGCGATGAAGAGTGGCCCCTGATTGCCACAACTGGAGAAAGCCCTCGCACAGAAACGAAGACCCAACACAGCCATTAATTAATTAATTAATTTTGTTTTTTTTTATAATCTATAGTCTTTATGGACTGAAGAATCAGAGAAAAGAGTCAGGGCAACTACAGCCACTATAACGTGAGGGGAGAATACTGGAAGAAAGACACCCAGAGGTGTAAGGTCTAAATTTTGTGTGTAATATTTTCCCCAAATCTCTGAGTAAACTCTACACGTGCAGGGCTGACTAAAAACAGCTGCCTTAGGTAAAAAACTGAATGGAGATTTGAGATGCCCCCCAGGAAACAGAGTTTGCAGTTCAAATACAAGCAAGTTAATTGTCAACTCAAACAAACAAACAAATCAATACTCTGGAAGAATATAGTAAAATCCAATGTCTCTAGAACATAACATTTACAACATCCAGAATAGAATCCAAATTATTTTACATGCACATGACATGACCCATTTTTAATAGAAAAGGCAATCAATGGAGACTGACTTCAAGATAACCTAGATGCTGGAAGTAACAGACAAGGATCTTAAAGTGGCTATTGTAACTATGCTCAAATACATAAAAGAAAATATGCTCATAATGAATGGAAAGATGAGAAATATCAGCAGAAATAGAAACTGTTTTCAAATGAAATTCTAAAACTGAAAATATGATTTCTGTAACAAAAAATGTATGAACTTATAATCAAAATGGAGATGACAGGAAACCATCAGTTAACTTGAAGATAGATCTGTAGAAATTACCTAAGGACAGAGAAAAAGAACAGTGACATGTAAGACAATATCAAAAAGAAACAATGGAGGCCAGAAAACGGTGGTATGATATAATTAAGGTGCTGGAAGAAAAAACTGTCAAGCTAAAATGATATATTGAGCTCAATTATCTTTTAATAATAATTAAAAGTGAGTGAAGGCAAAATATAGTTTTCTGATAAAAGGAAATCATGAGAATGCATTGCCAACAGATCTACACTACAAAAACTGCTAGAGAAAGTTCTTCAGACTGAAGGGAAATGATACCAGATGGAAACTAGGATCTTCAGGAAGAAATGAAGAGCACTAGAAACAAATCTTATTAAATAGGACATTGTATATCACTAGATATAATGCAAGGCTCAAAGCCTGAGAATTTGAGACAATCAGTGCACTACATCCATCCTTCCACCACCACAGCATTTCTGGGCAGCTGTCAGTGTTCCCACGCTCCCCCACATGGCTGGGAGTAGCAATAGAGCCACATTAAGAAGGATATTTCTCTTTCTGACTTACTTCACTCTGTATGACAGACTCTAGGTCCAACCACCTCACTACAAATAACTCATATATATGGAATCTGAGAAAAAAAAAAAAAGGTCATGAAGGACCTAGGGGTAAGACGGGAATAAAGACACAGACCTACTAGAGAATGGACTTGAGGATATGGGGAGGAGGAAGGGTAAGCTGTGACAAAGTGAGAGAGTGGCATGGACATATATACACTACCAAACATAAAATAGATAGCTAGTGGGAAGCAGCCGCATAGCACAGGGAGATCAGCTCGGTGCTTTGTGACCACCTAGAGGGGTGGGATAGGGAGGGTGGGAGGGAGGGAAACACAAGAGGAAAGAGATATGGGAACATATGTATATGTATAACTGATTCACTTTGTTATAAAGCAGAAACTAACACACCATTGTAAAGAAATTATACTCCAATAAAGATGTTAAAAAAAAAAGAAAAATATATCTGCTGATGTACAAAGAGGAAACACAAGAGCACTGAATAAGTAATAGTAATAGGCAAACCTTGGCAGTCTTTAAATCCGATACTAAACCAGGAAATTCTTAACTTTGAAAACTTAATTGAAAGAATATTTTCAAAATTGTTACTTTACACATTTGATACAGAGGTGGAAGCTTCCAGGATGAGAATTTCCTCACAATCCCCATATCTCAAAGGTATCACTGAGTAGGTCTTTAGGTGATAAACAAAGACAGTATAGAAGACAAAGAACAAATCAATGGCTATTCTCTGCGTGTCTTGTCTCATATTAGGAGATAGTGTCAGCTTTTTAAAAATCTGTTTTCATTTTATACTCATCACCAAGCTATTGGTCTGTTAGACATCTCTTCTTGTGTTTTGATCTCTCTTTTTTGTGTGTTAACACTGAATATTTTGAGCAACACATGGGTTTCTTTGTTTTGTGCTTATGGATGAAATGTGTATCAGTAAGAACAAAGTCAATTTCATAGTCCTTGGTTCTCAACCAGAATGTGCTAAGGAATGGGAGGCTTCTGGACTCCTAGAAGAATAACAGCCAAAAAAATGTAATTTTATGCCTAGTACATTGAGTTGATTGATTGAAAATATCTGCTAACATAATTTCTTCACTCTAGGGTGATGGTGGGAGAATTATGTGTATATATGAAAGTTGTAGGGCAATAAGATTTTAAAAGAAATGAAACTAAATTCATTCTGCTTTTAATCACCTAGAAACTTTTTTTAAAAAGGATTACAAGTGTCAATTACTCATCATAATTGATGGCAAATAGTTCAACTCTCCTCTCCCTTTAAGCATATTTCTCTCCTGAATGTGGAAGAAAAGGCTTTCTGAAGCAGCAGTCCTTATGTTAGACACCCTCAAGGGAATTATTATAGCCCCTGCTGCTGACAGTTTAACCGCAGAGCAGTCACTGAGGAGTATGGTTCACAGAGGAGGATGAGACAAAGAGTGTAAAGATACTATTGTGAAACCCAATAGCTGGCTGCCCTCTGGTTCTCCTGCTCTACCCTGATTTCATGTTGCAATGGAATGGAAACTCCAAAAATAGGCTAAACATGGGGCACCTACACTTGGAGAGGATGTGCAACACTTTAACATTCTCTTTCCTAAATGGAAGCTAGCTCTTCTTTCTATGAACAGGAGAATTGGCACTTAATTTTTTCTTCCCCAAATGGGTTTCATGTATATAATATACTTTCAAGATTCACTTGTATTCACTTATTGAACAAACATGTACTGAATATCTATTTTACACAAACATGTAGAAAATTTGCCATTAAAATAAAATATTTATAAACCATGTAGCAAAATATCTTTAAAATTTTGAAAGGAAGGAAGGAAGGAAGGGAGGGAAGGAGGAAGGGAGGAATGGAGAGAGAGAGGAAGAAAGAAAGAAAGAGAGAGAGAGAGAGAGAGAGAGAAAGAGAGAAAGAAAGAAAGAAAGAAAGAAAGAAAGGAAAGAAGAAAGAAAAAAGAAAGAAAGAAAAAGGAAGGAAGGAAGGAAGATAATAGCCTGAAATAACTGAAACTATAAGGTCCCAGAGCAGGTACTCCATATGGATGCATCCACATCCCAGCATACACAAGCTTCCCTCACTAAAACATCTTTCACTAAAATTAAGCTTACTATCAACAATTATAAAGCATGTGAGGAAATAAATCATGATGAGAAAGTCACCAGATTTGAAAACCAAGAGAAATCAAAAATCAAGATCTACAGCTAATAGAAAAATATGAGGCTGTAAAATAAGGACACTTTAAATGTGTCCCCCAAAAAAAGAATTGGGAAAAATGAACAGGTGGTATTTTAAAATGAACCAAATAGAAATGCTGGAAATTTAAAATATAGTCATTGATGTAAGAATCATAGTCAGGTTAAATAACGGACTAGATATAGCATGGTATCTCAGAAGAATGAGTAAAGGAAATGACTCAGCACAAGAAGAGAAAGAGATGTAATGCCTAAAAAAGATTTTAGATACATGACACACAAGATGAGGAGCTTTAACATTCACTTAACATGGATCCAAGAGACAAGATTAGTCAACCTGGAGGAGAGGAAATGTCTCTAGAACTGGAGAAAGACATATTCTCTGGTATGAAAAGCACACTGCTTCCTGAGGAGAATTAAGCTATACTTAGGGACATAGTCATGAAAATGCAGAATATTAGGAATAAGAAGAACATCTTAAAATAAGTAAAGAAAAAATTATTTATTATAAATCCATGGCAATGAGACTGACATCAGTACCAAAAAATGCCAGAAGACTTTGTAATCATATCTTCAAAGTTCAGAGGAAAAACAGTTGTCAAGCTAGAATTTTACAACCAGCTAAACTATCATTCCAAAGTAAGGGCAAGATGAAGTCTTTCCAGGGACCAGCATAGAAGGTACTGGCCATTCCAGCTGTCATTGTGCTCAGGAAACACAATGTGACTGTGTGAGCCACACAGAATTCTCCCAGTGGAAAAGGGTCAGGTCTGAGGAACTAGAGGTCTTGTTGACTCTATCAGGTGGGTATTACCAAGCCAATACTACTGAGGATTATATCCAGACACTTAAGAACAGGTGGGCCTTGAAGAGCAAGCATCATCTTAGCTTTAGTGCTTTTTACCCACCAAAATTACTTCATTAGTTTTAGAAGTACAAAGATAACACATTCTAGGTAGGCAGAGGGACCAGCTAAATCTACATTGTGCTCAACCTGGGATTCAAGCATATATGGATATCCTGGTCAAGTCTTTTTGTATGCAAGGAGCAGAAAACCCACTGTATGATTTGGGGCCTCTCTGCCAGCTGCTTACTCCTCAACTAAAAATGGTTGCCCCACCCAGATCCAACTCTGCATGAACTTTTAGTTAAAGTATCTACTACAATCTAAGCAGAACCTATGTTTCTCTTAGTTTAAATTCTTCTCACGAGAGAAAATCTGACTGACCACTAACTGATGAAAATTTTGTCATCCTCTGTGAAGGGTGCACCTCTGATCCAATCAGTTCTGTCCCTGTAGTAGCCTTGGCTACTCAACATCCGTCCTATTACCATCACTTTTTCTTGCTAAAGAAGTATATCCACCCTCCATCCTATGGCCCTTTCCCCAGCTCAAAGGATATATTTTGATTGGCCTAAGTCAATCATAGTGGCTCATTCCCCTTCCCAGGGATTGGTTTAGGGAATGGAGAATATGATCCGGTTTTAACTAGTGATTTGTAAAGGAAAGTCTGTTGGAGGATTCTAAGAAAAGATTTCTTCACTTCCTAATGAGAAGACAGCAAAACCTACAGACCCATCCCCCAAATACACACACACACACACTCACACACACACACACACATTCTTCCTCCATCTAGCATAACCATGATTATATGTGATGACTGGAAACATTGAAGCCAGGTTGCTACCAGCCTGAAGATGAAGGAGAGCAGAAGAGAAGCCTAGGGAAAGTGGAAACAGAACTCTAATTCTGCTCCTCATTTGCAGACATTCCATCTCTGAACTCTTTGTAATGTATGATAGTTAGCTTCTTTATTGCATAACCAAATTTCAGTTGGGATTTACTACTACTTAAAGCCAATGTATCTTAATTAAAAGAAACATGGACACCCATGCCAGGCTTTCATCAGAGACCTTGAGTGGGTACAGCTCCCACAGAAATATCCACTGTGCCAAGTGGGTTTGGTAGACTTGAGGAGCATAAGGAATGAAGTATGTCCTAGAAAATCCCATCTCAAGAGAAGAAAAATGACAAAGAACAGGTTTACTTCAAGCATGAGTAGGGATGATTCTGGATGTAGTGTGTAATTTTGATTGTCCTCTAATCTAGTGTGCATAAACTTGTGTCTGAGTTCTAGGGCAAATGCACTGCAAAAAGAAGCAAAACATATTAATGGCTACAGTAGTCCCTCCTTATCTGCCATTTTGCTTTCTGTGGTTTCAGTTACCACCAGTCAACTATGGTCCAAAATTATTAAATGGAAAATTCCAGAAATAAAGTCATAAGTTTTAAATTGTGCACCATTCTGTGTAATGTGATGAAATCTCATGCCATCCCACTCCGCCCCACTCCATCCTACTCTGTCTCATCCAGGAAGTGAATCATCCTCTTGTCCAGCGTATGCCACCTATTAGTCGCTTAGTAGCCATCTTGGTTATCAGATCCACTGTCATGTTATCACAGTGTTTGTGTTCAAGTAACCCTTGTTTTATTTAATAATGGCCCCAATGGGAAGAGTAGTGTTGCAGGCAACTCAGATATGCCAAGGAGAAGCCCTAAAGCGCTTCCTTTAAGTGAAAAGATGAAAGTTCTTGACATAAGGAAAGAAAAAATATGCTGAGGTTGCATATTTACGGTTAGACTTATGGTTAGAATGACTTTCCTATCTGTGAAATTGTGAAGAAGGAAAAAGAAATTTGTGCTAGTTTTGCTATCATACCTTAAACTGCAGAAGTTACTGCCACAGTGCATGATTAATCCACTTTTATTAGTATACTGTTATAATTGTTCTATTTGGTTATTAGTTATTATTTAACAACAATCTCTTACTGCATCTAATTTATACATTAAACTTTATCATAAGTATGTATGTATAGGAAAAAATATAGTATATATAGGGTTAGGTACTCTCTGCGGGTTCAGGCATCCACTGGGGGTCTCGGAATGTATCCCCCATGGATAACAGGGAACTACTGCACTTCACTAAGATCTTAATGCCATCCTGAGAGGTTCTAGTAGCTTTGGTGCCATGACCTAGCTGTGTCAGGAGACTAGAATGAAGCTTCCTTGGAGGGAAGAGGGGTCTTTGAATCTTTGTACCAAATGGGCACAAACATCTCCCTCTTTGGAGCCAGGGACAACAATCATTGGATCTTAAAAGTCTAGACTGATTCCAACTGGCTGTGCTGAGAAGGACTCAGGCATGAGAGACTGCCATGGTCAGTGAGCAGTGTCTGTCATGCAAGTGGCTGGGGACAAGCAGCACCCACGTCACACTCTCACCCTCCCGAATCCCTTCCGAGACCTCAGCCAACCGCTCCTTGCATAACAGGGAAGGTGCACTCCCTCCAGCACCCCACATCACGCATTCAAAAATCTTATATTTTATTCTTTATGCTCTTAAACAAGGATACACTTACAAAAGTGCACTGTCTCCAACCAATTCAGGCACTGTTAATAATCCTCCAAGACCAAGAGCCATTCTCATCACTTTTATTGTCCCTTGCCAATCCGCAACTTGACACGCCTCAACTTGCTGTTTCTTGAAGATCAACAGCACTCCAACCTAGCGAATTTTACTTCAGAATTTTAGTATTATTGTTATTTTTATGATTTTTCTTGTCTTCCTGCTTCATCCTAAAGATTTTAACCATGAGTAGCTTTGACATGCTTCAAAACTGCTTTTGTTCTTTCAGGGAGCTTTTGGAGAGGGTCCAACTTCACAACGTCCCTGTGAAACAAGGCCATGGAGAATCCTTTGAATTTACTTCCTCAAATATTTCTTGAGTACCTACTCTGTACCAGGTGCCATGGTAGACACAAAGATGAATAAAGAAGGAAAAGAAAGTGCCACTTGTTGAGATTCTGCTGTGCTATGTAATGTGCCAATACCATGCCAGGGACTTGGAAGTGCTTCAGCTCATTTCATTTCCATAGCAACCAGCAACCTCCCAAAGCATTATTATCACAATTAGAGCTGAGGAAACTGAGACTCAGAGGGGTAACATGACTGGTCCAGTCATTCTTCTAGTGATTAGAGGAGCTGGCATTTGAATCATGTCTGTCTGACTTGTGGACAAAAAATGTCACCTGCCATATCAGTAAACAAAGGATGTTGGGACGACCAATCAATCAGCCACTGCAGTCCCCGAATGTGCACCCTACGGAGATTCAGGATGGAGAAAAACAGGATTACTGGCCCTAGATAGCTGAGGTGTCTATCAAAGGAATGATTTAAATGAGCCCAGATTCTTGCATCTTCCCATACATAGAAAAGTGCTAAATTCATTAACCTAAGATGTCTGGTTTTCTTTAGTGGTAATCTTTTGATGCTCGTCTACCTGGGTTTTTTGTTTGAATTTCTGTATATCCCGTCTCCTCCCTTACCTCTTCAGATCTGTCCCTCAGAGCTATCTGAGAGCCTGTCTCCAGGGCTTAAGTCCTCAGTAAAGCTAACGAATAAAACATAATTCTCAACTTTTAGGTTGTGCACTTTTTTTCAGTCAACAGACTCAAAGCCCATTGTGTTTCAATGCACCAAGACAAGGGACCAAATGAGAAGTAAGGCTTAAAGGAAAGGGGGAAGAGGGGTCCTGGGAAATTTGGAGCCAGAGAATTTCCTAGCAAGCTGTACGAAAGTAGGCCAGTTACTAACCTCTCTCAGCCTCAGCAGCTCAGTCAACACGGGCTAACACGTACCTTGCAAGGTTGTTGTGAGGATTAAAAATAATACGTGTAAAGCATCTAGCACATGGTACTAGTCTATAAAGAATAATTATTATTATTCACAGCTATGCAAATTACCATTTCTCAAAGAGGCAGGAGCCATTTTCCTACACCCCAAGTTCTCAGAATTTGCAGTGGGTATGAAATCTAGGACCTAAGTTAACAGGAATTTGCTATATGGCTTTGAGAAGGCATATGTTTGTCTCAAGAATCTCCAGAAAGTCTGTAAGAAGAGAAAATCCCAAATCAGAGGCAAAATCAAGTCCTCATTCAGGGCAGACACTGGGCAGGAATGCCAAGAGAACCCACCATAGTTCAAGCCTGCTTCTGAATTTGCGTGAAAAGTGAAAAACAACATGACCACGGATCTGGCCCCATGGAATAGTCATGGGCATCTTCAGTGAGAAGAAGGCCATTATCTAAGCTGCTTGGAGTCTCACCGCAAATCTTTACAGAAAGACACAAACTCACATTGGATCAGGCTTTTGTGGGTCTCCAGGAAATGCTGACTTTGTTAATGTCACCACAAACGTGTCCCTGAATGAGGGAATTGACAGGACACCTGTCTCTGCATTGAAACCTGATTAAAGCAAGTCCAGCCCCTACTATTCTCTCAGGAGTCTTCACAGTTTCTAAGCTGTTTAGTCCTTTGTGATTTGGTCATTTCTATGGCAGGAAGATTTCATCCTTGATTCTTCTAGTGATAATCCATCCACAGCACAGCATGAATACTCAAGGAACAGGCTGCCTCCCAAATAGAGAGGATTGACTGGGTGGAAGGACTTGATAGGAACTGAAAATGCATCCCCGTGACACCAAAAGCCACCCTCACAAATAAGAATTTTTCCCTACCTCCTGTCACTGATGCTGTGAATTCTTCTCTGGAGGAAGAGAGGCAGGCAGGTGGCATCCCAAACTGTTTCATGAAAGAACCCCTCAAAAAGAGGGTAATAGTGGAGATGCTGCGCCACATTGTGAATATACTAAAAACTACTGACTTGTACACTTTAAAGTTGTGATGTTTATGTTATATGAATTATATCTCATAAATATTTTTTAAACATTAAAAAAAAAAAAACAAGAGAAGTTCAGCTTTGGGAAACTTGTCCAGGAAGCCTGGAGGGCCCAGACCCAATTAGAGCTCCAGACAGGTACTCTTGTGCACGTCACGTTCTGCTCTGTAATACATCTGTATTTGTTGTAATGTTTTAAGGGTTAAAATTATTTGCCAGTTAAAATGCTTAAGCTTTATCCCCTCAGATATTTAAATAAAATTGATAACCCAGGAAGATGTGCCTTAGTTTTCCAGGGGTTTGGAGAACCTTGTGGCAACACCACTTGCTTGTGGGCTTAAGAAGCATGAGAAGCCAGCCAGGCTTACCAAAGTGTGATCCCGGGTGTGGATCTCAGGATGCTATCCCAGTGCCTATAAAAAACTGTTGTCTGTCATTCCAGTAAACAACAAAGACTGCCCACCATCAAGTCATCGGCCACTGCAGCCACCCCCGTCAGTACTCTATGAAGGGAATTTTGGATGAAGAAAAACAGGATACTGGCCCTAGATAGTTAAGATGCAAATCTAAGGAATAATTTCAATGAGCCCAGATTCTTGCATCTTCCCATACATAAAAAAGCACTAAAATCATTAACTTGAGTCGTCTGTCTTTTGTGATTAGCAGTAATCTTTTGATGTTCGACCCCATGTTTGGTTTGTCTTTGCTTTTTTATTTTTTCAGCAAAAACTCCTATATAACCTGGCTCCTCCCTTACCTCTTTGGAACTGTTCCTCAGAGCTATCTGAGAGGCTGCCTTCCCAGGCTTTAGTTCTCAGTAAGGTCCCCGAATAAAACATAACTCACAACTTTTAGGTTTGCATTTTTCTTCAGTCGACAGTCCCAATATGCGATTCCAGGGTGTGGATCCCAGGGTATAGATCCTTGCTGTGGACTCTGGTCTGGTCAGGTCACTCAGAACATTCATTTCTTCTTCTGTTAAATTAGGAATCCAGCACCTACTGTACTATGAAACACACCCAAACCTATATATATATACAACATATATATATGCTTTGTCACAGGAATAATTGGCAAAAGACAAAACAACAATGACCACAACATCACCCAAAACAACATTACACAGACATTCATAATCACTAGAGGGTACCTCCAGATTTGAAAGAGCTTATCCAAGGCAAGAGACCTCCCTCAGGTGAGCAAAGAACAAACATTTAATGGAAGATTGCCAGTTGAAGCAAGAAAGAAAAGCTCCTGCATCCAGTAATGGACCCCTGTGAGGCCAAGGTCAGGGCAGACCTCTGCAGCTGGAAGAAACATCCTTTCCTCATTATGGGTTCAGACTGTAAGTCAAGAACAAAATAGTTGCTTGTTTTCACAACAGTACAGATCAAACGGTAAAAGAAGTGATTATACCAAATAGAAGATTTAAATTAGAGGTCCATCCTCATCCACCAAACCAGAAATCAGCACAACCTAGCTTCCTTCCTGTGTCCAGTGTGCAGAGGCCTAGGGCTGACGCTTCAGCCACAAATGTGGATGTGGTCACCGTCGTGAAGAGGTGCGCAGGAGCGATACATGGCTTAGGCCTGAGCAGGCAAGCGGCCCAGGCCTCATGGGGCCCTGCTCCTTCAAGTGCCTTCCTGGACATTTTCTAAGCACCCCTCAGGGCCTGGAACCGGCTGGGGCCAGCAGTGCCGTCTGAGAAGACACCTCAAGCCCAGACCAGGACACAGAGAACTCCATCCCTGTTTCTCTCCTTCTCAGTGCTGACTCTGTACCCTGGATGTGGGGTTGGTTGGATGCCCAAAGGAGCTCTGGAACATGTGCCTACGTGTCCCCAGTTTCAGGCCAGCAGCCAGGCCAGCAGCTCACCCTTCCTACTTAGTACAGTATTTCTCTGTGAGATCATGCAAGATTGGGCCCCTAAAATGGTCTTAACATGCTGAGTTGGGGTGACACTCGCATATTCCACAGAATAAGTTCAGGGCCCGTGTGTCAACCCTCCCCCTTCCCCCATGTTCTATGCTCAGTGCCGCCTCAGATCTACAACATCGGACAGCAGCAGGTGTCACTTATCCTATGTGTCCCCAGCTGCTGGCGCCCAGGGAGGTCTCCCAAGCCCTCACAGGCTCCATGCCACACGCCCAGAGGTCCTCTGGGGATGGTCTCACCTACATCCCCTGAGGCCTCTTGAGATTGCCGCTCTGCAACACCAGGGGGCGCTTTAATTGATGTCCTCTCTTGCTCCTAATCCATGTGGCAACACTGGGCTCTCCTGCTCAGTCTTCCCCCACGGTAGAGGACAGAAGGACATGCCTCATACAAGGTATGTGCCTTGCTTTTCTCACTCCCCTCACAGGCCCCTCGTCCATCCTCCCTGCAGGCAAAGGTGTGTCTATGTTGAAAGAGATCACATCCTATGAAGGCAGTGATTAAAGCCTAAAAATTTCAAGAGAAGACGTGGTCAGAAGATGTGGTCTAGGGACTTCCTTGGTGGCCCAGTGGTTAAGAACCCGCTTGCCAATGCAGGGACACGGGTTCGAGCCCTGGTCCGGGAAGATCCCACATGCCGCAGAGCAATGAAGCCCATGCGCCACAACTACTGAGCCTGTGTGCCACAACTACAGAAGCCCACGTGCCTAGAGCCCGTGCTCCACAACAAGAGAAGCCACCGCAATGAGAAGCCCGCACACCGCAACGAAGAGTAGCCCCCGCTCGCCGTAACTAGAGAAAGCCCGCGCTCTGCAACAAAGACCCAACGCAGCCAAAAATAAATTAATTATTTTTTTAAAAAAAAGAAGACGTGGGGCTTCCCTAGTGGCGCAGTGGTTGAGAGTCCGCCTGCCAATGCAGGGGACACGGGTTCGAGCCCTGGTCTGGGAAGATCCCACATGCCGCGGAGCGACTGGGCCCGTGAGCCACAATTGCTGAGCCTGCGCATCTGGAGCCTGTGCTCCGCAACAAGAGAGGCCGTGACGGTGAGAGGCCCGCGCACCACGATAAGGAGTGGCCCCCGCTTGCCACAACTAGAGAAAGCCCTCGCACAGAAACGAAGACCCAACACAGCCGTAAATAAATAAATAAATAAAATTTAAAAGGCTTTATAAAAAAAAAAAAAAAAAGAAGAAGATGTGGTCTACCTTCAGGTTAAAAAATTCCAAATGGTAAAGGTAACAAGACCAGAGATGTATCATTCTCATTTTCCTGTATACTCCGGGTAAGATTTGTTTTTGTGCTCCTCAACCACGAAGCAGGCAACATTTGAGAGAGTCATTGGAAGCCAGTATTCACAGGTGGCCTGATGCAGAGGCAGCATCATAAGCAGTGATATCACCATCACTAAATAGCTGATATCAGGGAACTGCGGGAATGAGCAGATCTATATTGTTTCAATACAAACAGCCACAGCAATGGGAGCAATAACAGCATTGCTACCTTTTCCTCATAATGAGGAGTATGAAATTAGCCAGGAATGGTGCATTTGACAATGAAGAACATGAAGAATGTTTCCTGGACCTGAACAGGATGAGATGGTGCCAGAACACTACAGAGAGTCTTCACATGCAGCAACTGGACAATAAACAAATCCATAAGTACCTCTTCTCCACCTATTTTTCTATATTGCCAGCAATAAATCACTATGTCACACGAGCCCATGCCCGTGGATTTTAAATTCTTTAAAATTAATTTAAAATTTAAATTAACTGCAATTTCTTTGCCTTAATCAAATAGTTTTCATAGACAGCTTTATGAAAAATATTTGCTCAGGGCCCTGTACACCCGAGAGGTTCCCTGGGCAGGAGTGCATCTCTCTAAGGTAGAGGAGGAAGGTTTGTGGGAAAGAGCTGGGCAGAAACATGCTTGGGAAAGTGCATTCAAACCTGAGGACAGGGGAACCTGGTCATGAGTGGAGACTTTTGTCCCCTTCAACTCATATTTATTAGTCCCCTAAGAGCCTCCCCAAATGGAGTAAAAATAAATTTTAAAAAAGAAAAATAAGCACAGTAAAGGTTTGAAAACTTGAGGCTAATGTCAAGAGGAAGTATAGCAAGAACAGTAGTTGCTAAAGCAAATTGCCCGACGTTCAAACTCTCCCTCTACCATGTATAGTCATGTGACCTTGAACCTATCTGAGACTCAGTACTCCATTTTGTAAAATGGGGGAATAACAGCAACTCTCATCAAGGTACTTATTGTGCAATAAGTGTTCCATCAGTGTCAGCTGCTATTATTTGTTTGAGGAAGGAACTAGCCAACCATATGCAGAAAAAAAAATCCTAGATCAGTTTCTATAAAGTCCAGTTAATTATCTTTATGTTTAGAATACTGTAATTTTTAAAGTTTTTTAAAGATATAAATCCTCCAACTTAAAATCATACTGTATCTTAATAAAGATAGAAAAAAACAAATGAATCCAAACTTACAAACACAGTGATGAAAATGTAGAATTGCAGAAATAAAGAGAACATCTTAAACTTAAATCAAGAAAAAAGACAGATTGACTACAAAGCAATGGCATTTGGAGTGATAATAGATTTTCTAAAACACAGTGGAATCACATCTTTTAATGTAGTGATGGAAAACAATTATCCTACTTCTCTATACCTAAGTATTCTATCATTTAAGAAATGACCGCCCCCTCCACTGCCTTGCCGGGTACGGTGTGTAGCAACATTAGACTAGACATCAGGACAGTAATCCCAGGGTTTGCTTAAGGGGTAGTATGGTGATAACTCAGTTGGTTTACACTTCTAATAGAAGCCCATGTAATCTAAAATAAAACTGCCTACATCAAGTCAAAAAAAAAAAAAAGAAAAGAAATGAGAATGAAATCTTTTTATTTTCCATTTTCACCTACTCTAATGCCTTGGGCCCCCCAAATCAGATCGTCACTCTTAAACCCCTTCTACAGGGAAACTCTCAATCACCTATGTGACTAAAGAATGTATTGAGAATGCCTGAATCCACATCTAGAACGAGAAATATATACACATTCAGGGAGTATTAAAACCAAGTATAGGGCTTCCTTGGTGGTGCAGTGGTTAAGAATCCGCCTGCCAATGCAGGGGACACGGGTTTGAGCCCTGGTCCGGGAAGAACCCACATGCTGCGGAGCAACTAAGCCCGTGCACCACAACTACTGAGCCTGCGCTCTAGAGCCCTCAAGCCACAACTACTGAGCCCGCGTGCCACAACTACTGAAGCCCGCGCGCCTAGAGCCCGTGCTCCACAACAAGAGAAGCCACCGCAATGAGAAGCCTGTGCACTACAACGAAGAGTAGCCCCTGCTCGCCGCAACTAAAGAAAGCCTGCAAGAGGCAACAAAGACCCAACACAGCCAAAAATAAATAAATAAAATAAATTTGTAAAAAAAAAAAAAAAACAAGTATATTTGCCACCTAGCCTGCAGCAGCTGTTGAGCAGAAATCATGTGATCATCTATACAGAGCCACACTCCAAATATTGATGCTCCAAACCCCTATGCCCTTGACTAACAGGAAGTCCCATTCTTTGCTGCAGTACCCTCCCTAAACTCTTCAGCTCTCTCAGAATTTACATGTGAAACCCAAATGTACCTAAATCTACCCATCTGTGGGTCCCAGGTAAGGGCCGTTCTTTCCTGGAGTGTCTGGAATGCCCCACATAAACGCAGAGCCTCCACCTGACCCACCCTCAGCTCTCCCCATCCCGGTGCTCTGTGATCTGCCGCCCCCTGCCGGTCTCACTGGATATAGTCATCCCTTCCCCTCTGGAGTCCAGACTACCATTTCCTGGCTTATTCCAGGCCACCTTCAAACTACTGTCTACACCGCTGCAAGTTTCTGGCACACCACCAGCCTCTGGCCTTGGCTGCTCCTTTCTCTCTCTCCCCAGAATGGGGCTGCTTTCCCTTCTGAGGCCTAGTTCTCTCCAGTGCTGTGTGCCCCTAGTAATACAGCTGTGAACCCCATATTTCCCAAAGGGCTTTTTTAAAAGTCATTTTGTTTCTGCTATACATTAACCACAAAAGAACTAATTCCAAAGCCAAAAAAAAAAAAGACAATTACGTGAAAAACGGCTCAGAACCATGAAATAGATGCTGATTATAAATATAGGCTTCAGGCATTATGAAATGAGGCAGCTCTAAATCTTCAAAGAACAAAGAGAAAGCAAGAGGCTTTTCTAAATATCAAAAGGACTTTCAGGTTATAATTAGTAAATTGACTAACCTTTTTAAAGGTAAAAGTGAATTTCTAAAGCCTAAGGCATTCATGGGATTATACAATACTGTAAGTCTAGAAGATCGGCTCTTCCAAGCTTCTCACTTCACAGGTGAGAAAACAAAATGTTACGTGACTTTCCCAAGGTCACAGAACAGGTCTGTGGCTGTCAGGATTTGAATCAGTGCTCCTAGCTCCCTTCTTCAGGCTCTTTCCACTCTGTCTACAATAGAAGCTGTGTTCACAAATGAGTGACAATCCCCAGAATTACATGGATAAATATACAATGGTGGTGGTTGTGGAGGTGGTGAAGGTGGTGACGGTGGTGGTGATGATAGTGGTGGTGGTGATGGTTGAAGAGGTGGTAGTGATGATGGTGGTGGTGGTGATGGTGGTGGTGGTGGTGGTGGTGGTGGTGGTCGTGATGATGGAGGAGGTGGTGGTGGTGGTGATGGTGGTGGTGGTGGTGATGGTGATGGTGGAGGAGATGGTGGTGGTGATGGCAGTGGTGGTGGTGATGGCGGTGGCGGTGGTGCTGGTGGTGGTGGCGGTGGTGGCGGTGGCAGTGGTGATGGCGGCAGTGGCGGTGGTGGTGGCGATGGTGGTGGTGGTGGTGGTGGTGTGGCGGTGATGGTGGAGATGGTGGTGGTGGCAGTGATGGTGGAGATGGTGGTGGTGATGGTGGTGGCGGTGGTGGTGGTGATGGTGGTGGTGATGGTGGTGGTGGTGGTGATGGTTTGGTGGTGGTTGTGGAGGAGGCAGAGGTAGAGGAGGAGGTCATGATGGTGGAGATGGTGGCGGTGGTGGTGGTGATGGAAGAGGTGGTGGTGGTGGTGGTGATGGTGATGGCGGTGGTGGTGGTGGTGATGGTGATGGTGGTGGTGATGGTGGTGGTGGTGGTGGTGGTGATGGTGGTGGTTGTGGAGGAGGCAGAGGTAGAGGAGGAGGCCGTGATGGTGGAGGAGATGGTGGTGATGGTGGTGGTGATGGAAGAGATGGTGGTGGTGATGGTGATGGCGGTGGCGGTGGTGGTGATGGTGATGGTGGTGGTGGTGGTGGTGGTGGTGGTGATGATGGAAGAGGTGGTGGTGATGGTGGTATGCATATGTGATGGAATATTGAAGAGTAGGGGACAGACAGTTCAAGGGCAACTCAAAGGCATGTCAGCTGAGGCTGAGATTCAGTTATGACTGGGTATATCTAACAGACTGATGGAATGAGGCCTGGGATGCAGCAGGTATAGGCAAATCAATTAGATGTATCTATAAACAAAATGAGAGACAGTACAGCAACTGAGGAAGCAAAAAGTTCATAAGGACTTTTCCATGTGGGATTGCCCTGTGTGTTGGATACTTCCAGGATGGGGAAACTTCCTGACAGTGAGTCTCCTTGAGAACACAGGGTGTGGAAACCCATCGGTATTTGTTGATTGCCTTTTTGGTGCAATACTCTCTGCTAGGCCTTGGCAACACAAGGGTAAGCAGGAAAGCAGGACAAGTCCCTGCTCTATACCTATCTTCAAAGGTTCTTGATTTTTGTTTTTTTAATGATAGGAGAGTTGCCTGGCTGAATAAGACAATTTGCCAAGTCCTGCCCACCTGTCCTGAGTGGTGGTGCAGGCTGGAAGAGCCCTGGTTATCTCTTGTGGAAAGGTCCACATGTCATTGAAAAGTCCTCATGAGCCATCCACTCTGGCCCACAGTGCCACTGTGTGGTAGGCACCCGTGGGCTGATCCTGCGCAAAATAAAACAAGCAGTAGCAGCTTCTAAGCCAACATACCACTTCTGGTCAGGAATTCAAAGCACTTTCTCTGAATAACTATTGTGCTGAACCAAGGCAAAGAAAAGGCTCTAGAATCTTGGGGCTCAATGGACCCTTAGTGATTGGCTATTGGGCCCAAGTTCTCCTCTGTAAGATCTCTGACTGTGGTCAAATCATGGCATCAGTAAGCAGAGGGCAGCTCTCTGCTCCTTCAGACCATCCATTTATCTGATCCATGATGCTGATGGGCTCTGTTGAGTATGGAACACATCTCCATTTCTACAAGAGCCTAACACTGATCAGCTATTGCAGCAACTATTCAGCTCATTACCTCATCCCGGTTCAGGTCCTCCCATTCACCCCCCTCAGACCTTTATCCTGAGTCCTCTCTATCCCTTGGGAATATGTTTCTTTCCTTGCTTATGTTGGTTCTTCTCTCTTGTCTTGTCATCAGGTGTGTCTTCATATGCTATGAAGACACTCCTGGCACAATAACTGACTTAGAATTGGCCCAGTTCGGCTTATCAGATGGGGAGTGTCTGCTCTCTGTAGAAACAGGTGATACAAGGATCAGCGACATGTCCTCCTCCCTAAAGAACTTAGCAAATGTTAGTGCCTGGCAGCTCTGTCTTCTTCTGTCTATTATTCTAACATGGAACCTGCACCGTTACCTCCAGGGAGACAGGTATGTAAATGAGACAGGCATGAGAACAGACATAGAATAGGCCACGCAGGTATGAATGGTTCTTTCCACATCCCTTCCTCTTAGAGGGGACTTGGAGGATCTCAGTAGCTCCCCTCAGAAGCTGGCAGGGGACACACACAAGGAAGAGAAAAAAGTGCAGAATCACAGCTGAGGTTTTGTTGACTTTAGAGTTTGCTTTACTTCAATTCCCTATAAACTTAGAATTGATAACAGTGTGTAAATCAACTTATTATAATATGTCATTTCACTTTAGATTTTCCAAAATTGAAAATGGTCTTATGTGTATCTCAGTTTCACAACACTATCAGATTCCAGCCATGAGATCAAAGTATCTTCTACTTCCTAAATTGTGGGTTCGGATTTTTAGGCTGTAAAAACTTTTTTCAGGTTGTAGCCATCAACCTATTATAAACTTCCAATCATTATCATCCTTACATGCATAAGTTAAGCTCATTATTGAAGTTATCTCAGAAGATACAACTCATTACATTTTCTTTTTTCCTATTGAATCATGCAATCATGTAATATATGGTCCACAGATACAAACTGTGGTTCCCGAGTGCCAGGCTAGGGACCAGAGCTGGTCCGTAATCAGATCTTCATTTGTCCACCTCGTTTTGAAGTGAATGAAGAAAATGAGAGGTGCGTGTCATTGTGAGGGGCCTATTCTTTGGAAGTTAGGTCTTCTAGTCTAAGATTAACTCAATCTTATTCATCTGGTATTAAAAATCTTTTATAAAATAAAGGTGCTAGTGTGTTAACTGTTGCATACTTTCTTTCTGTTATGTTCTTATTGGCAAAATAAAAGCTGTTAACCTCGAATCACCTGAAAAACATTTTGTTAACTGAGCCTACAGCACACTGCCACCCCACACTACCAGGGATTACGTTCCCACCCTACAAAGAACCAGCCTGATGGGAATCCAGAAAGAATTGTGAGATCCAGGAGGATTTGTGAGAAATGGGACGCTGTACTTAGAAGTATTCAAAAGACACCCAATTAAGGACCAAGTTAGAGCTTTGACAAGACCCAACTTCAAATAAGAGTTGTAATTAGGGTTCATGAAGGTGCACGTGGGAGCCATCCATATTTATTTGTTCATTCATAGATGGGGATCCGGATGCCCTCATAAGAATCTGATATAATTACAACTTTGAAAAATAACCAATAATAAAATTCTGAGAGATAAAAATAATTAGGGTATTTGCATCCTGCTGGATGATAAATTTTAATGATTAAGAACAGTGCGATTCCAGTGCCAGAACCGTCAGATTAATGACGGTTAAATAAAAAGTCCAGAAACAGATCCAAGCACATACAATAATTTACATTTGATAAAGGGGATATTTTTAAAAGTGAAGAAAGGATAAATTGTCAAATAATGATGGTGAGACCACTGGCTAACTGTTTGGAAAAAAATAAGTACCATCCCTAACTCACAGCTAACACCCTCCCCCCACAAAGTCTAGGTATATTAAGTATTCAAATTTTAAATTTTTTAATAGAAGTAAAAGTATATATAGATGAAAATGTATGAATATTGGAATGAAAAAAGCCTTTCTAATGCTGGCAACCACCAAAGGCAGACATTATAAAGGAAAACATCAGTTAGACATATAAAAACTTAAAAATCTCTCTGTGGGAAGGAACCTATAAACAAAATTAAAAGACAAAAAAAAAGCAGTATGACAATGGATTAATATTTTCAATATATATAAAGTCTTATTTATATAATAATATATTATATATAATTTTAATATATTTACATTTTATATATTAGCAATATGTATATATAAAAGCAATATGATGATGAAGGAGAAAAACCTACAACCAAGGTTACTCTACCCAGCAAGGATCTCATTCAGATATGATGGAGAAATTAAAACCTTTACAGACAAGCAAAAGCTGAGAAAGTTCAGCACCACCAAACCAGCTTTACAACAAATGCTAAAGGAACTTCTCTAGGCAAGAAACACAAGAGAAGGAAAACACCTACAATAACAAACCCAAAACATTTAAGAAAATGGGAATAGGAACATACATATCGATAATTACCTTAAATGTAAATGGATTAAATGCTCTCACCAAAAGACACAGACTGGCTGAATGGATACAAAAACAAGACCCATATATATGCTGTCTACAAGAGACCCACTTCAGACCTAGAGACACATACAGACTGAAAGTGAGGGGATGGAAAAAGATATTCCATGCAAATGGAAATCAAAAGAAAGCTGGAGTAGCAATTCTCATATCAGACAAAATAGACTTTAAAATAAAGACTATTACAAGAGACAAAGAAGGACACTATATAATGATCAAGGGATCGATCCAAGAGGAAGGTATAACAATTGTAAATATTTATGCACCCAACATAGGAGCACCTCAATACATAAGGCAAATACTAACAGCCATAAAAGGGGAAATCGACAGCAACACAATCATAGTAGGGGACTTTAACACCCCACTTTCACCAATGGACAGATCATCCAAAATGAAAATAAATAAGGAAACACAAGCTTTAAATGATACATTAAACAAGATGGACTTAATGGATATTTATAGGACATTCCACCCAAAAACAACAGAATACACATTTTTCTCAAGTGCTCATGGAACATTCTGCAGGATAGATCATATCTTGGGTCACAAATCAAGCTTTGGTAAATTTAAGAAAATTGAAATCGTATCAAGTATCTTTTCCGACCACAACACTATGAGACTAGATATCAATTACAGGAAAAGATCTGTAAAAAATACAAACACATGGAGGCTACACAATACATTACTTAATAACGAAGTGATTACTGAAGAAATCAAAGGGGAAATCAAAAAATACCTAGAAACAAATGACAATGGAGATACGACGACCCAAAACCTATGGGACGCAGCAAAAGCAGTGCTAAGAGGGAAGTTTATAGCAATACAAGCCTACCTCAAGAAACAGGAAACATCTCGAATAAACAACCTAACCTTGCACCTAAAGCAATTAGAGAAAGAAGAACAAAAAAACCCCAAAGCCAGCAGAAGGAAAGAAATTATAAAGATCAGGTCAGAAATAAATGAAAAAGAAATGAAGGAAACAATAGCAAAAATCAATGAAACTAAAAGCTGGTTCTTTGAGAAGATAAACAAAATTGATAAACCATTAGCCAGACTCATCAAGAGAAAAAGGGAGAAGACTCAGATCAATAGAATTAGAAATGAAAAAGGAGAAGTAACCACTGACACTGCAGAAATACAAAAGATCATGAGAGATTACTACAAGCAACTCTATGCCAATAAAATGGACAACCTGGAAGAAATGGACAGATTCTTAGAAATGCACAACCTGCCGAGACTGAACCAGGAAGAAATAGAAAATATGAACAGACCAATCACAAGCACTGAAATTGAGACTGTGACTAAAAACCTTCCAACAAACAAAAGCCCAGGACCAGATGGCTTCACAGGTGAATTCTATCAAACATTTAGAGAAGAGCTAACACCTATCCTTCTCAAACTCTTCCAAAATATTGCAGAGGGAGGAACACTCCCACACTCATTCTACGAGGCCACCATCACCCTGATACCAAAACCAGACAAAGATGTCACAAAGAAAGAAAACTACAGGCCAATATCACTGACGAACATAGATGCAAAATCCTCAACAAAATACTAGCAAACAGAATCCAACAGCACATTAAAAGGATCATACACCAAGATCAAGTGGGGTTTATCCCAGGAATGCAAGGACTCTTCAATATACGCAAATCAATCAATGTGATACACCATATTAACAAATTGAAGGAGAAAAACCATATGATCATCTCAATAGATGCAGAGAAAGCTTTCGACAAAATTCAACACCCATTTATGATAAAAGCCCTGCAGAAAGTAGGCATAAAGGGAACTTCCCTCAACATAATAAAGGCCATATATGACAAACCCACAGCCAACATTGTCCTCAATGGTGAAAACCTGAAACCATTTCCACTAAGATCAGGAACAAGACAAGGTTGCCCACTCTCACCACTATTATTCAACATAGTTTTGGAAGTGTTAGCCACAGCAATCAGAGAAGACAAAGAAATAAAAGGAATCCAAATCGGAAAAGAAGAAGTAAAGCTGTCACTCTTTGCAGATGACATGATACTATACATAGAGAATCCTAAAGATGCTACCAGAAAACTCCTAGAGCTAATCAATGAATTTGGTAAAGTAGCAGGATACAAAATTAATGCACAGAAATCTCTTGCATTTCTATACACTAATGACGAAAAATCTGAAAGTGAAATTAAGAAAACACTCCCATTTACCATTGCAACAAAAAGAATAAAATATCTAGGAATAAACCTACCTAAGGAGACAAAAGACCTGTATGCAGAAAATTATAAGACACTGATGAAAGAAATTAAAGATGATACAAATAGATGGAGAGATATACCATGTTCCTGGATTGGAAGAATCAACATTGTGAAAATGACTCTACTACCCAAAGCAATCTACAGATTCAATGCAATCCCTATCAAACTACCACTGGCATTTTTCACAGAACTAGAACAAAAAATTTCACAATTTGTATGGAAACACAAAAGACCCCGAATAGCCAAAGCAATCTTGAGAACGAAAAATGGAGCTGGGGGAATCAGGCTCCCTGACTTCAGACTATATTACAAAGCTTCAGTAATCAAGACAGTTTGGTACTGGCACAAAAACAGAAATATAGATCAATGGAACAGGATAGAAAGCCCAGAGATAAACCCACACACATATGGTCACCTTATCTTTGATAAAGGAGGCAAGCATATACAGTGGAGAAAAGACAGCCTCTTCAATAAGTGGTGTTGGGAAAATTGGACAGGTACATGTAAAAGTATGAAATTAGAACACTCCCTGACACCATACACAAAAATAAACTCAAAATGGATTAAAGACCTAAGTGTAAGGCCAGACATTATCAAACTCTTAGAGGAAAACATAGGCAGAACACTCTATGACATACATCACAGCAAGATTCTTTTTGACCCAGCTCCCAGAGAAATGGAAATAAGAACACAAATAAACAAATGGGACCTAATGAAACTTAAAAGCTTTTGCACAGCAAAGGAAACCATAAACAAGACGAAAAGACAACCATCAGAATGGGAGAAAATATTTGCAAATGAAGCAACTGACAAAGGATTAATCTCCAAGATTTACAAGCAGCTCATGCAGCTCAATAACAAAAAAACGAACAACCCAATCCAAAAATGGGCAGAAGACCTAAACAGACATTTCTCCAAAGAAGATATACAGATGGCCTACAGACACATGAAAGAATGCTCAACATCATTAATCATTAGAGAAATGCAAATCAAAACTACAATGAGATATCATCTCACGCCGGTCAGAATGGCCATCATCAAAAAATCTAGAAATAATAAATGCTGGAGAGGGTGTGGAGGAAAGGGAACACTCTTGCACTGTTGGTGGGAATGTAAATTGATACAGCCACTATGGAGAACAGTATGGAGGTTCCTTAAAAAACTACAAATAGAACTACCATACGACCCAGCAATCCCACTACTGGGCATATACCCTGAGAAAACCATAGGTCAAAAAGAGTCATGTACCAAAATGTTCATTGCAGCTCTATTTACAATAGCCAGGACATGGAAGCAACCTGAGTGTCCATCAACAGATGAATGGATAAAGAAGATGTGGCACATATATACAATGGAATATTACTCAGCCATAAAAAGAAATGAAATGGAGGTATTTGTAATGAGGTGGATGGAGTTAGAGTCTGTCATACAGAGTGAAGTAAGTCAGAAAGAGAAAAACAAATACAGTATGCTAACACATATATACGGAATCTAAGGGAAAAAAAAAAAAAAAAGGCCATGAAGAACCTAGTGGCAAGACGGGAATAAAGACACAGACCTACTAGAGAATGGACTTGAGGATATGGGGAGGGGGTGCGGTGAGATATGACAGGGTAAGAGAGTGTCATGGACATATATACACTACCAAATGTAAAATAGATAAGTAGTGGGAAGCAGCCGCATAGCACAGGGAGATCAGCTCGGTGCTTTGTGACCACCTAGAGGGGTGGGATGGGGAGGGTTGGAGGGAGGGAGATGCAAGAGGGAAGAGAAATGGGAACATAATTTATATGTATAACTGATTCACTTTGTTATAAAGCAGAAGCTAACACACCATTGTAAGGCAATTATACTTCAAAAAAGATGTTAAAAAAAAATAAAAAATAAAAAAATAAAATAATAAAAATAAAAGTCTATGTTTAAAAGAAATAAAGGTGCACTATACACACAAAAAAAAAGCAGTATGACAATGGATTAATATTTTCAATATATATAAAGTCTTATTTATATAATAATATATATTATATATAATTTTAATATATTTACATTTTATATATTAGCAATATGTATATATAAAAGCAATATGAAGCAAATTAAATAATAAAAATGCTATCTCTAAAAATCAAAAGTAAAACGAAGAAGCAAACTAAATTATACAGCCATTCAGTAGCATAACCACAGAGAGAAACTATTGGAAGTGATTTTAAAACATAGTAATTTGACTGGGCATCCCTAGTGGGATACACCCTCAGGACCCCAAAACTCAAAAATAGTAATAAATTTTGAACTGTTTTTAATATTCATATTGTGGACAATAAAGTTGGTGTTGCTATTCTAATACTGAAATTGTGCTGTTCAGAGCCAAGACTCTTGGAGTGGAAGAAAAGAGATACAAATAGATATTAGATCAATGAAATAAAGTAAAAATCCTGTAGTCCTGAATTTGAATGGGAAATATCAGTAGGAACTTATAATACATTTTCTTACTTGTATTTCCTGTCTTTGCTCTCTGAAAGGGCTTAGAAGTAATGACAAGACCAGTGGTAATCAGGACCCCACCGCACCCAGATGGTGTCTGTAAATATCATCTTCCTCTAAAAGAAACCAGGATTTCCCCAGAGAAATTACTAATTTCAGGTCTGATGCAGGAAATGTATGCTATGAGCCTGGATCTTCTTTCATAACAGATAGCAAGGAAGCTATCAGACTGCTAAGGTCATTCAAAAGTACCCAGGAACGAACAGGAAGAGGCACCCATTGGCCAAAGACGACGAGCTCAGCATCAATAAGGATAACAACCACATCAATTTCAACAGATCAAGTATATTTAAATGTATGAGTTCATATGGTTCCCATGGAGTATAGAAGGAAACCATCTCATTATTTTGAAAGGGGAAAGAATCAAACCCTTAGCTTCCTTACCTATATAAACTGTATCTTAAGGCAACCAGACAGTTCTATTTGGGGAATTTCTCCTTACAGAAGCTTCCCAGCTAGTAAATGCCAAAGGAATGATAGACTATCATAATCTTGGAAATCCCTCATCAATAGATGGATTTAGGTAATGGTCCTCAATATATCATCAATGCCATCATCAACACCATAAAAAGAGGGAACCAGATGTTATGTGCCTGTTGCTGGAAGTGCACAGTACCACCTATGAAGTGTTTTGTCTAAAAAGAATTGAAAAATCAAAAAAGTTGAACCCGATCAAGTATTTAGATCTAACTACAATTTACAGATAGTTCAGGGGAAAGAGGAATGCATTAAACACCATCACAGTGATGTAGTCAGCAAAATCGAGACCAGGGGAATTCTCCAAGGCAAATAACCAAATTTCTTTAGCAACAAAAAAAATAATAAGGATTGTCAGGGAGAAAAGGAGGGAGGGAGGGAAAGAAGGAAGGGGAAAGTGGAAATGAAATCTATGGATTAAAAGAGACATAAACATGTATAGGAAAAGAGGGGACATGTGAACACAACAGACACTGGATGACGTTTAGAAAATATTACTGAGTTTTGTTTTAGTGGTGGTGGTAAAGTGGTTATTTTGAAAAGGAAGTATACTTTAGAGATACATATGGAAATATTTGTAGATATAATAATATGATTATTCAGGAGGAGGTTGGCAAGAGGTTTGCAGGAAATAAGAGTCTTCACGTGTTGATAATTGTTAAAGCTGAGCCATGAGGACATCAAGGCCATTATACATTCCTCTCTATTTTTATGTATGCTTGAAATTTTCCATAATAAAAAGATAAAGAGGGACTTTCCTGGTAGTCCAGTGGGTAAGACTCCACGGTCCCAATGCAGGGGCCCTGGGTTTGATCCCTGGCCAGGGAACTAGATCCCGCATGCATGCCACAAGTAAGAGTTTGCATGCCGCAACTAAGAAGCCTGCATGCCACAACTAAAAAGGACCCGTGTGCTGCAACAAAGACCCAGCGCAGCCAAAATAAACAAACAAACAAATAATAAATAAATAAATTTTTTTAAGATAAAGAAAAAAACAACAAGGAAAAGTTAATTACATCAACTGACCAAAAAAAAAGCACCAAGAATATAATCGGGCAATTTATAAAAGAAGAAATGGAAATAATTGATAGGAAATGAAAAAAGAAATCCTGTCTTAGAAGAAAACTAAAAAATGTAAATTTTTTAAAAGGTGAGGTTTCGTTTTTCATCTATCACATTGTCCAGACATTTAGAGATGAATGATACCCCCTGGTGGCAAGGGACTGCAAAAAAGAGCCCCCCAAACACTAGACTCAGTGGCTCAGGTTTTCTGGAGAGTGTTTATGTAATGAAAATCCCGCTAAATACGTGGTGAGGGACTTCCCTGGTGGTGCAGTGTTAAGAATACGCCTGCCGATGCAGGGGACACGGGTTCCATCCCTGGTCCAGGAAGATCCCACGTGCCGTGGAGCAACTAAGCCCGTGCGCCACAACTACTGAGCCTGCGCTCTAGAGCCCACGAGCCACAACTACTGAGCCCATGCACCACCACTACTGAAGCCCTCGCGCCTAGAGCCCGTGCTCTGCAACAACAGAAGCCACCGCAATGGGAAGCCCGCGCTCCGCAACGAAGAGTAGCCCCCGCTCACTGCAACTAGAGAAAGCCTGAGCGCAGCAACGAAGACCCAACGCAGCCAAAAGTTAATTAATTAATTTAAAACAAAAAACTTAAAAAGATTAAAAGAGGAGAAGAGAAATAGAAAAGAAAAAATATATATGAAAAAAGAATTCATGGTGAGGAGCCAGGGCTCCCAAGCCAGCTGGCCAGGTCAGATCCCAGTCATACCATTTACTGGGTTTAACTGCTCTGTGTCTTACCTCCTAGTCCTAAAATGACCGTAATAGTAGCACCTCCTCAAAGAGTTACTGTCAGGTTCAATCAGTGAATTTTTTTTTTTTTTTTTTTTTGGTGGCCACACCACACGGCATGCAGGATCTTAGTTCCCCGACCGGGGATGGAACCTGTGCCCCCTACAGTGGAAGCTCAGAGTCTTAACCACTGGACTGCCAGGCAAGTCCTCAGTCAGTGAATATTCGTAAGAAACTTGGACCAGTGCCTGGCATATAGTGCTGGCTTTCATTACGATGTTGGTCCAGCAACCTCGCTTCTAGTTCTTATCCTAAGGAAGTCTTTATTAAGCTCACAAAGATGTATATACACATTTGTTTATCATTCCATGATTTATCAAAGGCCCAAAGTAGAAATGCCTGGCTAAATAAATTTTTGTAATCTTTACCTTGTGATACTATGTGGCCATTAAATATAATTATGTTGATACATGCGTATTGATGTAAGGACATTTATAATCTATTTTCAAGAAGGAAAATCAAGTTAGAGAAGAATAAATATAGTTGAACTCTAGGAAGGAGACATATGTATGTTTTTAATCAGTGCATGCATACCTAGTAGTTGACTCTGGATTTGGGGGTTATTCAAATTTATTTTTCTTTTTGATTATCTGTGTTCTCTAATTTTTCTACATCAATCTTACTGCTTGGATAATTTTCAAATAATTTACTATGTTACATATTGTGATGGTTAATTTTATGTCAGGGTCAACTTGACTAGGCTAATGGATGCCCAGTTAGCTGGGAAAACTTTATTTTTGGGTGTGTCTCTCAGGGTGCTTCCGGAAGAGATTGGCATTTGAATCAGTAGACTGAGCAAAGAAAATCCACACTCACCAGCCTGGCTGGGCATCAGCCAATCCACTGAGAGCCCAAAAAGAATGAAAAGGCAGAGGAAGGATAAAGGACGATTTAGCTCTCTCTTCTTGAGCTGGGACGCCCATCTTCTCCTGCCCTTGAGACTTGCAACTCCCGGTTCTCAGGCCTTCACACTCCAGGACTGAGAAGCTTTCCTGGTTCTCCAGCCTGCAGACACCAGATCATGGGACTTCTCGGCCTCTATAACTGCATGAACCAATTCCTATAATAAATTTCCTCTTCATATATCTATATCTGAACCTATATCTATATCCTATTGCATCTGTTTCTCTAGAGAACCCTAATACACATATGTTCCAAAGTTCTTATAAATCTTGCCTCCCCAAAATTTTAATGTATTTGAAAGTAGGGAGGGGTAAACAGCATAGAAATGCAAAACTAATATGTGAGTCTCCAGAGTAGATAAACACATTTGGAGACATAGAACTTAATAATGCACATTCAGGAACAGAGTCATTCTTTACAGGTGATTATCACCAGCATGTGTAAGCACACGCAAAACACATGGGCACTCACATCTATTTCACTTGGGTCCCTCTGAAAGCAGAGCCTGAGGCAAGGACTTGGGTACAGGTTTTATTTATTTCAGAGGTGTTCCCAAGAAGCAGAAGCGAGAGGATGAGAAAAATGAAACCAGAGGGAGAAAGGCCAATAAAGGGTGTGTTAATAAATTGTAACTGTTGCAGGAGACTGGGATTCACTCCCCCTGGGGACTTTCAGAAACTGCAGAATTAACCTCAAAACTGTCCCACCAAAGCATGGGAAGGCTGGAGCAATTACTCACCAACTCCCACTCCACCTTGGGTGTGGGCTGCCCTGGTAGAGACAGCTCTCCAGCATTTGCAGGCTGTACCTGCAAGTAGCCTGTGCAACCTCCCACCAGAGACAACCCTGAGGCCGAAAAGCAGAGGTCCCAGAGCGCATTGTGATGTGGGGGACCGGCATCGGTAGTGCACTCAGAGCTACGGGAAACCAGCCTGTGGCAAGGGACACCCCAAGCACCTTTTTACACCTTCCTTGCCCAAAGCCTGTGAATAAGAAAGCATAACTTTGTCGGCAGAACCCTGAGAGAGGGATGAACTGCCCCCACCACTCCCCACTCACTGTCCCTTCCCCTCCTCACATGCCACTGAGATCCTGGTTGTACACCTTCTCAGCTGTTCAAAGGTATGAGATCCACAAAGGGAACTTACTCCCCAGGAGCTAAGGGGTGGGCTGACCCGAGTCCCACGCAAGGCCCTTCATAAGCTGGGCTCTGGCCTCACTGAACAGCCTGGTACCATGATACCCCCAAGCCTCCTTTGCCCCAGATCCCCTTTGCCCTCTGCAGTGCCTTTCCTCCTCACTTCCCCTGGTTCCTCCTGCTAGAACTTCAGGGCTTAGCCCAGGTATCAGGACCATCCAGAGGTCAAAAGAAGCCTGGATGGAGGGCTGGGGAGAGGGACAGACCCGAGGTAGTGGGGAGATATAGGTGAGGCAAGATTGGCCGCGAGCTGAGTTGATAATGGTTGAAGTTGGGTGTTGGGAACATGGGTTCATCACGCTATTCCCTCTACTTGTGAGGCCTGGAGGTGCACGGCTGGGTTTCCCTTTAGGGAAAACAATGGCGTTCAACTAGGTCTCACTCTCCTGGGCACCCCAGCCAACGGCCAAGCAGGCTGGGGGCACGAGGTCCTGGCCGTTCCTGCCCAGTGGGGACTCCCTGGTGGGCAGTGCCTGCTCTGGAGCTCCCACAGGGTTGGTGGAGATGTCAGCCGCAAGGCGGTCTGGGGCTCCCCCTGCCCACTCCTGCTTCCCGCTCTCCCTTCTCCCACAGGGGTCAGACCTGCATTGCACGTGAGCGCTTTCCCTGCTCGATCTGGCTTCCTCCACCGGTGTGCCTCCCCAGCAAACCGACTGCAATCCTATCTCCATCTTGGCAACTGCACCCCAAAGGCCCTAAACTGACACAGTTGGGGTACACATGGCTCCAGCCCCCACCCAGCCCCTGCTAAAGCACCAAAAAAAGGAAGAAATACCAGAGAGTGAGAAACATTGTGCTGTATTTAAAGGTTTACAAATAATAAATTAATACTTTTCAAATTAAAAAAAAATACAGTAGTTATATACATAACTTAATTTTAGAAATATCAAAAATTTAATTTGTGGTCCTTTGGGGATATGAGGCCCTCCTTCCCTCCCACCCACGAGCAGGCCCTGCCAGACATCAGCTCTGGGAAGCTCTCCAAGGTCACCCCAGGCTGCACTGGGGGCTCTGTCTACGCTCCCATAGCATCCTAATCTCTGTCAGCAGATTATGACCCTGTCCTTTTCTCCCCTCATCTCTGCCTCTACCCCAACTCTGCAGTGAGAGGCTGGAGACCTCAGTAAATGGCTTTGGGTCAGTCAGTGGATGACTGACTCAGGCAAAAGTCCCCAAAAGGACCCCATAAAAGACCCATCTCTACAGTGTTCCTGCAGGTTTACAAAACGCTCCGGACTAGAGACCAGGTGTTTCCTTTCAGTCTGGAGTGAACGTGGAGGTGGAGGAAGGGTGCTGCTCTGAGGTCCTGTTACAACCCCTTCTCAAGCCCTGGGACCCAGGGGCACTGCCAGGGCCCCTCACAGGGGGCGGGAGAGATCACATCCATCTTCTGCTCTGCTTCTCTCCAGGGGAGAAGACCTCTCGGTTACTGGTGAAGACAAGAGGCCCGGCAGCCCCATCTGTTGGGATGGACTGTGAGCCAGCCCCACCCAGCTGGGCGACAAGGCTGGTCCTCTGGCCGCCAGGCTCTGGGGCGGGATCACCAGCCAGGGACCCGGGGCTGACCAGGGCTCCAAGAGCTGGCACCAATCTTCTCTGGGAGCTTCGAGCGAGGCAAGGGCTTTGGTTTCTCTCTCTGGTTCAAGTCCTGGGGGAGATCTTCCAAGGAAGTGATCTCCAAGTCACTCTCATCTTCAGAAAGCTGCAGGGAGGGGAGGGGGAGAAGAAAATGCATCTGACAAGGGAGGATGGACGTGCAGGACAGACATGGGGACAAAATGCAGATTTGGAAGAAAGCAGGAGGGGGATGCTTCTCCTCCTGCCTTCTCATTTCCCTGAGAACCTGCTTCAGAGACCTGGGGTCACAGCAATGCAAACACCCCTGAAATTCCACTGGCCACACCAAGGCAAGCTCCTTGGAGAGGCCTGTAGCAGAGCAGGTTGCTCTTGTTGTAATTTAAACTTTGTCCAGAATTTTTAACTGCCCACAGTGATGGATCTGGAAGCCTAGAGCCTCAACTTCTCCAAATTCCTGAGCTGATGCACCAGGGGCTAACACGTCCACCCCACCTGCCACAGACTTCTTGTCTAGGGGCTGGGAAACACTCTGACCATAGAAGAATGAGGGGAACTCGAAGTGCCAGGAATCTTTCGGCCTGGAAAGGGTCTGGGCTGGGGCCAACTGAGGAGCCCAGAGTGGGCCAAGGTCCCAGGCTGTCCTGGAACCAGAGCCACGGTCACCACCACCCCCCCGCCCCGCAGAGCTCTCAGTGCCCAGGCCATTTGCCTGGAACGTAAGGCCAACCAATCAGAAACCACCAGGGCCCGGGCGGCGAGCAGCACCTCAACCTGCTGAGGGCTGTCGGTGTTCTTTCACAACATGGGAAAAAAAGGGATGAATACTTTTAAAATCATTTAGACTCATTACTCGCAAACACACATGGGCTGCATAATAAACCAAAACATATTATGTAGTACAAGGTAGGTATTTGGGGTTGGGGGAGTATGCTAGGGAGAACCAAAAAGTGATGGCCCACTCTTTCTGAATTTTAAGGCAATAGCACCCCAGGATGCACCTTTTTGATTGAGAAAGGAGTGTAAAGTAACAAGAGCTCGAAATGTTTCTGCCTAAGACAGCAACAGGAGTATGGAAGTTGTTCCCTGATGGGGGGGCGGGCAGCAAGGAGGACGGCCTGACGGGAATGGTCTGGGAGGCTGAGCATCTGAGTTCTAGATCTGCTGGCAGCTGGAGCCTGAGAGAGGCAAGGCCGTCAAGACATTCTTAGTGATGAGGAATGGCCTTGAATATTTAGTCTAAATATCCCCATTGTGTGCTGTGGCCTACTCGGATGTGCTGTGTGTTGCTACTCCAACACCCCACCCTGTGAAGCTATCTGCTCTGCACACAGCCTTGCGCTGGGGTCCTCGGGGCACGACGGAAGGGGGAGGGGTTGGCTGTGGGATGAGGCGGAGCCGGAAGACAGCAGCTACTGCAGGAAGCCAGACACAGAGCTGGGTCCGGGCTCTATCAGAGGCAGGAAGTGGGAGCGTGAGTGGCCCGGAGACACAACTCACTGAGCGGTTGTTCGTATAATGAAACAACAAGCATTGGAAAGTGGCCAGCCCTCTACCCATGCAAGGGCAGAGGGGGCAGTGAGGTCACCCGCAGGGTCGCACTAGGGCCCAGGCTGACGCTCGCTGGACCGTCCCTCAGCCCCCACCCCAGGCCCCCAAACTCAGAGCTGGCTCTGTAGGGAATTGCAGGGCAGCCTCCAAGGTCCTACAGCCTACCTGGGGCTTCCCTCCTGGCACAGCAGCCCTCTGTGGCCCGGCATTGGGCTTAGAGAACAGACTGACCTCTCCAGCAGGCTTCTTGGCCGAAGCCTCCAGCTGCTTCTCATGATTTCTGACCATCGACCGCACCAGTGTTCCTGGAAGGCAACCAGGGGGAAAAGCCCAGAGTCTGAATGCATCATCCTTATGGGTCACATCCAGGCTCTGGTGTGGATAAAGGGAGCATGGAAAAGGGTCAGGAGGAAGAAGGAAGGGCAAAAACAGTAAAAGAGGGGCAAAGAGAGAGAGGCCCAGGCCGGTGTGTGCTTGGAACATCCTGTAAGTGTACTGTGCACTTAAGGACATGGCCGGGTACCCAGGCTTAGGAAGCTGCCCTTCCCTCTCAACGGGAGGCCGGGAGGAATCCCTGCTCAGTTGGTACCTGAACTGCAAGACTAACGTGCAGTTCCTCCTCCAACACCTTCACAGAGAAACGAAGAAATATCATCAATATAAATTCGCACAGGAGGGCTGCGGGCCAGACTCGCTTTCTGTGAACTCCATGCAAGAAGGGGGCTAAGCAGTGACTACGTTATCAATGGACTCTGGTGACGTGGGAGACCAAGGTGGATGTCCAGACCTCAGGACTGGCCAAGAAGCAGGGAGCTGGTCACGGACTTCCAGGATTCAAACATCTGGGGCCTGAACAGAGGTCCGGAGCTACGACAGCCCTCAGCTCATTGATTCATTCAAAAACTGTTTGTTAAGGGCCTAATGTGTACCTCGTCCCTCATTACCCATCTTGTCCGGAAACCTCATTTTACAACAAAGGAACCGAAACCCTTCACACAAACACACGCAGGGAGCAAGTGACAGAGGCTGAAGCGTGTCCGAGGACTCCAGACTCCCGGTTCCTAGATGTTTACACCCTATCATCTCGCCTGGCAGGTCGTCGGTACTTCTCCAGAGATCTGGTTCTGGTGGTCGATAGACTGGCAGGCTTGGAACACACTGTAGACAAGATGAAGTACCGCAGACTCCACGGACACTGTGGACGTGGCAGATAGAGCTGGGCTTACACCCCAGCACTTCCACTTACTGACTTTGGAAAGACAAAAGTTCCATTTTCTTTCATCTTTGGCTAGAAAATGCAACTGAAGCCAGAAGCTACAAGCCTCTTAACATTTTATAAGAAAACCTTCCTCTCCCGAGGAAGCCAGCCCACCTGAGCCCTTGCCAGGCGTCCGGGCGCTCCCCTCCGAGGTCTCGGTGTCAGACCAGCCCCAGTCATCCTGCGGCCGGGGCCCCAGCCTCAAAGGAACTCTCGGGGGCTGGAGGGACGCATGAGAGCCGACATCTGCCTCCGAGTCCTCTTCAGAACTGAACGGGGGCGTACTGCTGAGGAAGAGAAGAGACGGGCGGTGTGTGGGCCGGAAGGAAGACGTTCAACGCCACACTTCACCACTTGCAAGCTTGTCTGGCTTGCCCAGAGCCAGGCCTGCTCCCTGCCTGGGGCCAGACGCCAGCCAGGAGTCATCTGGAGAGTGGCAGACCACACCAGCTCCGTCAGCAGATGAAGACCCAGCCCCTCCAGCGTGGCCACCGAGGCTGGGGGACAGGTGAGTAAGAGGAGGGGAGGTGTGTCCTGGCTGGGAGCAAAAGACCCCGGTCTCTTCATGGGAGCTAGGGCTGGACCGCACCCAAGGCCCTTCCTGTTCACTTCTGCCTCTGCCCCTCCTCTGTCTGCAGAAGCCTGTGGGGGGCCCAGGACAGGGCGGGAGCCACACCACAGACCCGGGGAGAGCGCAGAGCCCGGCTCACCTCAGCCCGGGCCCCAGGGAAGCCGGGGTGCTGGAGGGCCCAGGCTCTCTGGAGCCAGGAGTAGGGGTGGGCCCCTGAGCCAGGCCCGGGCTGTGGCTGCCGCGGCTCTGAAGAGGTGACACGGGGGACTCTGCCGGCTTGGATGACTGTGCCACGTGCAGGGTCCTGGCCTTTGGCTGGGCCTCTTTGGTGACCGGTGTGCTCCGCTGGCTTTTGACTAGAAACACAGGTAAGAGTGAGTTTCGGAGCATACCCATCTGGGCCCTCGAGCCCGAGAGGATGCAGAAAGAGGCTCCACACACGGTAAATGGGCAAGTCACTCTGTGCAGAGTACCGTAATAATCACAGCGGATTTAATAACTTCCCCCACCACAAGCGTCCTGCTGCTGGCCAGACCTGGGGCCGGGACCCACGGTTTCATCAGAGACCAAGACAGTAGCTGGTGTTCCAGGGTCATGGCATCGTTTCGGGAGACCCGCGGGAGGCAGCAGGTCTGAAGAGGGTCCAACATGTCTGCAGCTCCCCCGACACAATCCTAGAAGCTGGCCTCGCCAAGGCCACCTACTCCCCTCTCTACCCAACCCAAGCGGCTGCTGCTGGAGTGCAGGCAGCCCTGCAGGAAGGCCCTGCTGCCACCAGAGGGCGTGGGTGGACCACCTGGGCCAGCGAGATCCACACACCCACCTCCCAGAACTCAGCTTGTGCAGGAGTGCTTAAGGCAGGCAATTAGATACAGCCCCTCCAGCTCGCGAATCACAAGGGGTGGGCAGTAATGCAGGATTGGCAGGTTTTTTATGGGAAGAGAAGAGGAGAGAAAGTGCATCACAGGGAGTCCGAGTAAGTACTGTTTCATCAAACTCTTACACGTGTGGACTGAGCCACAGCATAAAATGCATTTCTTACTGTAGTTCAAAGTTCGAAAAGACGTTCAAAATGCACAGCTCTCGGAAAATGCATTTACACAGAAGTGGAGTTTCTAGGAAAGCGTAAACTGAAAGGAGGGTGAACTTGCTGAGGGAAAATAACAACAGCTACAGTTACTATGCACAGACCAAGCTAAACACTTTACATCCAACATTCATTTAGCCCCAGACAGGCTTCCAGGGATTCAGGAACTTGCTCAAGACCCGCGATTCCACGGAAGTCAGCAGCAGATGCAAACCCAGGTCGTCAGTCACCCCAAATCTAGGGCTCTTGCCACTGCCTTGGCTGCATCCCGCAGCTTTGCCCCAAAACAAAAGAGGCATACTCTGAGCAGAGATGGGAGGTGAGCTTTCGTACAGCACTCACGGGGCCTAGAAAGAGAACACGTGGGTGCAGAGCTGGAAGGAGGCCTACGAAATGCCGAGAGGACAGCGCTCACCTCACCGGTCAGTGACGGGCCCTCGGGAAGGGAGGACCCAAGGCCAGGGAAGCGGAGACAGAAGGTGGGGGCCAGGGGAGGCTCCCACTCCAGGCTTTGGGACCGAGCACTGGAGGGGAGGGGTGCACCTCGAAGAGCAAGAAAACTTTCTCTTCTTTTGGAAACCAGGACTCAGAGGGGGCTTCCATTCACCCTCCCTCGGGGCCCGTCCCCTCTCCTCCGAGCGGCCCCAGCCCGTGCTTGGCCCTGTCACATCACCTAGTCCTGGCTGGTTTCCAGCTGAGGGAGCAGGCCCCGGCCCAGGTCAACCTCAGCAAATACTGCACTCAATTAAACAAATTAGGAATGAATGAGCATTTGAGGCAGAGGGTTATGTGAAAGGCAGGTTAGCAACCAGGACAGATACCCTTCACTCTGAGATTTCTGTACAAGACTAAAAACTATCCTTTCCTTAGAGCTTTTAAGGCCAGAAGTTTAAACCAAATACGACAGAGTTACCCAGATCATTGACACAATTTTTACCATATTCTCAAAGCAACTGTCCTGTTCTCTATTTAACATTTTTATATAAAATGACACTTTTAAACATAAAGTACCCACTTCATACTTATGCAAGTAATAATTTCCATGAGCTCTCAGGATTGCCATGTTAGTAATATTTTTCCAATGTACATGAAGAAAAATAAAGATTAAATCTTAAAATTATTGATGCACGTACCAACTAAAATCAACCCTCATAGCCCCCAGAGGTGTGTGGACCACACTCTGGAAACTTCCTTTGCATACAGAGCTCAGGTTGGGGCCTGCCTGGACACAAGGAGACAGCAGAAGCGACGTTCCTCTGGCTGCACACGGCCATGACCGAAAGGAGCTGGGGCATCACCCGGCCTGTGGATCTGAATCTAGAGATGGGGGCTCCTGAGCCAAAGAACACAGTTGCCTCGCTCCCTGCGCGCCCTGAGGACAGAGCGCGGAGGGTCCTCGCCCACATACTTCAGCCCTCCACAAGACCCACAGGGCCTTTCCTTGTCACAAATTCCAGGGACAAAGCAGCGGCTGGACCCGGCCCAGGGGACCTCTGAGTTCTGAGGACTTGTCCGCCTGCCAAACTGGCCCAACCGCTGCCCCAGAGCCGAGTATTCACTTGATGGATCCTTGCCTCCACCTGCAGCCGCTGTGCTGACAGGCCTGGTTTATAGAGCCACAAACAGAATGGGCTGCTCTCTGTCGCGGCAAAGCTCAACTTGTGGTCCAAGCAAGTAAAACAGTGCAGAGCGAAGCTGCTGAAGGGGGCAGCACGTCGGAGCAGGGCCAGCTCAGGGCTGAGCACAGCTCTGGTCCTGGTTCCCCTCTTCTTCCCTGAGGGACTCTGGTGCCCACCCCACCCCATCCACAGACTCTGTTTCTCCAACAGAAGACTTTTGGGCTCAGCCACCTGGGAGGACCCTATCGTCTGGCCCTTCAGAGCAAAGCCCTGGATGTGGACGGGGGGATTACGCACCCCCTTATACGCAAACAAGCCTGCACCCTCGCAGGTCACAGCCCCGAGCAAGCCCACTCGCCAGCTCACCTGGAGCCTCGCCGTCTGGCTGGGACACTGGGGCCCTGTTCCACTGTCTCTCCTCCTTCACTCTGCTGCTGGCTTCCTTGATGAGCTTCTCCCTCAGACTCAGAAATTCAGAAAACCTCCCCGCCTTTTGCTCCCGCTGGGCTCGCAGGAGGGACTCCAGGTGTCGGAGGGTGTGAGCAGGGATTCCCTTTGCATCCTGGAAGACACAGAGGTTCCCTCTGGAGATGGGCTCCCCTTCTCCTTCCCTAAGCCTCTCAAAGCTGCTGCTGGCCTGGGAGTCACTGGGATCAGTGCCGGTGCTTCTGGGAGAGGAGCTGAGCATTACAGCAGGGCGAGCAGGCTGCTGAAAGCAAGGTGGGCTAGGACGCAGGGGCCCCAGCAAAGCACACACAGCAGGATGGTGCCAAGGGGCTGCGCACCAGTCCATCGACATCAAGCATACAGGCTCAGGTGGGACATGCCTCTCCACCACCCGACCGAATCCTACAGTGGGGAGACCATGGCTTGCTCCTTTTTGTACCCCCAGGCACTATCCTTATGCTGGACACATTGTCCTCCATGGCTAACAAGGTTTGAAAACATCAACTGCAAAAAACCAAAGCCAGGCACCCTTCCAAAACCTACTGGAACTTGTTTGGGCTTTTGGTATCCACCTAGAGCCCATGAGAAATCATTTAAGATTAGAAAGAAATGGTTTAATCAAGTCTGAACGTAAGGCCAGAGTTAGATTGAGCAGTAGTTGAAAACAGTCAGTGACTAGGGGGCCTCCTTGCTAAATTAAATCTAGGTGTCTGGGGTTTTTTTTCTTATTTTATTCTATACACATAGTATTCTCAATGATGTGATGCTCACCTGCTTTGATAACAAGGTGTGTTTTTTAATAATAGATGTCACTGGGTTTCCCCGGTGGCACAGTGGTTGAGAATCCACCTGCCAATGCAGGGGACACGGGTTTGAGCCCTGGACTGGGAAGGTCCCACATGCCGCGGAGCAACTAATAAGCTCATGCACCGCCGCAGCTACTGAGCCTGCGCTCTAGAGCCCGTGAGCCACAACTGCTGAGCCCACGAGCCACAGCTACTGAGCCCACGTGCCACAACTACTGAATCCCGCACGCCTAGAGCCTGTGCTCCGCAACAAGAGAAGCCACCGCAATGAGAAGCCCGCGCACCGCAGCTAGAGAAAGCCCACGTACAGCAATGAAGACCCAACGCAGCCAAAAATAATGCCTTTCATGATAATACACATACTCTGGTTGAACACGGGCATGTAGGGACAACGGTGTTCAAATGCTAATTTGTACCAGCGTGTTCAGAGCCTGCTCCACTCACTGCCACCTGCTCAGTGGGCATGGCCACGTGTGCCACCGATGATGGACACTTCACCCAAGGGGCCCCTCCAAAGGCCACACTGAGCCAATTAAATTTCCTCTGTCAGAAACAGAGACACAGTCCTTTGGGGCACATATAGTCCCTTTGTCCAGGAGAAGATGGAACATCTTGTTTGATAGTTCCACTGAGACTCTATCCAATTGGAGAGGAGTAATCTGTCAAAGTAATATCCACATATTGTCCACCATCACACCTGGACCTTCAAGCTAAGGCACATCCCCTTATTATTCATTCCTATAGCATCCAATACCTCTCTTGCAGAGTATTTCTCACAATGGTAAGTTATTAAATTTCTGGACAATCACTGTTTAATACCTGAGTTCCCTACCATTTGTAAACTCCATGAAAAAAATTGTCAGTTCTGTCTAATTCATCACTGTATTCTCAGCATATAGTACACTACTTAGCACAAAGGTGCTCAATAAATATTTGTTGAATATGTGAACAACAACAACGAAATAGAGACGCAGAAGAAAGTAGCCAATGAGTGGAGAGCACAGAGAAGTCAGGACACAGGGTGACATCTCAGGAAGCCATTGGAGGAAACAGAGAAGAGACCACAGTGCCAGCTGTGCAGGTTTATATTCCTGGATACCAAAGGTGCCCCACTGGAACAAATAAGATGAATAAGCTTACAATGTAAAGAACAATCGACCCTTTGTCGGTTTAAGAATGCCCTGTGTCTAAACGGTAGGTACCGGCCCTGGAACTCACTCGCTTTATCCCCATGCTTTCCAGCTTCTCCTCCAGGGTGTCCTCCAGGACTGGCCTGAACTGCTTCAGCAAGGTGGGGTTTCGACTGAGAGCTGCCAGCAGCTTCTGCTGTCCACTGCGGGAGTCCTCCAGCTCTGCAGCACAAGACAACCACCGAGGTCAGCCTGGGTGCCCGAAACCTCTATTCCCGAAGCCACACGGCACCCAGCCAGGGACCCTGGTCTCCAGCCTGTGCACCCAGGGCCACCAATCCCCTCTGAGTGTCCATCCCCGGGTCCTTCTCCTCCTGGGAACCACTGCTGCAGACCCCCTACCCACCTTCATGATCCTCATCCCCTGCCGGTCTGGACCTCCATGATCTGGCTCAGTCCTGTCCCAGGTTAACTGAGAGATCTCAGGCTTTGAACTCACACTTGAGTCCTGACAGCAGTTTGTTCCCTGGGCTCTGGTATTCACGCCCCACCCCCCCCACCCCAGTTTTACTGAGATATAATTGACATACAGCACTGTATAAGTTTAAGATGTACAACATAGTGATTTGGCTTACATGCATGATGTATGTATACATATACATATGGTGGACAGATAGCTCCCTGCTCCCCTTGGGTTTACTGCCTAAATCAGGCGTTCTCCCTCCAATTGTATACATCAGAATTGCCTGGGCTTAAAGTGCACATTCCCTGGCCCCGTCCTCCAGAGAGTCTGATGCCATAGGTCTGGGGAAGGGCCCTGGAATCTGCATTTTAACTTGCCCAGATGATTCTGATGGAGGTGAGCCACAGACTGAGCCTTGAGAAATACCTACCCAGAGGGTAACAAAATAAGCAATTACAATAAAATGTGATAACTGCTACAAAGGGGCCATCCCGGGTGAGTCAGGGAAGGCCTCCCAGAAGTGCTCTTCAGGTCCAACGCCGGGGGCCACTGTGGTTACAGATGGACCAGCCTTTTGATTCACTCAGTAGACTTTTACTGACAAGTAATATGGAGCTTGAACAGGCCAGTGCTGAAGACAGTAAAGAAAACCCTCAAGGAGCTCACAGTCAAGGCGATGACCTTAACCCTGGCTGCCTATTTGCATCACCTGGGCTCCATCCCAAGCTAATTATATCAGAATCTCAGAGGGTGGGCCCCAGGCCTTAAGATCTGTTTGTGAAACTCCCCAGACCTAACAACAGCCACGCCTGAGAACCAGCTGTTCTAGAGCAGCGGTTCTAAAGTGTGAGCCACGGCATCGGCACCACCTGTCACTTACTAGAAACGCAGATTCTCAGATCCCAGTCCAACCTACTGAATCAAAATTTCTGGAGGTAGATCCCAGCGGTCTGTGTTTTAACAAGCCCCCCACTACCCCTCAGGGTTGACGCTCTTCCATAAAGTTTGCACAGAGCATGAGCCCCAATTTTGGCTGCATGTTGAAATCACCTGTGGAGCTTTAAGTACTCCTGATGCCTGGGATGCCCCTCACTGCGTGCTGTGATTTAGGTAGCAGGGGACTGGCATGGTCCTCCAGAGAGCTGCAAGCAGCCTGGGAGATTCTTAGTGTGCAGCCAGTTGCAGAGAGCCGCGAGACCCGCAGCAGTTCTCAAACTAGAGCAAGCCCCAGAATGCCCTGGAGGGTGGGTGCAGACAGCGATGGCTGGGCCCTGCCCCAGAAGTTCCGATTCAGTCTGTGTGGCATGGGGCCGAGAATTTGAAAATTGTGCATTTCTAACAAGTTCCCAAGGGATGCTGCTCTGCTGGTCTGGGACTAGGAGAAGCAGACGAGCAAGTGAAGAGGCACAGCACAGCCTGACAAAGATCTGGGTCCTGCCTGCAGCAGGATGGGGCACGGAGGGGGCGGGGAGAGGTCTCCCTAACTCGCCCTTCTCAGCCTCCTCCTCCTCGAACTCTATGCCCCCACTGGAGGATTTGGTTCATCCCCACTCTGGACCTTGTGTTACTCAAGGTTACATGGAACTCTAATTTTTGCTACTATATCCCAAGGTTAAACGCACTGGGTGGGGACGGAGGTAGCAGAGGACCGATTAGGTAAATTTTGGTTCATCCATGCAATGGAATACTGAGAAGTCCTGAATAATTAATGCAGCAGCTCTATATAAAGGGATTGGAAATGACTTCCCAAATACGTTGTTAAGCAATAACCACAGAAAAATATGTATACTGTGCTCCCATTTAGGAAAAAGGAAAAGAATGCATACATCTAAGTGCCCGTGTTTGCACCAAGTATCTCTGGAAAGATGCGTGACAAGCCATTAACGATGGAATCTCTGGGCGGAGACTGGATGGCCCGGCAGGAGGGAGACCTACTTCTTACAAAGTAAGAAGCAAAAAAAAAGCAAAAAAAAAGCAAAAAGATGGCCCTTTTGCTTTTCTTTCCTTCTCCCTTCCTTCCTTCCGTCCTGCCTTTTTTTTTTTTTTTTTTTTTTTTTTGGTCAAAAGCATAGATCACTGTCTCAAAAGTAAACTATTACTTTAAAAAACAAAATAAAACACCCCCCGATGAACTCTTTGGTGACACCAATAAAACCCTTTCCTGGGTGCATCTGTTGGGTCGCTCTGGGATTGTCACATCACAGCCTGGCTGGGCAGGCAGGCCTGGTCAGCAGGTTGGCTGTGAGCTCTCTGATCTTTCCTGGGAGCTCCTTCTCCCTGACCCTCTCAGGAGAGTCTATTTTTTTCACTTCTCCTTTGCATCCCCTGGAAACATCTGGTTGAGAGCTCGGCAAACGGAGTGAATAAAAGCAGCAGGTACCCAGGGCTCTGCAGAGGGCGCCGAGGAGGATTCCTGCACATCAGTTAGGTCCTGTGTGATCTGTCTGCAGCACGCTCGCCACGCAGAATAGAACCGCAGAGGTCATTTTAAGCCAACGCAGGGAGGCTGCATCCACTGCTCTGGGTAGTACCAGGCAAGCGGTGGGGCAGGCACCAGGGACAGGCTATGCAGCAGACACCGCACCAAATCCTGACTCCACCACCTGCTGGCTCTGTGACTCTGGGAAAGTCACTGACCCTCTCTGAGCCTGGGTGAACCAGCAGGCTGCACGTTAGTACCTGTGTGTAATGTGCCTGGCAAGCACAAAGTGCTTAAGAAATATTTATTTCATGTCCCTAGTTCCCTTGACCCAGCCTCAGGCAGCCAGATCCAGTTAAGTAGGGACAAACTAAACAACGAAGTGGGCAGCCCCCAGGGAAGAAAATGGAGCCTCACCTTCCTCGGAAGAGTCCTTCTCCGTGTCCACAGCCTTCGGGCCCTTGCGGATCCCTGAGGAGAGGAGGAGCAGTTAGTGTCTCCAATGCCTGGGACCCCCTCCCCACCTTAGAGGAAAGCACGGGGCAGCGTGTGAGTGCTGGCCAGACACAGCAAGCCCTCGAGTCGGTCCTCTAGCAGAGAGAGGCAGGATGGAGCAGCGGCCACAACCATGGACCCTGGAGGCAGAAAGATCAGAGTCCTCGTTCCAGCTCTGCCCCCCAACTAGCTGCACGCGACACGGTAAGTCCTTGATCTTCTCTAAGCCTCGGGCTCCTCATCCAGAAAGTGAGGACAATAATACCCGCCCCACGTTAAATCACGGGGACAATGGATTTGAAGTCCATGGCACACAGCTCCTATTAACGGCACACACCCTAGCCCCAGCACCCAGGAGATCAAGGCCATAGGATTAGTGCCTCTCTGAAATGGTTGCGAGGCTGGGGAAGAAATGTCTAGCCTCGAGGCAGGGGACGGGGGAGATGTGTGGGTCTGCAAGGAGAGGCAGAAGGGAAGCTACAGGCATAGGGCAGGGGAGGCGGGGTGGAGTAGGAAGGGCCAGGTTTCATAAGCAGGAGCGGTCCCCTGTAGGTTACTGTCGCCCTTTAGACGCCAGCGCCTGTGTCCGTCAGACACACACAAGCACGCACACCAGCACGCCGGAGTACCCAAGAGCCGCAGGGCGTACACTCCAGACAGGCCACATTCACACAGATTCGCAGAGATTTGGGGTCAACTCGCTGCACGCTGGAAACAAGGTAAAGCTGGATGGAACTGAATCACAGGCATGGTGAATTAGAAAGAACCTGTTCGGGAGCCCTGCCTGCTCCATCCGTCACTAACCCCAAGATCCTCCCTCCCGGCTCCCACCTCATGTCTCCATCGTCCTACAGAGACGAGCAGGCCAGGCAAGAAACCCTGCCAGCTGCATGGAATGCCTTCAGCACAAACCTGGGCTGGAGCCCTGTCTGTCCCAGAAACAAACATCTTCTCACCCTCCCCCACCCAGCCAGAGAGCCTGACGCTACAGGTCCCTGAGCTGCTGCCACCAGCCTCGTCCTATACATTGACTGGTGGGGGACAAGAGACAGGAGAGGCCAAGACGATAGCCACGATTGTTACAAACCGCCCCGTACAGACTTACCCTCCACCTTCCTGAGAGACATGGTCTGGATCTGCAAAGATGTGGAACAGAGCAGATTACAGCCAGCAGGGGACTCTGCTGTGAGCGGTGGCTCTGCCTAGTTCTGTGAAGAAGGGACGGCCAGTGTTCCCATGCCAACCACTGGGAACTGGAGGGAGCTCAGAGTACTCTGCCCCAGCCCTGCAATGGCACCAAGGGTGAACAGCAGCAGCCAAGATGGCACCATGCTCCACTTTCCCTTGGTGAGGAGACAAGAATGCCCCTCTTCAGAGAGGGACTGTGGTTTGAAAGGTAGGAGCCCCATGGAAGCAGAGGGGGGCAGGCACACAGGCAGTACTGTCGGTATAATTGGTGGAAATCAGCCAGGGCAAGGGAGGCTCCCCTCCTGCGATGTGGGCATCTGAGCTGAGTGCCCCCTGGGAGGGAGGAGGCATGATGTGGACAGTCACCGACTCTCTGCTCAACCCCTCTTTTCCAGGAAGCGCTTCTTCTTCCTCCTTCCACATAGCTGCAGACAGGACAGCCCCTTGTGGCAACGAGTCCCCCACACCACAGCCAGGTTTGGGCAGAGAATTCTGGACTGGTAACATGGGAATTCAAGAGCTCTTGCCAGCCAACTGGTTTGAGTTTTGGTTGTCACTGTTTATTTGTTTGCTTGTTTATTTTGCCATGTAGGGCAGACATGGAGTGGAAGCTGACCTTCAGAGTAAAAGAAAAAATCGAAGCAGATACAGAGAAAGGAACAAAGACACACAGCAGAGGAAAACTCCTGACTACACTCATGTCTCTGGTCCCAGTTTACTCCTAGACTTGGCTGCACCCCTGCCTCGAGCTCTCTGAGACACCCTGTCTACCCTTATGACAAATCCCCTCTTCTGCTTAGGCTTGAGTTGTTTTTCATTACCTACTGATGAATGACTCATACAACGTCCATTTCTAACTATTCCTACTTTGCTTACCTCTACCCTAGAAAGTATAAAACTAATTATTCTCTTTCTAACCTTCCTTGCAACTATAGTTAGTTGCCCATATAACACAGCTTTGAACAGTAAAATATAAGTAGAAGTCTTGGGAAAGAGCCTTTTCATCAACTGCTTCCATTGGATATGACTGTGATGGTTGGGGCTATGGCAGCCATCTTGCAACTATGAGAGTCAAGCATGAGAACAAAAGTCAATATGCTGAAGATGGTAATTAAAAAAAAGAAAAAAAGAAAAAAAAAGAGTCTGGGTTTCCAGTGGCATAATCTTGCAGCTAAACCAAGGCCATCAACTGTCACCTCTTTTGGTGTTACAATAAAAATAAACCTCTGTTAACCTATTCTGCTATGTTTAGCCCGTGGGTTCCTAACTGAAACATCTGCAAACAAGGGTTCTGGGTAACATAAGGAGGAAACCTCCAGACTGGACCTGAGGCAGCCACAGCTGTGAAGAGTTAAGTGTGTTGGGGGAGAAACAGTAAAAAGAAAAGCAGCAGGGCCATGGGTTAATAAGATGTGTTGACGGTGAAGTATAGCTGGGAGAACAGAAAGGCACAAATAGCAAGAGGTACAGAACAGTGGGTTAGACAGTGACAGTGGGTGCTCAGCCAGGGAAGCTGTGTGGAGGGTGGTATCAGACCCACGGCAAAGGACCTGAGGCCACAGGAGGGCCCAGCTGGGAATAGATACACGTCTCCACCGACCTGGGGCTCAGACGGGGGAGCTGAGCCCAGGCTGGGCAGAGAGTGATCTGCATTAGATGAAGAGTCACAGGGGCCAGTTCTAGGAGAGGGTGCTTAGTGAGTGACGCCTTTTCATCACACTAGTTTATCTGACAGCTTCATCAGAGGCAGTCAATTTATGAAAAAGGAGTTAGTTAAGAAATGATGCCTGAGAACACAGTGAAAGGGGCACACGCTTTGCATTCCACCTGCCTGGCGAGGGTTGAATCTCACCCCTGTCATTTTATAACGTGCCCCGTGTGGACTCGAGTGAGGCGCTTAACTTCTCCTGCCTGTTTCATCATCTGTCAAATGAAGATGGGGAGAAGGTAATGTCTACCTTGAAGGGCAGCAGTGAGGCTTACACGGAGGAATAAGCAAAGTAACAACCAGGTGCTGGTCCTCACACGGTCTCTGGTGGTACCGTGAACCCACTAACCCCGGACAGCAGGCACGTCTTCAGCATCCTCATCAGTGTCTGCCCCTCAAATCTGAGGACTCTTCTCTCTCCTCAAAGAGTCTGACTAATGAGACTAGTGCCGATAAGTCCAGAAGAATCTAAGGAAGTCCTCGCAGGGAAGAGGCCTAGGGCTCCAGGTCCTGGCTGGGAGGAGGGACACACCTACCATCTCCTCCTGGGAGGCGATGAGCCTGGTTTGTTCCTGGAGCTGGGCGCGAAGGGCAGTGATCTGGCGCTGGGCCTGGATCGCTGCTTTCCTCTGATCCTGAGACAGGGAGGCCTGGAGCCTCTCGTTCTGCTCCTGCAGCTGGTGGCACAGGAAGGTCGGTCAGTCACATGTCTGCAGGGACCTCTGAGTGCCCAGTGCCTGCAGGGCCTGCACCTGTAGGCAAACGCTGGTCGGGGTTTCACCTGAAGCAGGTGGAGTGTCTCCAGACCCGGGAAGGTGGCTTTCTAACAAGACTGACTTCCTTCCCATTTGAGAACATTTCAAGTGGTGCCTGAGGAGAAGTGAGAATTGAATGCAGGTCCCTAAGGTCAGGGCCAAAGGCTCCCTGTCAGGTGTGCCACCCACTGAAGGACAGTCAGGTAAGTTGAGGTCATTCGAAAATCATCAAATGGATGTTTTTAGGTGAAGACAAAAGGTGAAGGAAATGCGGTCTAAGAGCAGAGAGAAAATGACACTATTTATTTTTAAGTAAAACCTCTGATGTAAGAGCAGAGAGAAAATGACACTATTTGTTTATCTTTGCATAAAGAACCTCTAGAAGAATACAAGAAAGCAATAAAAGTGGTCACCTGTGGGGTGGGTGTCGGGGACAGGTAGATGGAAACGGAGCGGAAGTAAGACTTTACTCCATGTACCTTAATAGAGTTCTTCTGCTTTTGGAACAAACTTGAATGCATTTCCCATTTTTAAATGTTTCAAATAAGATAAACCCATCAGATGGGAATTACTGGAACAGGGGGAATCCATCCTGCGCCAGACTCAGACCTAAGCACCTTCACCTTCTGAGCTTTCTGCAGCAGAACCTGGGGCTCCTGTTAACCGGCTTCCTCCTCAACTTGCCTCCTTCTCAGGGACATTTTTAGAGAAGCTGTTTTCTCTGCCCTGAGGCCTGTTGCTCTCTGCCCACTGGTCTCAGTGTCTGAACCCTTCCATTTGAGCTGCCCGTGAACTATCACTGAGGTCCACAGCCACCGGGGTCTCTCCTGGTTGGAGTTTCAAAGGAGGGCCCAAACACAGAATGACCAGGCAGCTCTCTGAGTTTTACAGCACAACCCTCCTTGGAGCACCTTACGGGGTCACTGCAGAGGAAACCACAGAGAAAGGATGTGTTGGATTCAGAAGAGAAGGCCTGGAGGCCCCTGCTCCCTGCCAGGGAAACTGCTGTCTGGGCTGCCGACCCCTCTGTGTATTGATGGGGGTCAGCAGCCAGGAACAGTATCAGCAAAAAATTATCTGCCAACCAGTTCAAGGTGGGGGCTGAAGGATGGGGAGCTGAAGGATGAGAGGAGGTTGTGGGAAACCAGGCTCCCCAAAACGGTCCAGTGAGACCTACCTCTCTCTTCTGAGCTGCATGCTCTTCCTGCAATGCCTTCATTTTTCTCTTCCATTCTGTTTTCTGAAAAAGATTAAATGCTTATCAAGTGGGCCCCTCTAGATATTAAAATATACTATAAAGCTACACGAGTAGTAGAAAAACCAGACAAAGATGGGGAAAAAATGGAATCTTAGTCTGGGGGAAGACGGATTATTGACAAATGGTGTTCAAGCAAGTAGTTAACTGCCTGAAAAAAAATATGAACTTGGATCCTTATTTCATATCTTAAACGAAAATAAATTCTAGGTGGTCAAAGATTTCAACTTAAAACATGTAAGTGACGTCAGCAAGATGATGGACCAGGAGGTCCCAGCTCTCAAAACACCCACAGATGAGACCTTTTTATGGGAGCCTGGGAATCCAGCTGAGAGGTCCCAGCACCTCGGTGAAGCAAAAAAACCCAAGAATAGACACACTGAAGAGGGGAAGAAGAACAGTTTTCACCTCACCCGTGTCACCCCTCACCCAAGGCGGCACAGCTCAGTGCCAAGAGAGACCCCCTCAGCCCACAATCTCTTGCACGGGGACAGTGAGAGCAAGTGATCACCCAACTGCCCCAGCCTTGAAGGATGCTGCCCAGGACGCCCACTTCTGCCTCACCCCACCCAGAACTCAGGGAATCAGCGCAGCTGACTCGGCTTTCGGTCCTGGCATACGGATCTCAACACCAGCTTTAGACCCTACTGGCTAGCTTGTGGACAGCGGAAGGTGTGGAGGAGGAAAAGTAAAAGTGTAGACTATTTGTATGCAGTCAAAGTTAAGTTGTTTTTGGCTTAAAACAGAGTGCTGTAATTATAAGATGTTTTATATAATCTAATACTAATCACAGAGAAAAAAACCTGTAGCAGATATACAAAAGGTAAAGAGAAAGGAATCAAAGCATACCATGACAAAAAAATCATCAACTCACACAGGAAGACAGCAAGAGAAAAAGAAAGGGACAAAGTAACTACAGAACAGTCTGAAAACCATTAACAAAATGGCAATAGAAAATCCTTACCTATCAGTAATTACTTTAAATTTAAATGGATTAAATTCTCCAACCAAAAGATCAAAAGTGGCTAAATGGATTTTTTAAAAAAGATCCAACTATATGATGAGTACAAGAGACTCAGGTTAGCTTTAAGGACACACATAGGCTGAAACTGAAGGGATGAGAGAAGACATTTCATGCAAATGGTAAGCAAAAGAGAACAGGGTACCTATACTTATATCAGACAAAATAACTTTAAGTCAAAAACTGTTACTAGAGACAAAGAAGGTCACTACATATTGATAAAGGGATCAATTCATCAAGAGGATATAACGACTGTAAATATACAGTCAGCCCTCCATATCCATAGGTTCCACATCTGTGTATTCCACATCCATGGATTTAACCAACCATGGATTGAAAATATTTGGAAAAAAGTTCCAGAAAGTTCCAAAAAGCAAAACTTGAATTTGCCTCATGCTGGCAACAATTTACATAGCATTTACATTGTATTACAATATTTACAACTAGTTACATAGAATTTACATTGTATTAGGTATTATAAGTAATTAGAAGTAATCTATAGATGATGTAGAGTATATGGGAGGATGTGCAAAACATAAGGGACTTGAGTATCTGAGAATTTTGGTATCCATAGCGGATCTGGAACCAATCTCCTATGAATGGATACTGAGGGATGACTATACACTCACTCAACATAGGAGCACCTAAATATATAAAGCAAATATTAACAGAACTGAAGGGAGAAATAGACAGTAATACAATAATAGTAGGGGATTTCAATACTCCACTTTCAACAATGGATATATCATCCAGACAGAAAATCAATAAGTAAACAATGGACTTGAACAGCACTATAGACCAAGTGTACTGAACAGACATACATAGAACATCCCGTCCAAGTAGCAGAGTACACATTCTCCTCAAATGCCCAAAGAACATTCCCCAGGACAGATCACATGTTAGCCCACAAAACAAGTCTTGCCAATTTAAGCTTGAAATCATATCAAGTTAATCTTTTCCAACCACAATGCTATGAAACTAGAAATCAATAACAGGAGGGAAACAGGATAATTTACAGATGTGTAGATATTAAACAACACATTCCTGAACAAAGAAGAAATCAAAAGAGAAACAAAAAAATAACTTGTGACAAACAAAAACGGAAACACAACATACCAAAACTTCTGGGATGCAGCAAAAGCAGTTCTACGAGGGAAGTTTACTGTCATAAAATTTTACATTAAGAAAAAGGAAAGATCTCAAATAAATAACCTAACTTTATACCCCAAGGACCTAGAAAAAGAAGAATAAACTAAACCCAAAGTTAGCAAAAGGCAGGAAGTAATAAAGAGTAGATCAGACATAAATGAAATAGAGAATAGAAAAACAATAGACAAGATCAACAAAAGTAAGAGTTAGTTTTTGAAAAGATACACAAAATTGACAAATCCTTGGCTAGATTAAGAAAAAAAGAGAAATCTCAAACATATAAAATCAGAAATAAAAGAGGAGACACTACAACTGTTATCACAGAAATGCAAAGGATTACAAGAAATGTCTATAAACAGTTACCAATAAATTGGATAACCTAGAAAAAATAGACAAATTCCTAGAAATATACAACCAACCAAGACTGAATCATAAAAAAATAGAAAATCTGAACAGACCAATAATGAGTAGGGAGATTGAATCAGTGGTCAAAAATCTCCCAACAAAGAAAATCCCAGAACTGGATGGCTTCACTGGTGAATTCTACCAAATGTTTAAAGAATTAATGCAAATTCTTCCCAAAAATTGAAGAGGAAGAAACTTCCAAACACATTTTATGAGGCCAGTATTACCCTTGTCAAATGCCAGAGAAGGACACTACAAGAAAAAAAATTATAGGCCAATATCCTTAATGAACACAGACACAAAAATACTCAACAAAATACAAGCACATTAAAAGGATCATACAACATGATCAACTGGGATTCATCCCCAGGATACAAGAATGGTTCAACATACACAAATCAATACATGTGATACACTACATTAACAAAATAAAGGATAAAATTATATGATCATTTCAATAGATGTAGAAAAAGCATTTGACAAAATTCAATATCCTTTTATGATAAAAAAAAAAAACTCTCATCAAAGTGTGTATAGAAGGAATATACCTCAACATAATAAAGGCCATACATATGACAAGCCCAGAGGTAACATCATACTCAACAGTGAAAAGCTGAACACTTTTCCTCCAAGATCAGGAACAAGACAAGAATGTTCACTCTCACCATTCTTATTCAACATGGTACTGGAAGTCCTAGCCAGAGCACTGAGACAAGAAAAAGAAATAAAAGGCATCCAAATTGGAAAGGAAGAAGTAAAATTATCTGTTTGCAGATGAGAGATGACCAATGACCTTACAAATGGAAAATCCTAAAGACTCCACCAAAAAAAAAAAAAAAAAACTGTTAGGATAAACAAATTTGGTAAAGTTGCAGGATACAAAATCAGCATGCAAAAATCAGTTGTATTTCTCTACACTAAAAACAAACTACCCAAAAAAGAAATTAAGAAAACTATCCCATTTACAGTAGCATCAAAATCAATTAAATATAGGAATAAATTTATCCAAGGAGGTGAAAGAGCTATACAGTGAAAACTATAAAACGTCAATGAAATAAATTGTAGAAGACAAATAAATGAAAAGATATCTCATGCTCATGGATTGGAAGAATATTGTTAAAATACCCATAATACCCAAAACAATTTACATATTCAAAGCAATCCGTATCAAAATTTTAATGTCATTTTTCACAGCAATAGAAAAAAAATCCTAAAATTCATGTGGAACCACAAAAGACCCCAAATAGCCAAACCAATCTTGAGCAAGAAGACAAACTAGAGTCATCACTTCCTGATTTCAAATTATATTACAAAGCTACAGTAATTAAAACAGTATGGTACTGGCATAAAAACAGACACACAGACCAATGGAACAGAATACGAAATCCAAAATTAAACCCACATATGTATGGTCAACAAATCTTCAACAAGGGCACCCAGAATACAAAATAGGAAAAGAATAGTCTCTTCAGTAAATGGTGTTGGGGAAAATGGATATCCACATGCAAAAGAATGAAAATCTTACACCATACACAAAAGCCAACTCAAAATGGATTAAAGACTTAAATGTAAGACCTGAAACCCTAAAACTCCTAGAAGAAAACAGGGACATTGATCTTGTCAATGATTTTTGGATGTGATACCAAAAGCACAGGCAACAAAAGCAAAAATAAACAAATGGGACTACATCAAACTAAAGTTTCTTTACAGCAAAGGAAACCATCAACTGATGAAAAGATGACCTATGAAATGGGAGAAAATATTTGCAAACCATGTATCTCATAAGGAGTTAATATCCAAAATACAAGGAACTCATATAACTCAATAGCAAAAACCAATCCAATTAAAAATGGACAAAGGACTTGAATAGACATTTCTCCAAAGGAGACCTACAAATAGTCAACAGGTATATGAAAATGTGCTCAACATCATTATTCAGCAGAAAAATGCAAATCAAACCACAATGAGATTATCACCTCATACCTGTCAGAATGGCTATTATTTTTAAAAGTAACAAAAGATAACAAGTGTTGGCAAGGATGTGGAGAGAAGGAAACATTTTACACTGTTGGTGGGAATGTAAATTGGTACAGTCATTATGGATAAACAGTATGGAGGCTTCTCAAAAAAATTAAAAAACAAGAGAGTTACTCATTTTCCCAGGGAAATCTCCCATGTATCCATGAGGTATACATGTTAATAAACTTGTTTGTTTTCCTCTTATTAAAAAAATTAAAAACAGAACTACCATATAATCCAGCAATCCCACTTCTTGATTTTGATTCAAAGGAATTGCAATCAGGATCTCAAAGAAATACTCACACTCCCATGTTCATTGCAGCATTATTCACAATAGCCAAAATATGGCTACACTTACCCCCAAATTCAATGAGTTATATACATTAAATATGCACAGCTTTTTACATGTGAATCATACCTCAATAAAGTGACATGTATGAATGAATGAACGGATGAATGAATGAGCAAATAAACTAACAAAAAGAAAACACAGGAATATTTTCTTTTTCTCTTTTTGGCCACACTGCGCAGCTTGCGGGATATTAGTTGCCTGACTAGGGATCGAACCCCGGACCCTGCCAGTGGAAGCATGGAATCCTAATCACTGTACAGCCAGGGAATTCCCATGATTATTTTCTTTTTAAATCTCAGAGTAGCCATAAACAAAAGACTGATAATCTGATCATTTTGACCACATAAACATTATTAATTTTGTATGGTCAAGACCATGATAAACAAAGTTTAAGGGTGACTAGGAAACAGGGGAAAATAGCCACAACAAGAGCAACAAAGGGTTGGTTAATTTCCATACGTTATACAAACTCACAAACTGGTAAGGAAATCAACAGAAAAAATAGGCAAAGGATGTGAAAGAGTTCATAGAAAAAGAACGGCTTTTTTAAATGTGAAACTTGAAACATCAAGCAGTGGAAACGCTTTACCTCTGCTAGTTAAATGTTAAGCTCTTCTTAACAGCCTTGGAGAGCAGAAGCAGGACAACATGATTGAACGACTGTGCCAACTGCCCTTCCTTACCATGGAACTATCAGTGATACAGACCATATGTAACTAGACTGATGTAAGGTTCATCCAGTGGAGGCCAGGCCACCCCCTCCCAGCCCATGAGAGCAGATTGTGCATAAGTCTTCCCAGTTCCATATCCAGTGACCTCACATTAGCAGCATGAAATCAGCCATGGTGGGAATATTTACACCACAGAAAATGGCAAATGCTACAAATCAAAGCTTTTTTAGTTCCAGACAACTGGTTGTTAAGTATTTAACACCACACCATTAGACCCATGCCAAATATCTTCAAAGCCAGAAGACTGTCACACTTTCTAAGAATTGTTTTCAACTGGGTTGGAATCAAAATGAGGGCAAGGGCGTCCAGTAAGATACACGGCTGAATGTATTTTGAAAAAAATCCCAGGCAAATCTGACATTGCACACATGTATGTCACCAGCCGCACCTGAGAACCCTAAGAACCCTACTCTACGCTTTCATGAATTGGCAGAAGGTCTGAAAATATAGAACTTTGATGTCTTTCAACTTCCCTAAAACCATAGAGCAAAACCGACAAACTCTGTTGGAAGACAGCACGGTTCTCGCCTGGCTCTGGGAAGAAAGGCACGGGGCATCGGCTCACCTGAATCTCCATCTTCTCCTTCAGGTCCCAGAGCTCCTGAGCCTGCCTGAGTCGCTCCTCGGGCTCCTCATCCTGCAGGGACCCGAGGTTGGACTTCAACACCTTGTGGGACTGCAGTGCCTGCAGTTTCTGAAAAGACCAGGGCGCAGTTTCATTCAGATGAAGATCTAATCGTGATGTTGTCTTTTATACCCGGAGCGGTGTCAGAAGGGCACACCTAATCCCAACCACAAAGCCCCAACCTGAACTCACTAGACATCTGCATGCCTGCAAACATTCACACAAGTTCACACTCCCCTTCACTAGTGGTCTCCTGAGAGTTCAGCCCTTGCTCAGGAGAAGCAAATTCCCATGGAAGAACAGAGTTCAAGAGTGTCACTTCCATTGCGCTGAAATTCTGCTGTGCTTCAAACCCGGAACTTGCCTGACAGCTTTCCCATTTCTTCCTCAGTCTCGAATAGGCTGAAGAGAATCAGACTATCTGAGCCTGGAGGAGGGTCTCAGACATTCCAGACCACTCCCTGAGGACTCCTGCCCCTCTTCCCACAAAGAAAAATCCTGGCTGTCACCAAGAAGGCCTGGCTTTTCACAGCTTGGAGTCATGTCACCAACGCCTAGTGCTTCCCAAGCTAATAGTGTATGGTGTGAAGGAAAAGGCATGGAAAAGTGGATCAAAGACAAGGTGCCTTTCCACCCCACTATGGTTATATTTTTAAATATATCACTACTGCAGTGACAAAAGCAATTATCTCCATCTCTATTACTATATCAAACTCATAAGCCCTATTAAAGCTTTAGAGAACAGTTAAGTCCCTGAGTTTAACTTCTCACTCTTGCTAATCTTTAACTCTTCTCAATTCCTGCTAAAGCAATATTGGGTCCAAGTGTTAACCATTTCTAAACCCCTTGAATATTTTTGTAGAGTCAAATGCTTTATCAGATGTATGCACAACTTTCGGCCCCTGATGTGTCACTTCTGTCTTCACACTGCTGCTTATGACACACCAGACAGCTGGCTTTCTTGGCATCACAAACCTTCATGGTGTTTTCCTTTCAACTGGGGTAAAGTGGACTTACAGTGTTTTTCACAATCACTCTAAATGGAATCTTATCTGTTTCCCCATCCCCCAGAATTTTTAAAAAATAAATCAACAAGATAATTATCCAACTACACTGAGAATTTTGTATCCAGTTTGGTTCCTATACTTTAATAAAAGTGAAATAATAAAATGTCAGGTGAGAGGAGATGAGGGGGAGACACACAAACACAAAAATACAACAGAAGCCATCTTATAGGGGAAAGGCAAAAAAAAAAAAAAAATGGATGTTCCAATTTAGGACAGTGTGATCCAAGTTAAAAGGAAACCATGGGATGGTAATAAGAATTATGTCCTCATTTACCACAACCCAGAATTTCCTAACCAAAAGTAACCTTTTGATTTTTGAAGACACGGTTTATGAAGAACAACTCCAAATTCAAATCAATACCTAGGTATCTAACGTGTCTAGTCAGCGACCACCATGTCAGGGGAAGCATGGGAGTCAGGGAGGTTCAGATGAGCTCAGAGAGGATGGGTGTGGAGCTGGGGGTTAGGAGTGTGGCGTCCACATGGCGGAGCAGCATCTCGTCCTCCACAGATCATCCCTGTCCACCCTGGGGGAACATTTAGGAATGGGAGGACCTGGGTCACTATCGATACACACACACACACACACACACGCAGAGCTCTCACTGCACTCCCACCGCCCTCCATCCTCGGCTTTCCATCTCAGATTGAGACCACCAAGGCTCCAGGCATATCCTACGACGATCCCCTTCCAGAAAAGTTGTCTAGGTGTTTCTTTAGGCAAAACATGCAATGATCATGAGAAACACTATTACACAATTCATTTTCAAATCAAGAAAAGATTCTCCTTGATGTGCAGAGGACCAACAAGAGCTAAATACATCCTGAAAATACTTCTCCTCAAACATTGTCCCTGATACAGTTTTAGTTATACAGGTTTATATGGGAAGATACAGTCCACGGATAACTTTAATAAGGTTTTCTTGAATAAACTTAATAATATATCCAGTAGAAGAGCAGGGGCTTTGAAGTTTAAGGAGCTGGGTTCAAATCCCAGCTCTACCTCTTAACAGCTGTGTGACCTTAGGCAAGTTATGTGACCTCAGTGTCTTCGCCTGTAAAGGAGGAATGATAATAGCTTTTTTTAAAAAAAAAGAAAAAACTTTATTATTATTTTTTTTTTTTACTTTTTGGCCACACTTTGCAGCACATGGGATCTTCATTCCCTGACCAGGGATCCCTGCGGTGAAAGCGCGGAGCCCTAATCACTGGATTGCCAGGGAATTCCCTAAAAAAAGAACTTTCAAAAGGAAATTAATAAACTAATGACACACCTACGTTTAGAATGTTATAGTTGTTTGGTTGTTATGAGGATTAAAAGTTAGTGTATATAAAGTACTCTGCACAGGGGCTAGAAAAGTTTCAGTAAATGTTAGCTATTATGTGTGACCTCCACAGACCCCAACAGAGAGCCTGGCCTGTAGCCAGGGCTCAGCAAGTACTTGTTAGAAGAAAAATGCATTCATTTACATTTTGCCTCATTGCTTTTCCAGTGATGAAAGCCCTTTGCGAAAATAAGGATAATATCTCAGGAGCTCTTACTATGTGCCAGATAATGTTAAGTGCTGTCTATGTGTTAATTTAACCCTTTCAGAAACCTATCCTACAGAAAAGAAACTGAGGCACAGGAAAGTTAGGTAACTCGCCTAAGATCACACAGCCGGTATGTGATGGAGCAGGGATTCAATCCTGGGCACTGGCCTCTAGTATCTGGCCTCACAGTGTATTACCCACCCCCAATGGCAGATGACAGAGAACTAGTACACACAAAGAAATGAATTTTGAGAACAAATAAGCAGGTTTTCAACTAAAGAACTCTGAGAAGCCTTTTAGGTTGGGTACCTCTTCTAGCGTAGAGTTCTGGTTGGCAACACTTTTAAATTCATCCCAAAATAATTTTTTGAGCTTGTCTATTTCCCCGTAGAGCTTGGCCTGCTCTTTTTCTTTCCATTCATCAAATTCTTTCTTAGCTTCTGCTTCCCTCTGGCGAGTGATCTCTGCTTCCTACAAAGAAAAGCAAGAACAAGAGAATCATTAATTCCACATTATGTCAAATATTTACCGAGAAACTGCTAGGGCTCCTTGTTAGTGCAAGCCACTATGGAGACCCAAAGAACATTCATCCCCCAGTCCCCACTGTTGGGACCGGGAGTGGGATTAGTCTTATCTGAACCGTAAAGGCCCTTGAGGATGGGGATCACGTCTTTTCTCTCTTTATATTCCTCACAATGCCTGGCATAGTTGGTGCTCAGTAAATGCATGCTGAGGGAAGGAGTGATGAATGAATAAATGCCGGAAGGAGTGAGGCAAGTTTATGCATTTTCGTTCTACAAATATTTACTGAGTACCTCCTCTGGGCTGCCTTTGGGAGCTTATCCAGTCTTTGTCCTCAAAAAGCTAACAGTATATTGTAAGGAGTTAAAATTCAGGTTCAAATGCTCTCAGAGGGTGCTAATGCAAGAAGCTGCAGCTCTCTTTTGGCCATACAGGTCTGACCAAGTAATTGAATTTTCCTTGCCAAACTACCTAAAATCATTTAGCACATCCAGGAAGACACCATCCTAGCTCTGACTCCCGCTCTATGAAAGAGCCAGAATTTTGGCCCTGTGGGATGCGAGTGCATCATGGGTCTCTCGGCTAGTCCGTGACCAAGCCCCCTGCCGTTTCCTCTCCACGCCCACCTGAAGCTGCCGCTGCCTCTCCGCCGCCCTCTGCGCTTCCAGCTCCCCTTGGGTCCACTTCAGCTTGGCCCACAGCTCTTCCAACACCTCCTCCACTGGCTGCTCCTGCTTCTTCTGCTTTCCTGTGGGGTCCACTCAAAGAGAGGGTGACAGCATAAGTCAAAGTCAGTGGAATGTATACCGTCACACCTCAGTCTCAGTTCAGCTTTGCCACTTACATTGTACACTGACTTTGGGCAAATGACAGAACCTCCCTGACCCTCTGTTTCTCCAAACTGGAAAATGGACATAGTAATAGCACCTAACCCAGAGAGTTATTGTGAGGATGAAATGTGATAATGCAAAGGGCTTAGCGTAGTGCCTGGCAGGACAGCTCAATCCATGTGAACTATTGTTGTCATTTAAAATAACTATTTTGACAGTACTAACACATGGCAATGTGAATGCAAAATCAGCAGAGTAACAGAAGCTGAGTACCAAATAGTGTGTACACACTGATTATTAATACAAAGAACATATCTACATATCCTGACAGCAATCAGAGAGGAATTTAAAATAGTGATAATAATTGTAGTTTTAAGTTCACACTTTTCAGGAATATAGTGTAGTTTAAATGTGTGGTTTTAAATTTCCAATGAACAAAAGGCAGCATGCATTACGAAGAAACCTTGAATTACAGAAGAATATTCTAACTAAATCACATACTGATAAACTAAGAGTTAAGGGTTCATGAAAAAGACACCAATTGTACTTGAACATTTGTTACTTTCTAAAGTACATTTAGAGACTATTAGATGGTACTGTTATTGAAACTTTAACCTTTTCTTTGAAAAGAAATATATGGCTTTTCTCAGATAGGACTTTTTAGAAACAAGCAACTTTTAGATGCAGTGTAAATTACTTTGGGTTAATTAAGTGATCTGAGGTGAGTCTGGAATGGGAGGGCTGGGTTATCTGAGAAGCCAGCTGCCTGACAATAAATTAATGAACATTAATGTAGCAAAAGTTGCCTTAAGAACATATTTTTCCTCTCCCTACAGCACTTTACATTAAGGAAATAACAAGGAATATGCACAAAGATTTATGTACAAGAATGTTATCATCATGTGATTTATAATAGGAAAATTTTTTAGTAGCCCACATAAATTGAGAAATAATTCAATTGTGAAATATATTATGATCACCACATGATGAAATACTATTCAGCCGTTAAAAATCATGTTTTCAAAGATGATTTACTGACTTTGGAAAATGTGATATATTCTTAATTGAAAATAAGCAGTGTCAAAACTGCATCCTATATGACTGTATTTGTATAAAGAAAAATAATGACTGCGAACATACTAACATATTAACTGAAGGTGATATTGTCCACAGTTTTTATTTTCTCTTTTCTACCTTTCTGTATTTAAATTTTCTATATCAAAGGCATATTTTTTCCAATTTCTTTATTGTGATAAAATATACATAACACAAAATTTACCGCCTTAGCCATTCTTAAATGTATAGTTCGGTGGTATTACAAACATTAATAATGTTGTGCAACCATCACCACCATCCATCTTCAGAATGCTTTTCATCTTGTAAAACAGAAACTCTATACTCACTAAACACTAACTCCCCATTCCCCCTTCCTCTAGTCCCTGGCAACCACCATTCTACTTTCTGTTTCTATGAATTTGACTATTCTAGGTACCTCATTTAAGTAAAATCATATAGTATTTGTCCTTCTGTGACTGGCTTAGTTCACTTAGCATAATACCCTGTTGTAGCATATTGCAGAATTACCTTTCTTTTTAAGGCTGAATAGTATTTCTTTGTATCTGTATACCACACTTTGCTTATCCATTCATCTGTCAATGGACATTTGGGTTCTTCTACATCTTAGCTACTATGAATAATGCTGCTATGAATATGTATACAAATATCTCTTCAAAGATATATATCTTTATCAGAAAAAAATATTTAATAAGTGGAAAATCTGTTTTTCTTTAGCAGCCTCCAATGCAGAACCAAGAAGAATTAGATATATAATAAATGCATAGTAACTAGGTGAATTGTGCTGTTTTAAAACTCTGTTCTTTGAAAAAGAAATTAAAATAAAGGGAAAAATATTTTATTCAATGGGATTTTTATATTTAATTTATATTACATTTTATCACATTATATTTTCATATCTATATTTATTTTACGTTTTAACAGCTATTTCTTATTGAACCTCAAAAAACAGATATAAAGTATGCAAACCTCTTAATGGGAAAGACATACAGCCTTGCTACTCGTTTTAGAATTTGAAACAGTAAAATTACAGTGATTAAGTCATAATAAGCTCATGACATTAAAAGAGTCAAAGAATTGGTCTGACTGCTCATTAAGCCCAGTTAAGCTTATTCATAGTCAGCACCAGAGAACAGCAAATTCCAGAAGGCTGGGAGGTAAGGGCCTTTCAAAGTCACTCTGTCTGACTGCCCCATTCACAGTGAAGGACACAGAGGAGGAAACACTGCCCATGGTCACATAACAGAAGGGGACAAAGCTAAGACTAGAACCTACCTGTCTGACTCCCAGCCCTTTTTCTCTAAACACGTGGTCCGAAACCCTCCCTGCCCCACGTGGGATCCCCCCATCCTCAACTGGATGGTGAGGTTCTGAGGGAAGCTTTGGTGGTGCACATGCCCCTCACCCGCTGAACACAAGCCCAGGCCCTTGCACAGTCGCAGGAGGGCCACCTGGACTCACCACCTTCCACCACGCCCGTATGTCTGCGCTGGATGTGGCCCCGGAGAAAGGTGGCGTTCATGAAGGTCTTGTCACACAGGTGGCACTACACAGGAGGAAGTAGTGGGAAGTGCAGGATTAGCTCACCTGAGTCAGCCAGGGATTCTCCCTCCATCAGAACTCTCATTCCTTGGGACCCCTGGGCTGCTTCACAAATGAAGAGTTTGATTTACTGAGTAAGGCAGTGACTGAACCCAAAATATATATACTATATATTTTATCCCCCCCCAATATATATATATATTTTTTTTTTTTCTTTTTCTGAATTTTAGAACACTCCCAGTGCCATGGGGAGCTAGGAACAATGATTAGTATCATCCTTAGATGATACTAAGGAATTTTTGTTGGTTTTTCAGGGCATGATGATGGTATTACGTTTATGTTTAAAAGTGGGATGGGAGTCCTTGCCTTTTAGAGCTACATAGTGAAATATTTACAGATAAACTCATATGACTGATACACTTCAAAATAATACAGGGGTGGGGAAATTGGGTAGAGGAACAAATGCGACAACATTGGCCATGAGTTGATAACTATTGGGCTGGAGAGTGTGCAGATGAAGGTTCGTTTTATTATCCTCTCTACTTTTGTATATGTTTGAAATTGTCCACAATAAAAAGTTTTTTTTCAAAAAACACCAATGTCCAAGTCTCACCCAGAGTTGAGAACCACTGGAGCAAAGGGTAGTAAATATAGCATCTGAAATTCCACTTCACTCTCCTCAAGCATTTCAGACAATGCCAATCTAGCAGATCATTTTTTCACTGTAAAACTTCAAAATTCTTCCAACACGGCTTTGCAGGCTGCCATTGCTAGTCAATTAGAGTAAGAGGGCAGATTATTTGCTGTCTTTACACAAAGGCAAATGTGACATAAATTGCCAATCGTCGCCCAGTACCAGTTTTCCCTTTTACCTTAGCAATAGAAACCTTGATTTTTAGCTGACCGTGAGGCTAATGAGAACATATGTCACCTCCTCCCTTACAACCAGGTGTGGCCATGTGACTAAATTCTGGCCAATGGCATGTAAACAGAAGTGGTATATGCAACCACTTCTGGGAGTTGTCATTAAAGAAAGAGCCATGATATTCCTCACCCTCCCTCCTCCTGCTGAATGGAATGTGCACCTGAGAGGTGGAACTCAGGCAGCCATCTTGGACCAGGAGGCAAAAGTCACACAATGAGGCTGGAGAGAAACACATCCAGAACTGGGTCCACGATTACATGCCACCCCTGGATTGTTTACCTCTAAACTTTGTTCATGAGAGAGAGAAATAAACTTCTATCTGGTTTAAACAATTATAATTTGAGGTTTCCTGTCACCCACAGCCAAACCTGATCCAGATGGATACAGCCTGGGTTGATGGACTTTGCCTACTCCTGAGTTCTAAAGTGACACATGAATTTCTAGTTGTTTGAAGGAATATCAGCTGGGGGGCAGGGAATATGTTACAAGGCATCTTATTCCAAATTATAAGCCCGTCCCCTCATCCCACCCTTCCCTGCTTCCCCTTTTCCACCCCAAGAAGCACACTCACAAACCAGGCACCAGACTAGTCCCTCTACCATGCCAGCTTTGAACCTGGGAAAATGAGATGTTGGCATTGCAGTGGCCCAACTTGCTGCCACACGGACAGAGTCTTTCTGAGAATGGAATCCACACTGACAAAGAACTGTCAAGAGCTGCAGAGAGAGAAACTAGATTCTGGTGCCATCACCTAAGTCCCACCATAACCCTGGATTTTTCAGTTAAATTAACCAATAAATTCCTTATTGGCCTAAGCCAGGTTAGACTGCTGTTTTGCCATTTACTACTGGAAAGGTTCTGACCCTTTTATCATAATTAACATTATATTAATTATGTCAATTACCATTCAATCCACTAACATCATGTCCTAATGATTCCTTCTGTCCCCCCACCCCCAAACTATGAATTTCTGTTAAACCTGAACCAGCATGATTTGCGTCTTCATCCTCAGAGCCTGGCAGAGGACTGGGCCACCTGAGAAGCTACTAAAGGGCAACTGTCCCCGATCCACTCTTTCCATAGAAAGAAACGCAAATGCTCAAATGCCACTCTGGGGAATGAACTGTCACTTGGCTGACTAATAGAGTCACTTTTCCAGAACTCTACCAGTCCCCTGTCACACACCTCTTACACACACCTTTACACATCACTCTCTCTACACACACACACACACACACAGCCTTCATATATACACACTCACACTTTCCATGAATACACACACCCTTACACACATACAACCCTTCATTCATTCACACACACACACCATAAATATATCTTTACATGCACACTTCACATGCGAGCACGTTACACACCACACACTCTACATACATACCTACACATACCACTCACAGATGTACCCTCCAATCACAAACACATCCTAGACACCATCTGTAAACACACACACACACACCCTGCATACATTCACACATGCACACGAGACATGAACTCATACACACACCTGCGACACATGTACAATCTCCATACACACACACACACACACACACACACACACACACACCACAGACTCGATGAGACACCCTGGGGCCCTCTGGCCACCAGCAGCATCTCTGAAATCTGCTCCCAGCCCCAGGGAGAATGGCCACAGCAGCCTCAGGGGCCAGACAGTGGTGCCGCTGGGGGGGCCAGTGGCCGGGCCCACAGCCCTCCCGGCGGCCCCGCCCGCAGAGATGCTCACCGCACGGTAGCTGTGGGCGCCTGTCTGCAGGAGCAGCTGCTGCAGAGCGCTGATCATCTTGCGCCGCCGGCGGCTCTCCTCCCGCACGCCCCTGAGCTCGTCGGCCTGGCGGCCCAGCTCCTGTTGGCCGTGCTCCTGTTGGCCCAGGCTGGCCTGCAGCCGCGCCTCCAGCTGGGCCACGCTGGCGCTCAGGCAGTCCTGGCAGTGCAGCAGGTACTCGATGCTGAGCTGCGCCAGCCGTAGCACCTTGAGCAGCGCCGGGTCCACAGGCTGCCCGCAGCGGCCGCACACCTCCCGGTCCAGGTTGCAGAAGGTGACGCTGACGATGGTCTCCTGCAGGGTGGCCACGTCCAGCTCCCGTGCCACGCGGTCCACGTCCAGGGCACTAATGCGCCTCCAGTCCATCCTCTCACGGCGAGGCTGGAACTTGAAGGCGGGGAGAGTGTAGGCCGCGAAGAGGGGGTCGCTGAGGCCCTGGGCGGTGGTAGCGTGGGACTGCATGGACGGGGGGAGCCCTGGGCTGACCACCGGGGAAGGGTGCCACCAAGACCACGGCAGCAGGCACAGGAGCTGAGAGAGGGCCTGGAAAATTAGAAGAGGGTTGAAGTTAGGCCTGGTGCGTGTGGCTCCATGTACCGCGCTGGCCAGCAGGAGCCTGTAGTGTGCATGGTGTGCACTGACACAGCCAGAGCAAGGGTGTGGGCTTTATAACACACAAACGTGGATTCAGATCCTCAGCCTTGAGCAAGATCCTTTACACCTTTAATCCTCCGTGTGTATTGGGGATCACGGGGCCTCCTCTTCAGGCTTGCGGTTAGGAAGGAGGCGGCGAAACACCCAGGCCAGTACCTGGCACATAGCAGGTCCTCAGTGAACCCCCCGCCACGCCCAAGTCCACTGTAAGAGTGCCTGCCAGAGGGCTTGGTCAGGAGGGAGCTGTCCAATGTACAAGCAGGTCTTCCTGCAACCATACATTGACCTCAGGATGAAGTCTAATAACTTGCCACGGGAGGCAGAGTCACTTAATGGTGGACATTAAGTGGCTCTCCTTCTGTAATTGCAACACTTAATGGAGGGGTGCGCTACAGTTCCCAGTTTCCCCAGCTGTAAGGTGTGATCAGTATGACTGTGTTCTCTCTAGTGGGATGTGAGTGAAATGATGGCCGCCCCTGCCACGGGGTGGCGCTCAAGAGAGCAGCCGTGTCTCTGCACAGAGATTGTGCTCAGTCCACGATGGTCTGTTTCAAACCTCATGGTTTAGAAAACAGCTCCAGTTTGTTGTTAAATGACTCAGATTCTACTCACCACTCTCTTGTTAGACAAAGAAATTGTTCTCTTTGGGGAGTAACTTGACAGTAGCAACCGGAATTTAAAATGAACATTCCAGTACTAAGAATTACAATCTGTTCTACAGATAAACTCATACAAGTGTGCAAAGGTGCTTGTGCAAAAATTGTCATTGTAGTATTATTTGTAATAGCAAGTTACAAGAAAAGTACAAGAAAGCAAAGTATAAAGTACAGATATGAATGGTATCTGTATACGATGAAATACTATGCAGCTATTGATAAGAATAAGGCAGTTTTTTATGTACTGATTGATATGGAATAATGACTATATATATACATATACATATATATCCATTTCTGTTTAAATAATATATTAATATGACATTTAATAATAATTAGCAAAAATAAAGGAGATATGTATATCTCACATATGTATGTGTATATGTATTATATATACACATATGCATAAATATATATATCTCACATTAGAATGTTGCCTATGAGGCAGGAGGGAAATGGGAATGTGAAATGGGGATAAATAAATGAATAAAATAAATAAATAAAATAGACAGATGGTGCATGGGTAGGAGATGGATAGATAGACAGACAGATAGGTCTTACATAGACCAATCATGATAATGATATATATATAACACATACACATATATGAATGATTCATATTTGTTATTCATATATAATCATAATTAAGTATACTGATTTATTATCCCTAAATATGGTTCATTATCTATATTTTTTAATAAGCATAGACAATTTCTAGAATAATAAACAAGCTGTTAGCAATGGTTATATCTGGGAAGTAGGAACGGAGATTAGAGGACTTTTATTTTCCACTCACCACCTCTCTATACTATTCAGTTCTTTGCGTCATCACCTATTACTTTTATAATTTCTTAAAGAAAAATATACAATTTCTTCCCTTAAAGAACTTAGAATCTGACTGAACAGGAAATACATGTGACCCTATTCAATCAAGTTCTTTCTAGATCATGTGATTTACACTTTCAAGTACAGTAGAAAGTCAGAGAAGAAAAAGGTCATTGACCTCAGGAAGCTGAAAGGCCTTGAAGAAACAGTCAGGCTCGGTTTGCAAAGAGGGGAAGGCCTCCAGGAAAGGCCCCTGAGCGCCCTGAGCCTGTCTTCATCTGGGAAAGGCAGCAGTGGGAGGTGACAAGCCTGCCCCCACCTGCCCTGGGGTGCTCTGGGGACTGGAGGAGAGGCAAGGGGAGGGCGCTCGGTAAGAAAACCGGCCGCAGTGCGAGGAGTGCTAGCCTCCAAGCCAGACACACACTCTAAATGCAAACCTACCAACAGGTAGAACTATCCTCACTTTACAAACAAGGAAACTGATGTCTGGAAAGGTTAAGTGTCTTCCCCAGGTAGGGAGGCCAGAGTTGAAGTACAGCTGGAGGTGCATCTGGCTCCAAAGCTTGTGGACTTTGAACCATCCAACATCGATTCTTGAGGCTATTTGTCCTAAAACTTTGCTTGGATCAGATCAACAAACCTTACCCATCGAACTCATTCATTCATTCACTCACCCCCTCCCCCGCTCCTTTAGAACATGCCTAGCTTGGCCAGGCCCGGTGCCAGGCACTGGGGCCACCGAGATGCATTAATCACACACCTGCCCCCCAGCCCCCTCCTCGGCAGCTTAGCATGGCTCCTTGCTGCCCCAGTACCAAGTGCAAACCCCTTAGCCTGGTCTTGAAGCTGCCACAGGATGCCACGGACCCACCTTTTCTGTTTCAGCTCCAATGTTTCCCTTTCTCAGATACTCCTCCCCAACACATACTCCAGAAACAAAACCATCCAGCACGAGCATCCCCACCACGGCCATGAGGAGAAGACCAGCTCATTCCTCTTAATATGTCACATTATTTTTAAAAAAGGAGGCAGGTGACATGACACTCACCATGCTCAGCTGCAAGCTCTGTGTCACCGGAGCCTCAGAGACAATTGCCACAACAAGCTGTGCTTTGGAGCACCAGCATGTTACCAGGTGTGCTGTGGGCCAGGGTAACAGGACACCTGCTTCCTGATCTCCCACAGACCAGGAGCTCACCTGAGAACTCGCTGTTTAACTATTTAACATTTAAGCTTTGGCCTCAGATGTTTGCCCACAGTCCCCTCTCTCATAATAGGGCCAAGAATGTTCCACCAGCCACTCTCTCAGCTCTCCTCCCACCTCTTCGAATGTCCCTTCCAGCCTCTTCCTTGAACAAGGAAGAGCCTACTATCCTTGCACCCTTCCTTTAAGGCAGGGTGTGCCAGTGCCCCTGTGACAGTCTGCTGTTCACCCATCACCCATCTCTCCCTGCACACTCTCCCTGGGGATGAGCTCACACGTACCCACAGCTTCAGCTACCACAGGCCTGCTATAGGCTGAGCCTCAGCCACTCCCAAATCTCCTTCTCACAGGCCTGTCTCTTGGGACCTTCAGACTTAGCCTTCCAATACTGATTATACCAGAAATTGCAAATCTAAATTCCACCAGGACCAGGAAGGTACTATTAAATGTAGGAAACATGCCAGGTGTAAGAGAAACCAAATACAAGCTTGATGATAAGTGGCAGCTGATTCCCGATCTGAGTGTCCGAGATACACGTGCGCAGTGGTTCCCAAAGTGTAGTCACTGACCAGCAGCATCAGCGTCAACTGGACACTTGTTAGAAATGCAGATCTGCAGACTAACTGCTTCAGAACCACTGCAGCAGGGAGTGTTGGGATAGGGAGCATTAAGGACTGTGGCAAAATGGGAAGTGCGTGCCCTGTTTACAAGGGGCAGCACCACTGAGCTTCAGCCATATGGGAAGTGATGTTCTGTGTTCCTCGTGGGCTAATTCCAAATTCACTAAGTAGATATTCAAGCAAGTATGGCCAACGTGGTGAAGTAGGAAGACCCCAGCTCACCTCCTCCCACAGACACACTAAAATTACAACTATTTACAGACTGGCTATCTATAAGAATGACCTGGAGACTAGCAGAAAAGGTTTTCCCCAACTAAAGATATAAAGAAGGAACCACAAGATGGGTAAAGGGAGTGGGGACGCAAATTAGTCAAGACCCACACCCCTCGGTGAGCGACCCACAAACAAGAGGATAATTACAACTGCGGAGGTTCTCCCCAAGGAGGGAGGGGTCTGAGCCCCACCTCAGGGCCCCCCAGCCCAGGGGTCCTGCACTGTGAAGATAAGTTCCCAGAACACCTGGCTTTGAAGGCCAGCAAGGCTTGCATATGGGAGAGCTGGCACCAGCCCTGGGCCCCTCTGGCCCCCACAGCCAGCTGCCCCAGGACTCAACCCCGATCACCGGGGGGCTGGCAGCCACCACACGAGGCAGGGCCAGCCACGCCTACCAGCACACTCACAGCAGCCAGCCCAGCCACACGGAAGGGCCCACTCAGCCCACATGGCTGGCACCCATGGAGCATATAGCTCTGGGGACCAGAGGGGAGTGTGGTACTCGGCTCCATAGGACGTTTCCTACCTAAGGCCACTTCTCCAAGATCTAGAAACAAAACTGACCTACCTAATACATAGAAATAAACACAGGAAATTAGACAAAATGAGGAGACAGAGAAATATGTTTCAAATGAAGGAACAAGATGAAACTCCAAAAGAAATGAGTGGAGATAAGCAATCTACCCAATAAAGAGTTCAAGGTCATGATCATAAAGATGCTCCATCAACTCAGGAGAAGAATGGATGAACACAGTAAGAGGTTTAACAAAGAGTTAGAAAATATAGAGAAGAACCAAACAGATCTGAAGAATACAATAACTGAAATAAAAAACACACTAGAAGGGAATCAACAGTAGATTAGATGATACAGAGGAATGGATCAATGAACTGGAAGACAGAGTAGTGGAAATCACCCAAGGTGAAAACTAAAAAATAATTTTAAAAAACGAGGACCGTTTAAGAGACCTCTTGGACAAGATCAAGTGTACTAACATTCACAATATAGGAGTCCCAGAAGGAGAAGAGAGACAAAGGGGAAGAGAACTTAACTGGAGAAATAATAGCTGAAAATTTCCCTAAACTGGAAAAGAAAACAGACATCCAGGTCCAGGAAGCACAGAGAGTCCCAAACAAGATGAACCCAAAGAGTTCCATACCAAGACACGTTATAATTAAAAACGGCAAAAACTCAAGATAACGAGAGAATCTTAAATGCAGCAAGAGAAAAGCAACTAGTTGTGTACAGGGAACTCCCCTAAAACTATGGCCTGACTTTTCAGCAGAACTTTGCAGGCCAGAAGGGAGTGGCACAACATGAAAAGATGCTCAACATCACTCATCATCAGGGAAATGCAAATCAAAACCACAGGGAGATATCACCTCACACCTGTCAGAATGGCTATTATCAAAAAGACAAGAAATAACAAGTGTTGGAGGATGTGGAGAAAAGTGAGCCCTCATGCACTGTTGGTGGGAGTGTAAATTAGTACAGCTTTATGGAAAACAGTATGGAGGGTCCTCAAAAAATTAAACATAGAACTACCATACAATCCAGAAATTCCACTTCTGGGTATTTTTCTGAAGAAAACAAAAGCACTAATTCAAAAACATAAATGCAGCCCTATGTTCGTTGCAGCATTACTTACAATAGCCAACATATGGAAGCAACCTAAGTGTCCATCCACAGATGAATGGATAAAGAAGATATAGATAGATAGATAGATAATTACTCAGCCATAAAAAAGAATGAAATCTTGCCATTTGCGACAACATCGATGGACATGGAGGGTATTATGCTAGGTGAAATAAATCAGAGAAAGACAAATACAGTACGATTTCACTTACATGTGGAATCTAAGAGACAAAACAAATGAACAAACATAACAAAACAGAAACAGACTCATAGATACAGAGAACAAACTGGTGAGTGCCAAAGGGGAGGGGGCAGAGGGATGAGTGCAATAGGTGAGGGAGATTAAGAGGTACAGACTTTTAGTTATCAAATAAGTCACTGGGATGTCATGTACAGCATAAGGAATATAGTCAATAATATTGTAATAACTTTGTATGGTGACAGACGGTAACTAGACTTATTGTGGTGATCATTCTGTAATGCATAAAAATATTGAAGCACTATGTTATATACCTGAAACTAATATAATATTGTAAGTCAAATATAATTCAATAAAAAATAAGATAGTCAAAGACCTCTATGAACTGATTCCAAACTACCTTTCTAGCTGCATCTCCCACCTACCATTTACTTGCTGTCCATACTTTCATATCTATGGGCTATTTATTCATAGGCACTGTTTTTAAATGCTTTATAAAGAATAACTCATGTAATCCTCACAACAACCCTTCAAGGAGGTACTATTATTATCTAAGCCACAAAGAAGTGAAGAAGCTTGCCCCAGGTGCAGGAAGCAGGATCCAACCTACGCAGCCTGGTTACAGAGTTGCGCTCTGAGCCACTATGCCATGCTGCCTCTTGGGATAGACGGCCCTCCGCCACTTCCTTCTGCTTCTCTTGCAGGTGAACTCATGCTCAAGGCCTTGCTCAGACATGAATGCCACCATAAATACCTCCCAGGCCCACAGGCAGAATCCCTGGCCTCTCCCCTGGGCTCCCAGAGCACAGACCGTACACTCCTTTGGTCGCCCTCACCACACTCTGGTCTGTGCTGGGTGGCTGTGCAACATTCATTCACCCATCCCACCAACAAATGGCTCCTGAGCCCCTACTAAGTGCCAGGCACTGTGACTGGCCCTTGGGACGGATGGTGACCCAGGCAGCAATCCCTGCCATTGTTTTTGTTTGTTTATTTGTTTGTTTGTTTTTGGGTGCATTGGGTCTTCGTTGCTGTGAGCAGGCTTTCTCTAGCTGCGGCGAGCGGGGGCTACTCTTTGTTGCGGTGCACAGGCTTCTCATTGCGGTGGCTTCTCTTGTTGTGGAGCACGGGCTCTAGATGCGTGGGCTTCAGTAGTTGTGGCACACGGGCTCAGTAGTTGTGGCTTGCAGGCTCTAGAGCGCAGGCTCAGTAGTTGTGGCACACGGGCTTAGATGCTCTGCGGCATGTGGGATCTTCCCAGACCAGGGCTCAAACCCATGTCCCCTGCATTGGCAGGCGGATGTTTATGCACTGCGCCACCAGGGACGTTACCCCTGCCATTGTTAATAAAAATAGTGAACACTTCTGGAACTGTGTGCTTCACACACAGTTATAAGACTTTGCATGAATTATCCCATTTGATTCCCACAACAACCCAGCGGACAGATGAAGAAATTTCAAGGTGAACAAAGAGGGCAAATGACTTTCCCACAATCACACGACTAGTTAAGTGTCGGGGTCTGGCTCCAGATTTTGTTCTCCAGAAAGTCAGAAAAATACACCGAATTACGCCCCAGAGCATTAAGTGCCAGGGAAGGAGCTAGGACAGGGAGCCCCAAGGAGGGCCCATACAGGACATTTCTGTCTCCTTTCTGCCCTGACCCCTGTCCCACCACATCCCCAGCTGTGAGCTCCACAGGGGCTGAGACCATGGCTTATTCACATCTGTTGGATTCCAGCCCTTAGCATATTACCCGCAGCCCAGATTGCTATTGACCTGAATGGAATTGTCAAAATCTTAGAATATCTGCTTCAAGATTCTACATTCTCGGGGTCTTGGGGAACTGAGGCTATGGACCAACAAGAATTAGGATAAAGAGTAAGAATGGACTTAGGGGCACTTAAGTTGTACTCCTTGGAGAGAAACGCCGTTTAGACTTAGTAAAATGCTTGATTTGTTGACCATCTGTGTCCACAGCCGAATCCTCCAGGCCGCTAATGAAAGCTTAGAGGGCAGGAGCCCTTGTGGTGGGCGCAGGTTCATCAGCGAGTGTCCCACACTGACTGTCAAGAGGTGGCAGCAGTGTGCTAGCTGGCTTCCTGAGCAGCCCATAAACCCTCATGTTTACACTCTGAGCACAGTCTGTAAATACCCAAGGTGGCAGCCCCACTCCCAGTTATACAGAATTCTGAATCAGGGATCTGAGTTCCTGAGTTTTTACTAAATCCCAAAAGTATCACCCATTTTTGTCACTAGGACCCCAAGAGTTCAATTCTCAGAAGTCCTAGGGTTCTGACATCAAATGGTGAGCAGAACTGTGGGAATTTTTTTTTTAATTGGAGTAAAATTGCTTTACAATGTTGTGATAGTTTCTGCTGTACAATGAAGTGAATCAGCTATATGTATACCTATATCCCCTCCCTCTTGGACCTCCCTCCCTCCCACCCCCCATTCCACTCATCTAGGTCGTCACAGAGCACCGAGTTGAGTTTCCTGTGCTATACAGCAAGTTCCCACTAGCTATCTATTTTACACATGTTAGTGCATTTATGTCAAACCTAATCTCCCAATTCGTCCCACCCTCCTCTTTCCCCCCCCATGTCCACATGTCCATTCTCTACGTCTACATCTCTATTCCTGCCCTACAAATAGGTTCATCTGTACCATCTTTCTAGATTCCATATATATATGCGTTAATATACGATATTTGTTTTTCTCTTTCTGGCTCACTTCACTCTGTATGACAGACTCTAGGTCCATCCACATCTCTACAAATGACCCAATTTCATTCCTTTTTATGGCTGAGTAATATTCCATTGTAATCGTACATATGTACCACATCTTCTTTATCCATTCATCTATCATTGGACATTTAGGTTGTTTCTATGTCCTGGCTATTGTAAATAGTGCTGCAATGAACAATGGGATACACTCTCTGACAAAAAACACAGTAAGATCTTTTTTGACCCATCTCCTAGAGTAATGAAAATAATGGGACCTAATTAAACTTAAAACTTAAAAAATAATGGGACCTAATTAAACTTAAAACAGCAAAGGAAACCATAAACAAGATGAAAAGACAACCCTCAGAATAGTAGAAAATATTTGCAAATGAAGCAAGGGACAAAGGATTAATCTCCAAAATATACAAACAGCTCATGGAGCTCAATATCAAAAAAACAAACAACCCAATTAAAAAATAGGTGGAAGACCCAAATAGACATTTCACCAAAGAAGACATACAGATGGCCAAGAGGCACATGAAAAGATGCTCAACATCACTAATTATTAGAGAAATGCAAATCAAAACTACAATGAGGTATCACCTCACACCAGTCAGAATGGCCATCATCAAAAAATCTACAAACAATAAATGCTAGAAAGGGTGTGGAGGGTTCCCTTTTGGAACTCTTTTGCACTGTTCGTGGGAATGTAAATTGATACAGCCATTATGGAGAACAGTATGAGGTTCCTTAAAAAACTAAAAATAGAGCTACCATATGACCCAGCAATCCCACTGCTGGGCATATACCCTGAACTGTGGGAATCTGAAGATGATGAGGATGATAGCAGCTATCATTTATTAAGTATCCATGCACCAGGCACTGTGCCAGCCTTTAATATTTCTATTTCTAGCCATCATACAACCTTGTATGCAGCTATGATTTGCCTCACCTGATAGACGTAGAAACTGAGGCTCAGAGAAGCTAAGGGACCTGCCCCAAGTCCTTCAGTTACTAAGTAAGGAAGCCAAGATCCAAATCAAGTTCTGACTCCAAAACTTCTGAATTATGCCAAACTACCTCCCAATGATGATGATGATAATACAAAAATCCTTTCCCATTTTGTAAATTACAGTACCTGAGATTTCTTGACCAAACTGCAAGGACTGAAAGAGTTTACAGCAAATCACAACAGGGTCTGTGCTGGAGACCCTAAAGTTTCCCTGTATCCTGGCAGAACTTAGCCAAACACAACTCAGCTCCACAGCTTGGGTCCTGGTTGGGATGCGCAGAAGACAAAGCCAAATGAGAATGCTGCTGGTTACCTGGAAACCACACATCCCAGAGGGCAGGCACGCCGTACTTTCTGCAGACTGAATTATCAGCAGACTTCTTTTCCCACATCTGGGAATAGAAACACAAGGCAAAAATGACTCACTGTGGGACTTCCCTGGCAGACCAGTGGTTAAGACTCTGTGCTTCCACTGCAGGGGGCGCGGGTTCAATCCCTGACTGGGGAACTAAGATCCCACAAGCCGCATGGCGCAGTTAAAACAAAAAAAATTAAAAATAAATAAATAAAATGACTCGCCGTCATTAGGAAATCTAGAACTAGTAACCATCTCTAGATGTTTTGATGGGTCCCAGGAACTTCCCAATCCTAGACCATTGTCACGAATTAGTGGGACCCAAAAGAATATTTACGCTAGCATTCCAAACTCACTTCATTATTGAAGAGACAGTTTCTACCTGGGGCAATCCCACAGCCAAGAAAGCAAGCCTGTCTACCACCTAGCTTTGCACACTCCCAGTGATGGGATGCTCACTACCTCACAGGCAGCCATTCCACAGTGAAACAACTCCTGGAAATGTTACAATTCTTCTGAAACCTGCCCACCTATAATCTGTCAAAGAGAACATCCACAAAAATGACCAAAGAGCTGATTTTTTTAAACAAAATTCTGGCTGATTTTTTTAACATAAATTAACAGATAGACTGCACCACCACCGCTGCCACCTTGCTGTCTGTTCTGCTTCCTCTAGAATGCTGCCAAGCCACGAGGAGCACTTGGAGGAGTCAAGCTTCCAAGGCAGCTGCCAGGCAATCATTTACAAGCCTGCCCTGACTCCCAGCTAACTTCAGCGGTGCTGTCCCAGGAGCTCAGGCGTGTCATTAGTGCTCATTGTTCTGGCTGCCAAGGAAACCCTCGCACAGTTTGCAAACAGGCCGTGCACACACCGTAGGCAAGGGAGCACCAGAGACCCCAACAGAGACAAGAGTGACCCAGGAGCTCTCCTGAAGCACTACCGTTACAGACCTTGTTCTACTTTGTTCTCTGTTTCTGCTGTTTTCAAAAGAAAGGAGTCCCCCTTTCCACTCTTTCTTACCCATAAAGTAGCAAGAGAGAGATCCACTCCACCAGGCTCACAGCTCTCCCTTACACCAGGTCTCCCATTTCCTCCCTAGAAACTTTGGAGATATTTTTAAGAGATGATGTCCTTGGTTTGGTCAAAAGCCCATTTTAAGTTTTTGCCACAAAAGGATTTTCTTTAAAATAAAAATGGGAGGTAGGGATTTGACTGACGTCTCTTCAAAGTATTTTAGAGACGACTACATACTGATAAGACCTATCTTCCCAGGTGCAAAATTGTGAAAAACCAACACTAGTTTTCACACCTAAAAGAATAGCAGTTTAGAACATACTGGTGTTTTCTTTCCCATGGAGAAGGCATTGCTTCTTGGTAGAGTTTCTCCAGCTTCGGAGCCTGGGACATCAGACCCCACAAAATCATCCCTAGAGGTAGGAGGCCTAGTGACAGATGGCACGGCAAGCGGTTAACCCTGTTGACCAGGACTGGCCCTCCCTGCAAGGGGCCCACAGGGATGTTCAGAACAGCCCACCAAGTTGTCCCCTTCCCTCCTCCTGTCAGTGTCAGTTGAGCAACAAGCCTTTGGACCAAATTCCAGCTCCCTGGCAGAACCCAGGTATGCCGCACAAGTGAGTTCAGGTTTCTGTACCCAACCTGAAGCATGTAACTTCATGCGACCATTTTATCAAGTTGGATGGTATCCAAAAAGATTCCCATGTGAGGGAGAGGTCTCCAGAGCGTTGGTGCTGACAGAGACAGACAGAAGACCGCTTATCAGCCGCTTGACTGGAGAACCGGCCTTCTCTAGGTGGGGCTGTTCTCACTGGCCAGTCCTCAGCTCTAGGGGCAGGTGTGAGGGGCTGTGACAAAGGAGAGAGACCACCCACCTTGTCTGTGGACAGAAGTGTAGGAGGCCACGGTCAGAGCACCTCACACTCATCAGGCCTCTCTTCAAAGTCCTGTTAGATACCACATTTCAAGAGACAGTGCAGGGGCAGGCAGGCCCTGGGCCTTAAGGAACAGGCCTGGGTAATCCCTGCCCAGGCCCCCCAGACCCGTCCTCTGACCCGCCTTCCGGACCCTTGTCCCGTACCCAGAAAGTTCCCCCGGCCTTTTATCTGCAGCCACCTCGAAAGGAAAATACGGTGGCTGCCTCCTGCTACGCTCCAGCCTCGCAGTGCAAGGCGGAGGAACCAGAGATGCTAATCTGTTTGTTTTTCTCAATAACTCATCTCATTGCTAAAAGATCCCCCTTTTCCTACAGAACTCAAAGCAGCAACCCCAACCCCGCCCCCAATCATTTTACTCTTTTCAAAAACTGAAAATCCGAGGCCGTCCTCCCAGCGAAGGCCAGTCCTGCGGGTTCAGTCATTCTTGCTCCCCTCCGGGTACCTCGGTCCGGAGCCGGCCAGGCGGGAGGCCGCGGGTCCCGAGGCGCAGCTCCCCGCCTGGACCCCGCAGGGCGCCCGAGCCGCTGCTGTTGAACCCCCTGCGGCCCGTGGCTCCGGTCACTCGGACTGCACGACGCTCCCCACCCGCGCCCCTCCCGGGCTGCATTCCTGGCATAGCTCTCCCACGCGGCGCGGCTCACCTGGGGGTCCCCGGAGCCTGGGGGGCGGGCAGAGGTCGCGAGCTGGCGGCTCCGCTCCGCCGCCCCGGCCCAGCCTCCTGACTCGCTCCACCGCCCCGGACCGAGGCCGTTCCCGGAATCCTCGCCGCAGCGCCGGCCTGGACTGCTTCCTCGGCCACGAGTAGCGCGGGCTCTCGAGGGCGCGTGACAGAGCCTCCCGGCCACCCAGTGCTGCCAACCTGCGGGACCGGGGACACAGAGAACCTTTGGCGCCAGCAGCTGGAGGCCCGGGGTCTCTGATGCCTCCCGCTCCCGCGACAGCCGCCCCACCCCACCCCAAAGAGGGGCGGAGCCTCTCCCTAGCCCCTCTGGGACGAGCTATTTTTAGGCCTGTTACGGAAGCGGGAAGGAGGGAATGCCATGTTTAATCCGTCAGGAAAATCCGGGATCCTAGTGAGTGGCTCCCAGGACTTGCTGAGAGGCGGGGACGTCTTCCCGACACACACACACACACACACACACACACACACACACACACACAGACACACACACACACACACACAGCCCCCCACCTAGTACAGCTGCCGGCCTGCTGAAAGCTGGGGGCAGCTGTAGCCTCCTGGGCAGACAGCCCTGCCCCACCCGTCCTAAACTAAAGGGACCGTCTTGGTTTCTGATCCGAACCCATGCTGGTCCTTTGAGTAAATCCCAGGTCTGTTCAGATGGCAACCACTTTCCCTCCGAACTCCCAACCTTCTGGCCAGCCTTGTGGATCCAGCTGGGAAACCCAGAGCCAAAGAACTCTTTCTTTCTGGATAACAGTCTCTGACCCCTTCCTATAACCATCTGTTGCTTTACTGAGACTCAGATTTCTGGGAATTCTTTTTTTCCTTAAGCCTTCCTCCCACCGCAGCCTTAATCTGCCAAGCTGTGTCATGGGGTATTCAAAACAAAATTGCATGGGAACAAGCGTTGGCAAGAATATGAAGAAATTGGAACCCTTATGCACTGCTGTGAGAATGTAAAACGGTACAGCCACTGTGGAAAAGAGAATAGTGGCTCCTCAAAAAATTAAACATGGAATTACCATATGATCCAGCAATTCAACTTCTGGGTATATACACAAAAGAATTAAAAGCAGAGACTCAGACAGGTATCTGTACACACACGTTCATAACAGCATTATTCACGATAGCCAAAAGTTGGAAACAACCCAAGTGTCCATTGACAGATGAATGGATAAACAAAATATTATATATATATTATATACATACGTATATATTTCAGCCCTTAAAAAGGAATGAAATTCTGACACATGCTACAATATGAATCAACCTTGAAAATGTTATGCTAAGTGAAATAAGCCAGACACAAAAGGACATATATGATTCCACTTATGCAGCGTACCTAGTATAGTCAGGTTCATAGAGACAGAAAGTAGAATGGTGGTTGACAGGGCTGGGGGGGAGGAGGGAATGGAAATTATTGTCTAATGGGTACAGATTTTCAGTCAGGGATAATGAAGAAGTTCTAGAGGTGGATGGTGGTGCTTGTTGCACAACAATGTGAATGTACTCAATGCCATTGAATGGTACACTTGAAAATGGTTAAAATTGTAAAGTTTATAGAATGTATATTTTACCACAATTTTTTAAATGCAAAAAAAAAAAAAAAAAAGTGGGTGGACAGGGGCCAGGCCCAAGTAGGGATGACTGTCAGCCAACAGCTCTGATGGGGAGTCTTGTTCCTCCTCTGCTCTCCTGGTCGGGGCACCCCTTTCCCTCCAGGACTTCCTGCAAGAGGGCAGAGAAGAATCCAGGCTGTGGAGTCAAAGACGCATTTAAATTCCACCTTCCCAGGCGGTGTAACCCTGGGAAGTCACTTACCCTCTCTGTAAAATGGGGAAAATAAACTCTACCTAGCAGGTCATTATGAGAACCAACTTAGTTAAAAACATCTCAGCCCAGGGCCTGGCAGTCATGGGTGTGTCCTCCCAAGTTCAGTCAAGTGTCAGGGTTGGGAGCATTTGCTTCTCAACTCGCTTCCCTGAAGTATACAAAAAGTAGCTCTGTGCACGTGTGTGTGTGTGTGTGTGTGTGCGCGCACATGTGTCATTCCCACCAGCCTCAATTTCCCCATGTGGAAATGGGTGCCATCTTTTGCAGGGCTGTTGTGAGCAAGTGAACTTGACATGCACCCAGGTCCACCTTCTCGGTAATGCCAAAAGCAAAAGTCTTTAGACTCCTTCTTCAGCTGACCCAGACCTCGCATGCGTGGAACCCGCACACCCTCCCTTTACTGGGCCACAGTTTGACATTTAATACAGCCAAGAGTTACTGAGTGCCTACTACGTGCCAGGCTCTGTTCTAAGACCCGAGGAAACCAAGAGTTTATAGAGGACTAGATCACTTAGCACTAGGAAGCTGTCACCTTCTGCTGTGCCACCTGTGCCACAACACACAAGATTTGGTGGCACGAGTGGGAACAGGTGTATCATCCAAGACACAGGAACAAGCCAAAGGAGACTGGCCCTAGTGGGCTACTCCCGGGGACATTCCTGTCACCCTGAGCAGCTGAGCCGTAACTATTGGACGGACAGAATGGTGGGTTCTCCATATCTGTGGTTTCCCTTTTGCCCTGTAGCCCCTCACCTCTTTCTCAGGCCAGTGCCAGATACCAGCTCTCTGACCAGCACAGACACCATCACAACTGATCTCCTTCTTACACTTAGGGATGTGTCAGCAAACAGTGGGACGTGTCTGCTAATTGAGGGTCTACTTTACACTCTAGGGAGCCCATAGTAGTAGTGCCCTCTGCTGTCAACTGCTGGCATCACACCTTGGAAGTCAGCTCCTGTTCCAGATCCCACTTTCCTAAAGGGCATATGAGGTGTAGGGAACAGGTCTCTCAGTGCTGGGACGCTGGCCACTAATGGTCCTGGAGGTGATTTTAGGTCAAAGGTGTATTGTTGAGTTTTCACAGTCTTGATGTATAGATAGGCAGACAGGCGTATAGTTAGAAGGGCACTTTACATAAAAACCTGGTTTGCTGGTTTCTTCTTGAAAAATCTGAGAATCTAGCAACAAAAGGCCCACATTCTCACATGTCAAGAATCAACTGGAACTGAGGGGGAACCTCTTCCCTAGGCAGAGCTTACACTCTAACCCATTCCCTGAAAAAGATCACTTTGAAGGACGTCTGTGCACTTATAAAAAGACCTCTTTTGCAAAATGAGAATGCAGGGTCATTTTAACCAGGACCCACGCTCTGAGTCTTGAAACAAACACTAGGTGGGGAGGGCTGAGACAGACTGCACAAATTGTGACAAAATAGTAAAATGTTTGTGCCCTTGATATACAAAGACTAGTTAAGTCACTAAGAAATAGAAAAACAATCCCATAGAAAAGTGAACAAAAGATTAGGCAAGTCACAGAACACAAAAATATACCAATTCAACATGTGAAACACTCAACCTCACCAAAAGTAACATAACAATTAGAGACATTTTTAAACAATAATATTGGCTAAAATTAAGTAGCCTTTTGGCACTGGTGAAGGATGGGAAAATGAGCGATTTCAAACAGGCTTTTTAAAAACAATTTTGCAGCACATATCACAATTTAAAGTCCCCAAAATGTGGTAATCAGGACTACAGTATTTCTTGTACGATTAAAATTAGAATCAATTTAAATGTTCACCAACTGGGGTTTAAGTAAATAGATAATGATATATCCTACAATGAAACACTCTGCAGCCCTTACGAAGAATATATCTTGGTATGTTAATGAAAAAAGGTGTCCAAGACAAATGTATTGTTAAATTACAAACTGACATAATAATATGTATTATATTAATCCATTTATGTTTTTTTTAACTATACAAATGAGAAATTCAGGGGTGATATTCAAAATATTTAACCACTAAGCTGACATAAGCACTAGCACGCTGGGGCCGGTCTTCACGCTTTAACATATTCTTTTTTTTTTTGGCTGTGCGGCATGCAGGATCTTCCCCAGCCAGGGATCAAACCCGTGCCCCCTGCATTGGGAGTGTGGAGTTGTAACCACTGGACCGCCAGGGAAGTCCCCATCTTTACCCTTTAGTTGCCGCATTATGGGGGTCCTGGCGGGGAAGAACTAGGGCAGATGAGGCGATAGTGGGGGGCTACTTGGAAGCCTATGGCCAACACTTTTTACAAATAGCATGGATATATATGCAGAGAAAAGTGAGAGACATACCAAACTTGACAGTGGTACAAGAGAGACTTTCACCTTTTCCTCCGTACAATCTTACTGTTTGAAATTCTAAGAACGAGTGTCGGATGTGGAAAAAAATTAACATAGGGGAAAACACCAGCATGGCCTATTTTCAAAATGTATCATGATGTAAACGTATGGCTTAGACTCACCGAAGGCCAGAAGGAATCCAGGATCATCTGGAATCCCAACCTTCTTACCATTCACTACTCATTTTACTTTGCCCAATACCCCCCTCACCACCATGTTTTCTTTCCAGCTTTATTGAGAAATGATTGTCATACATCACTGTATAAGTTTAAGGTATACAGCATGATTTACATATATTGTGAAATGACAACCACAGTAGATTCAGCTAACATCCATATTCTCATACGGATACAGTAAAAAGAAAGAGAAAAAGGAAAAAATATTTCTCCTTGTGATGAGAACTCCTAGGATTTATTCTCTTAACAACTGTCCTATATATCACACAGCAGTGTTAGCTATAGTCATCATGTTGTACATTACATCTCTAGTGCTTACCTTTTTTAATCATACACGTTTTAACCTATGCATTTTTTCCCATCACCACCAAGTTTTGAAATATTCTTTTCTACTTAACAAACTGCATTTATTAAGTAATACATTATTAATTTATTCCCCACATTTTATTAAACAAAAACATTTTGCTGCCAGGTAAAACTCCGTACAAATGTCAAATTATCAATATTGCCACAGTGAATTCATACAATCACAGCCCAGCATAAAGAAATGTGACATTCAGGTTGACCTATTTGGTCCCATCATAAAACAGTTCATATATTTTTGAAATATTGAAAATATTTCTAATTAAACCCTTCCAAACCCTAGGGACTGGGAATGTCAGTTGGAGGACCATTTGTCATGCATTCTCCAGATGTGGAAATTAGATCCAGCGTGTGTGACCCTGCTCCTCCCTCAGAGGGCTAGCCCTAGGAAGCCTCACCTGTGGAGACACTCAGGTGAGCTGAAACCCAGCAGGGGTTCTGGGGACACAGGTCAGAGGGCAGCCATGGGGAGTAGCAGCAGGCCTCAAAGTCTCACTCTGGTGTCAGGCTGGACCTAAGAATCCAGAGCAAGTAGCTGGGAATAAATAAAGCTGGGGCAGGAGACATGACTTGCGGGTATTTTTTAATAAGACAGTCAGAACAGTGATTCTCAAAGGGGGAAATATCAGAATGAAAGGGGATGGGTGGATGTCATTTGAAAAAGCATCCTAATTTTATACATGGAGAAAAATATAAACTTATGTTTCTGTTAAAGCAACTACCAAAAAGAAAGTTCTAGAAAATCTTGGTTGTTGAGTATTTGTAGAAGAAATATTAATTCTCATACCTCCTAGAAAGAGGAGGTAAACTTTTATGTGACTGTAGAAGGGCCAGCAGTTTTTAAAATGTGAATTTGTAATTTGCTTTTATAAGCCAACTGGGGTAGAGTAGGGAATAGCAGACACCCTGGGGAGCAGAGGACACTATCCCGGGGGGGATGTGGGCAGTCATTAAGATGTAAGTACTAGGGACCTGCAATGGACTGAATGTTTGTGTCCCCCCAAATTCATATGTTGAAATCCTACCCCCAAAGTGATGATATTAGGAAGTGGGGCCTTTGGGAGGTTTAGGACATGAGGGTGGAACCCTCATGAATGGGATTAGTTCCCCTATTAAAGGGACCCCAGAGAGCTCCCTTGCCCCTTTCCACCATATGAAGATTCAACAAGAAGTGTGCCATCTGCCACTCAGAAGTGGATCCTCACTAGAACCCAACCATGCTGGCAACCTGATCTGGGACTTCCAGCCTCCAGAGCTGTGACAAATAAATTGTTGTTGTTTATAAGCCACCCGGTCTATAGTACTTTGTTATTGCAGCCCAAGCTGATTTAGACAGGACCTTGTCTGCTTGATCCAGCAGCATCTTCAGCATCTAAATCAGTGCTTGGCACACAGAAGGGACTCAATTAATATTACTGACTGAATGAATGTTTTAATGAATATCAAATTCAGGACTAGAAATCAAGTCTCTTTTTTCCCCAGCCAATTCTCTAACAGATCCTGTAATTAATCTTACAGAAGTAAATATAACATGTAGCAAAACCATTAGCTGCCTATCCTAACACCCATTTTCTCTTCCTCCTTGAATGTCCCAGCCTCTCCTGCAGCTACATTCTGATCAATGAGATGTAAGGGGAAGTGTTATATGGTACTCGCAGGAAGTCTTCATAAGATAAGGGAAGTGCACCTTTCCTCTTTCCTTCATCCTGCTGCCTGAAATGCAGAAATGATGGGCTGGAGATCAAGCTGCCATATGGACTATGGGCAGGATGGCAAACAGAAAGATGGAAGAAGCCTAAGGTCCCTGATGACTGCAGTGACCATACCCACTCTGATCTGCCTGCCTTCAGACTACTTTTACGTGAGAGAGAAATGAACTTCTATACTTCTACGTCAATGGTCTTTGGGATTTTTCTATTATAGACACAGAAAGCCCACTCTTACTGACATGCGCAACCTTCACTTTCCCCCCTGCCAGCAGGGGGCGCTGAGCCCGCCTCTATGACCCGGGGCACGGGAGAGTGTCATCCTCGCTCAGCTACCGGGAGCTCCACCTCCTCGGGCACCTCTAGGACTTTGGCTTCCGGACAGGGGCAGCAACGTTGCTGTCAGTGCTCAGTCTCCTTAGAACCCGCTGGGGTTTCAGCTTGAGGACAACACCAGGCTGCATCCATGCGGACAGGAGCACAGTTTTCTCAGGACCCTCCCAGGGAGGTCCCGCTGGGAGAAAAAGGTGAGGAAAAAGTGAAGAGAAGTGAGGAAAAGTGGGGAGAGACTTCCTGTGTGCGACTGACTGCTGGGGGCTGGGGGGATCACTCTTCAGAGGACCCAGGAGAGAAAGGTCTTGATGTGGAAAACTGGGGGGTTTTCGTCCCTGTTGTGTGCAGTGTAGACTGTGTCCAGGGTGGTTCTTTGGTGTGTGGTGTCCAGTTTTCCTGGTGCTGTTTATTGAGGGGACTGCCCTTTCCCTGTTGTATGTTCGTGGCCCTTTTGTCATAAATAAACTGATCACACCCGTGTAGATTTATTTCTGGGCTCTCTGTTCTGTTCCTCTGGTCCGTGTGTCTGTTTTTGTGCCAGGACCACACAACTGTTTTGGTTACTGTAGCTTTGTAATATTGTTTGAGGTCAGGGAGCGAGATGCCACCAGCCTGTTCTCCTTTCTGAGAATCGCTTTGGCTATTCCTGGTCCTTTGTTGTTCCACACAAATATTAGGATCCTTTGCTGTATTTCTGAGAAATATGCCATTGGAATTTTGGTAGAGATTGCTTTCAGTGTGTACATTGCTCTGGGTAGAATGGACATTTTAACAATATTCATCCTTCCAACCCATGAGTGTGTGATATCTTTCTATTTCCTTGTATCTTCTTCAATTTCTTCATCAATGTCCTAAAGTTTTCAATGTGCAGGCCTTTCACATCCTTGGTTAAACTTATTCCTAGGTGTTTTGTTCTTTTTGATGCAGATGTCGATAGGATTGTTTTCTTTTTCTTTCTGATGGTTCATTATTAGTGGTTAGAAATGCAGCTGTTTTTTTGTGTATTGACTGTCACTTTACTGAATTCCTTTATTAGTTCTAATAGTTTTTTGGTGGAATGATGTGGAAAATTGTAACTGTAACTGATATGTGGGTGAGTCTCCGCACACCTAGGGGAAGTGGAGATCAGGTGAAAGCCTGGCACTCCAGGAAGTGTCCAGTTCCACAGTGTAGCACCAAAGACCCAGCATTGGCTCTATTTGTTACCTGGGCCCTGCTCCCCAGTCACCGAGCCCTCTGGACCTTGAAGCAGGTCCCTGTAAGTCTTGGGACAGTGCTTATGGTAGAGATTTTCCACCAGTGTGTTGCTTCCTCTGACCACAGCCCTCCCTTCCTGGTTCATATGGTTCCACAGATGCAACGCATAGGAGTCATTGAAGCTCGGCTCTGTGTCCCAGGCTTCATAGTAGCGCCTCCACTCTAGAAAGGAGATGGGGTAAAATCTTTGGGGGTGTAAGAAGGAGAAGTTTAAACACTTGAGGTCGCTCACCTCCTGGAAGTCTCTGAGTTTGCACCACACTCTCAAAATCCTCGTCATCAATTCAGGACCCTGGTGGCCCCAAATATCTGGATTGTAATTTTCCACAAAGTTTTCCATGCACTGCCACAGGAGAGGGTGGTGGGGGAGGAATCCAAACACCCCATTACTGGAGAACTGAGATGTCTGTGCAGCCAGAAAGTTGTCCTCGGGGATGGGTCTGATGGAGATGACATCAGTGTCCATGTAGACACCGCCGTACTTCCAGATGAAGGCCAGGCGGGATGCATCTGAACTGACATGGAGCCAGTATCTCTCTGCGCTGCTGTTGATCTGCAGGAGCAGGTGCAAATTAGCCCCCAGGCAGGGGAAGAGGGAGGGGTGTCACAGCAGGAGGCCAGGCACAGGGTAGCTGAGGAGGAAGCAAGCCAACTTCCCAAAAATCTATTTGCCAAAAGCCCAATATTGCAAATTTACCAAAATTACCTCCACCCAAAAAAGTTGCCTTTAAGTGAAAAGTGTACAGCAATCAGTATCAATGGGAAGGTTTTAGCAGCTTTTAAAGATATCATGAAATTGTTTTTTGAAAAAAGCAGTAGAAAGATGAAACCCAGAAGGGATTTCACAATGAACTGTATGAGTCACTTTCAGCAGGATGGAAATTAACCACAAATATGAAACTGTGAAGAAAGAATTTTTTGTAAGTCCAAAAAGTGCTGAGAACTGATAAAGAAAAATAAACAAATATGAAAATATAAGATAGATTAATATCTATGCTCTTTGAGAAATTGGTAAAAGAATCTTAAAATGCATCCACGCCTTCATTCACTAATTAATTCCTTTAATAATATTCATTGAAGGCCTACTTGCTATTCACCAAGCTCTAAGCTGCTAAGGATACAGCAGTGAACAAACAGATAAAAATCTTTACTGGCAGGAGATAGACAACAAACAAATAAATATATCATATGTTGGATGTTCATAAGGACTATGAAGGAAAAAAAGTCAGGCGAGGGGGCTATGAAGGGGGCAGGATGGAGCATTATCTTATCTTGGGTTCGAGCAGAACATTGGATGAAGTGGGTGGATGAACCATGCTGGTATCTCTGAGAAGAGGGTTCTAGGTAGAGGAAACAGCAAGTGCAAGGGCCCTGGGGCAGGAGCACGCTCACTATGTACAGGAACAGGAAAACAGCAGTGAAGAGTAGTGAACGGAGAAGGGTAGGAAACCAGATCAGAGCGGGGGCAGGGGTGGGAATGAGGGAGGATCCCGTAGGCTGGGGTAAAGACTGAAATGATTTGGAAGGTTTGAAAGAAAGGAGTGATGTGATCTGAATTAGTCTAAAAGGGGTCACACTGGGTGCAGTGTGGAAAATAGATGGAGGCAGGGGGCAAGGGCAGAAGCAAAGAGGCAAGTTAGGAAGCTGTTGAAATAATCCAGGCAGGAGATGATGGTGGTTTAGACCAGGGTGACGATAAAGGAGATGAGAGAAGTGGTCAGATTCTGGGCACACGGTAAAGATAAAGCCGGTCAGGATGTGCTGATGGATTGGATATGGAGCCGGAGACAGAGGAGTCAAGGATAACTGAAAACGCTGAAATGTGAACAAAACAGAAATTGACTTTGAAACGAATAAAAATAAACCATTATAAATGCCAGTGTTCCCAAATGGAATGCTAAAATTTTGAATACAGAAAACACAGTAGATTTTTCTGAATTTAAATATGTTGATTAAAAGATTAAACAATGACCCTTGGCTTTTGACAAAAGAAACATTTTTTTGAATTCTACTATAAAGCCAAACGAAAGCAAGTCCGCTAAGACTTTGCAGAAATCTTCACCTGAGCTATTAACATTATTATATTGCATACAATTGCTGAAAACCTCATGAATAATAATAGCTAAAATTTATCAATAACTGTGGTGGTGTGATGAATTGGGAGATTGGGATTGACATGTATACACTAAAATGGATAACTGATAAGAACCTGCTGTGTAAAAAAATAAATATAATTCAAAAATTCAAAAAAAAATTTATCAATAACTGTTCTGATCTCATAATCTACACAAATCCTCAAAAATAGGTACTATTATTAGTCCTATTTTTCAAGTGAAAAATTAAAAGGAAAGACCAAGAAGTTCAGTCATTCATGCAAGGTAAGAGAGGCAGAGGTTAGATTTTAACCCAGGCAGTCTGACTCCAGAGACCCACTTACTTTCAGTAAAAATAAGTAAAGTTGATTATTTGGTAAATTGGTGATTATTAGTGAACAGACCCAGGTATCAAAAGCCGCAGAGAAGGAAGGAAGCCTACCTTGACGTGGGCATTGGACTAACATCAACGTAAAACACAAGGCTCCCCCGGAGGTTAGCACCAGAAAGGGGATTAGGATTCTGTTTGCTCATTCCCTCCCCACCCCCTCAGTACTCATCCCTGGGCATCTTCAAGGGCTACAGTTGCCCAAATCAGTGCAGCAAATCCAGCGGTCACCAGCAGGTGATGGCACGCTAGGTCATCCTAACAGCTGGTCACCAGCTATCCTATTGTAGCCTAACTGGGGCAGAAGATGCCACAGCCCGACTCCTCCAAGGTGCAAGTGTGTCCCCCACCCAGGACAGCCCACTCAGTCCCCAGGTGAATGAGAGAGGGTGGAACAGGAGTTTTCTCTCTTTTTATACAAATATTGTAGTAGGCTGAATAACAGCCACTCAGTGGTCCTAATTCCTGAAACCTGTAAATATTACCTCCTATAGGAAAAGGGTCTTTGCCAATGTGATTAAATTAAGGATCTTGGGACTTCCCTGGAGGTCCACGCTTCCACCACAGGGGGCGTGGGTTCGATCCCTGGTCAGGGAACTAAGATCCCACATGCCACACAGTGCGGCCAAAAAAAAAAAAAAATTAAGGATCTTGAGCTGAGGAGATTATCCTGGATTATCATGGGCCCTAAATGCCACCACAAGTGTCCTTTAAAGGGAAAGGTAGAGGGAGCTTCACACAAAATTACAAAATTCCTAAGAGCCCCAGGAGTTTCTTGATCATATCTCAATGTAACCCAATCTCATACAGCAACACCCACCTGATCTTTCATGAATTTTCTATTTACATCATTATCAAGTTAAATATTGCCTAATTTCCCCCCTTAGGTGCAAAAAAGTTTAACATAGATGGGTTTAAAACTGTCAGTGAAAAATTAATGGTCTATACACCTAGAAAAGATGTAGAAACTCATTCAATTAAGAATAGTCTCAAGAAATCCTAAGAAATAAGGTGAAAGCAAAAGGCAGCAGGGTAAAGATAAGCCTAAATCAGATCTCTTCTGTTTCCTTGAATCAGGACTCAACACCGTAGAATAAAGACCAGGCAAGAGTCGAAAGATCTGGGTTCTAGCCTATCTCTGACAATCTAGCCTTACCCTCAGTGTACCCATCTATAAAATGGCTAGATTGGACCCATTTTCTATGGTCCTTCTCGACACCGACATTCTGAGATTCTCTGAACACTTACTTGAGTGTACCACGAAAACAACGGTGTGTCTTCAAACAGGCTTTTCATATCCAAAGGGAAGAGGAAAACATTGTCTATTGCTGAGAGGAGGGAAAGGGCTGGGGAAGTGGAGTTTGGGGGCAGCTGCATGGAACTGTTGAGCCCTTTCATAAGTAACAGCACAGGCTGCTCAGGGTAGACCTTGGCCGCCGACTCCACAGCACAGGAGACCAGCGGGGATAGCTCCGTTCTCTCTGAGGTCTCTAGGAACACGATGCTGTGCCCGTGGCCCAGGAGGGCTTCCAGCCCCTGCTGGGACTTGTAGGGAGGCAGGTGGGGGAAGAGGCAGCTGGACTTCAGGGTGAACTGGTAGAGGAAGCCACAGGCAAGCAGCAGGATGACCAGCAGGGCGAGCTGAAGCTTCATCAGCATGTCCACCCCTCTCTCCCGTCCTGCTCCCTAAAATCAACACTATTAATTAAAAATTATAGTCACAAAACCTGATAAAGATAGCACACAAGAAGATGATACCTGAATATCACTTTCAAGCTTAGATTTTTTTAATTGAAGTATAGTTGATTTATAATATCAGATTACTTTCAGGTGTATAGCATAGTGATTCAGTATTTTTACAGATCATATTTCATTAAAAGTTATTACAAAATAATGGCTATAATTCCCTTGCTAAACAATATATCCTTGTTGCTTATCAATTTTGTACCTAGTATAGTTCATATTTCTTAATCCCCTACCCCTGTTTGCCCCCTGGCCCCTTCACTCTCCCCTTTGGTCACCACTAGTTTGTTTTCTCTACCTTTGAGTCTGTTTTGGTGTTGCATGTGTGTTCATTTGTATGATTTTTTACATTCCCCATGTAAGCGATATCATACAGTGTTTATCTTTCTCTGTCTGACTTATTTTAGTAAGTATAATATTCTCTAGGTCCATCCACATTGCTGCAAATGGCAGAATTTCATTATTTTTGTGGCTGAGTAATAATTCCATTGTATATACATATGTATATATCACATCTTCTTTATCCATTCATCTTTTGATGGACACTTGGGTTGCTTCCATATCTTGCCTGTTGTAAATAGTGCTGCTATGTACATTGGGGTACATTTATCTTTTCAAATTAGTGTTTTTGTTTTCTTTGGTTATATACCAAGGAGTGGAATTGCTGGATCATATGGTACTTCTGTTATATTTTTAGTTTTTTCAGGAACCTGCATACTGTTTTCCACAGTGGCTGCCCCAATTTACATTCCCACCAACAGTGTATGAGGGTTCCCTATTCTCTACCTCCTCGCCAACATTTGTTATTTGTAGACTTTTTGATGCTAGCCATTCTGACAGATGAAAGGTGATATGTCATTGTGGTTTTGATTTGCATTTCTCTAATAATTATAAGTTTTGATTTTTTAAATTCTAAATAAAATATGATCAAATCAAATCCAGCAATGTTAAAAGGAAAGATGCATTGATTAGGTTTTATTTGAGGAATGTAAGGATGATTTGCAATAGGAAAATAATGAATTAATAGGAAAACTATTAATGAAATGCATTATTTCCACAGATTAAAGAAGAAAAGCTGTATGATCATTTTGGCTCAGTAGATGCTAACAACAGCATGCTAAGATTTGACATCCATTCACGCTTTTTAAAAAGCACAAGGAAACTTTCTTAAGCTGACAATGTCTACCAGAACATATAACAATGATCATCCTTAATGTGAAGCATTTGAAATATCCCCATTAAGACCAGGAATATGACATGGATGTCCATTATCACTGTTACTTTCACCGCCATTCTACTAAGTCTAACCAATGCAGTGAAACACGAGAACATAATTTCTACTATGAATATTAGGAAGAGACAAAAATATCACTAGTTGTAGAAAATATGATTGCCTACCTAGAAAACCCAAGATAACTTACCAAAAAACTAATAGAACTAAGAAGAAGCAAACTGAAGATTAAATAACTTGCCAAGATTACACAGTTAGCGGAGCCATGACTTTAAACTAGGGTCTACCTGTCCCCAAAGCTCAGGCTCTGAGCAGTTACCTGCAGTATCACCCTCTCCTTCACCATAAGCTCTAACTCCAGCCAACTCCAGGACAGCAGAGATCTCCATTCATCAGTAGTCTATTTTTTGCTTTACATGTAACTCTTTCAGAAAATACAAATCCAGTAAGTCAGAGCTTACCTTCTAGCCAGAAACTTGTAGTTAGCCAATACCTGCCGTCTTAGCAATGATGACAAGATTTTTCCTGCTACGCTTTCTGATGAATCACTACCTAACCTTCAATTCAACAGTGCTGAAGGAAGTAAATCATTGGCAGAAGATTATGCCAAACACAAGAAGTTCCCAGGAAACTCCTCCCTTTGCTAAGTTGCCCTAAGCACAGAGACTTGCAGATCGTAAGGGGTTCACATGATTTTTCAGGTGACCTACACAATAATCCTGCTGGTTTGTGGGCCTATCAGGAGGGTTACAAGGCAACAATTTCACCTGAAGAAAACTGTATAGTAGCACAATCCTGGCGCCAACAAAGTGTGCACCTAAGCAGTTTGGCCTCAGTCAAAATCATGGTCAGAGACTTGGGGAAGTTCCTTCACCAGACAACCCTGTAACTTGGTCCAAGCTTTGCAAACAAAAGATTTTGTTGAAAGAAAAGAAAATCCATCCGCACAAATAAGTAAGTAATGTAGAAACACCAGCAGTCCAAGGGCCTGGTGATCTGGAACGAGAATTGATTCCCCGATTTCAGTTATGGTGGCTTCCCTTTGCCCAGAAGTCCCCGCTGTGGGATGTGAGCTTCCTCCCCATCTCACGAGGTCAGCGTCACCACCCTCCACCGATGTGGTAATCCCCACATCTCCCAAGATAGTGTGACTCTCCTGTGGTCTGGTCCCTATCACCCCTGACAGACACGCTTAGTAATCCTCTTTCGAGCCATCCTCTGCTCTGTCTTCACCCAGAGCCTTCTCTCAGCCATGAACAGGTATCCACAGAATGCTCTGGTGTGAACAGGGAGGTTCCCTCCTAAGCAGACTTTGGATCCTGATATAGCAGCTCCTACATCAAGGGAAGTAAAACTGTCCCACTTGTCGGTGACTTCTCGTTTTCTATGTGCCCGAGGTTCTCCAGGAACAGCGCTTTGGGTCTCCACACACTCCTCTTCCTTTTGGAGCTGAATTTCTTCTCTGGACCTTGTCAGTTCTAGGGTCAGGGTACCTTGGCATCTTTGCAAAAGTTCCCTGGCACTGGATAGATTGGTCGTTCTTTCCTTATGGAGGGGCAGAGGAAGCAGAGCTCCTGGACCGCACTCTGGGGTAACCAAAGGACTCCATTTGTGGGAGTGGTACGTTCCTAGTGCCCACATTTCAGGTGGGTCACAGATCCTGGTGCCTTCTAGCTGCTTGCAAGATAGCCAACACCATCAAACAAGTGGTCGAGGCAGAGAGCAGGGAAGTAGTTGGTGATCTTTGTCACAGGGATGAAAGTGAGCATTAGCGATGCAGTGAAATACTAAGCACAAAAAGTAGGACGTGTCTGACCAAGAACCAAGTAGAGGGTGTGATGAAAAGAGCAATGAGCTTGGAGTCATGCCTCTACCCACTGTAGCCAAGAGTACCAGAGCAAGTCCTGAAACTGCCCAGAGCCTCGGCTCCTCTGTACAGTGCTGACCTCAGGCTCATTGTGAGGATGAAAGGGCTCTATAAGCCAAAGAAGCAACTCCCACTTTCCACCAAGGATAAGAGGAGAAAAAATGGAATACTATTACTGTAGATGGCCTGGACTCCCTGATGACAAACATTAAGTCGTTGTTGTTTTCAGATGAATAAAATCTGCTTCCCAGTGAACAGCTGAGAAGGAAATCCTCAGCCCCGTGTGAGAATTGTTGAGATGTGTGCAGAAGTCAGCAGTCAGCCTCTGGTGCCTGGGATCTTTTTAGGATCACAGCCTGATGTCCTTGCTGAGTCTTTCCAAGGAGGCCTCCTGTCATCTGAGGCACTCTACCAGGAACCCTGGATCCTTTCAGCCTTCCCTCTCGTGTTCAGAGCAGAACTGCCTTCCCTTCGGTCTGCTCCCTCTTCTGCCTTCTCTGGCCTGTACCACACTAGCTTTCTGTCTGTGCAGGCAGATGCCACAGCAGCAGCTCCTAACCTGGACTCCACAGATCCCTAGAGGCTCAAGGATAGGTTTCAGGAGACCCCGGACCCTGAAGCCATAGCTTTCATTAGTACCTTTACCCTGGATGCCATTTATCCACAGCTTCTCCTACATATCACCTGAGGAATGTCCCTGCTCTTTGACCCTCCGTGACATTAATTCTGTTTAAAATTCCCACAGAGATCTTCACCATACAATCTCAGGCCTTCTTCAACCAGCCAAGCAACCCCTAGGAACCTCAGTACAGATATCTGAGTAGAGATGTACCCAGAGCTATTTACCTTTAAGCAATGGATGGGTCTGAATACACTGGTGACAGTCACACATGCATCCAGGTATTATCTACTTTCCTAGAGTTTAGGTCTCCTGTGAGAGAGCTCTTACTTCCTACATTGCAACATAAGCCGGACTTGGTCAATCCAATGGATTATGGAGCCTTGGTAACTGTTGCTGAGTGATGAGACCTTAGGAAACATGGATTGGTGTAGCCCCGAATAAATGAACAGGATGGGAAAAAATTCTGAATCCGTTGTTCTTTCTATTGTATTTTACAATGCTGTTCTTTGGATGTTTGAAGCTAATACAAAGAAAAGGCAGTACTGGGAAGAAAATCAAGGAACCAACAGAGATCCCGGCACTCACTGACCCTGCAGATAACCTCTGATAACCTCAGTTGGAAATAGTTCAGTGTTTGGATCTAGACTCCCTCTGCTATAAAGGACCCACTGTGTCAAGAAGGAAACGTTAAAGGAATTTTTAACAATAAATGTTTGTTGCCTACAATTACACGTGAAATGCTACCTCTCAATTCTGCAGCTTCTTTGAACTACAATTTACTGCAAGAGGAAATGTTCAAGCCAACAACCCTTATCCTGTTTTCTTTGGAGCTGTTGGAACCACAGTTCCGGTTTTTAACATTTGTTAAACAAGTGGGACTGATAAGGTTGTTAAAGCATTCAGCCATTCGCAGGGCAAAACAAATACACAGAGAGTAATAGCTTATCAACGTTGCCAATTCCTTTCACCACTCTTCAGATGCTGAAACAGAGACTGGAGTGTTGGGTTTCCATGACAAGAGAGGAGACCACTGGACAGAGGCAGTTCACTGCAGACTGAGAAAGAATCCATAGCCTAACCCTTGGGACACATTGAGGAGTGACATTATCAACATCAAATCTGGAGAAAAAAAATATTTTTTACTAAAAATCAGTGAGTTCATGCCAGAGTAAAATCTCCTTGTCCCGTGGCAATATTTTAAACTATTCTTCATTTCCAAGAAAAAAATGCTTCTAGCCTTGTGTTTCTGGAGATAATGGTTTTTGTTCTCCACACAGCCATACTAATCAAACATGCTTCTGCTTACAAAACCTTATATAGCTACCAAGAATGTGCTTCTGGGTTTATTCTGGATATTACTCTCTTCACACATGTAATTCTCCCCCTTTTTAAATTTACTTGCAGATAAAAGAAGGGGTGGGGGAGAAGGGCAGGGAGATGAGGGGAAATAATTGTTCTCAATGAATCAGTTGTGCCTCAGACGCCACTCTTCCAGGTTGAAGAACAGGGTCTGCAAGAAGCCCACAGAAGTCAGTGCAACCAGTCTGATCATGGAGGGCTGTTCAAAGGGGCTTTGCTATTAACTTTTATAAGTCAGTGCTTAATTTCTTCTTCCTGTAAGGAATTGGGAACATCTTGGAGCCACCTACACCAAGTGTCCACATGACACGGGTACCTTTATAAAGACTGAGTGGCCACGAGAATGAGCACTTCCCATTCTGGCTGAAAGAAACTGTTATGGACTGAATGTTTGTGGCCCTACTCCCCAACCCGTACCATCACCAAAATTCCTATGTTAAAGCCCTAACCCCCAATGTGATGGTATTTGGAGGTAGGGCCTTTCAGAAGCCATCAACCTTAGATGAGATCATGAGGGTGGGATCCTTATAAGAAGAGGAAGACAGAGATCCCTCTCCCCATGAGCACGCACAAGGAAAGGCCATGTGAAGACACAGCAAGAAGGTAGCTGTCTACGATCCAGGAAGAGGGTCCTCACCAGGAACCCAATCTGTACCTTTATCTTGGACTTCCCAGCCTCCAGAACTGTGAGGAGTAAGGGTCTGTTGATGAAGCCACCAGTCTGAAGTATTTTGTATAGCAGCCCAAGCTGACTGAGACAGACCTCACAGTAAGCTTCTTCTCTCTGATCTCCATCCATATGCTTTCCTGAGAATCTGTTTTTGCAGTTGGAGCTGCTCTTTAAGGTTTGGAGAACTGAGACCAGGCCTCCAGTGGGGAAAGGGCAAATTCATCTGCAACAGAAACCCATAACAGGTGGAAGTGTCCTCCTTACCTGAGACCTCTCTGCCTTCCCTTCCTCTTGTCATTCCGCACACCCCACAATCTGTCCTCTTGTTATACCTTTTCTATTTATTTATTTATTTATGGCTGTGTCGGGTCTTCATTTCTGTGCAAGGGCTTTCTCTAGTTGCGGCAAGTGGGGGCCACTCTTCATCGCAGTGTGCGGGCCTCTCACTATCGTGGCCTCTCTTGTTGCGGAGCACAGGCTCCAGACGCCCAGGCCCAGTAGTTGTGGCTCATGGGCCTAGTTGCTCCGCGGCATGTGGGATCTTCCCAGACCAGGGCTCGAACCCGTGTCCCCTGCATTGGCAGGCAGACTCTCAACCACTGCGCCACCAGGGAAGCCCATACGTTTTCTATTTAAATGGAGATCCTTGGTCTCCCTTATCTCAGTGCCTGACAATCACCATGCACCCACTACCCAAGTCAAAAATCAGGGAGTCATTCTTTTTTTTTAATACTCTTCTTAATTGAATTATAATTGATTTACAATATTACATTAGTTTCAGGTGTACAGCATAGCGATTCAATATTTTTATAGATTATATTCCATTTAAAGTTATTATAAAATAATAGCTATATTTCCCTCTGCTGTACAATATATCCTTGCTCCTTATCAATGTTATACATAGTAATTTGTACCTCTTAATCCCCTACCCCTATCTTGCCCCTCCTCTCTTCTCTCACCCTCACTGGTAACCACTTCTTTGTTTTCTATATCTGTGAGTCTGTTTCTGTTTTGTTATATACATTCATTTGTTTTATTTTTCAGATTCCACATATAAACAATATCATACAGTATTTGTCTTTCTCTGACTTATTTCACTAGGCATAATATTCTGTAGGTCCATCCACATTGGTGCAAATGCTGTGGAATTTCATTCTTTTTATAGATGAGTAATATTTCATTGTGTGTGTGTGTGTGTGTGTGTGTGTGTGTGTGTATCTCACGTCTTTATCTGTTAATCTGCTGACGGACATGGGTTACTCCCATATGTTAGCTCTTGTAAATAATGCTGCTATGAGCACTGGGATGCATGTATCTTTTTGAGTTAGTGTTTTAGTTTTTTTCAGATATATATACCCAGGAATGAAATTTCTGGGTCGTATGGTAGTTCTATTTTTATTTTTTTGAGGAACCTCCATACTGTTTTCCACAGTGGCTACACCAGTTTACATTCCCACCAACACTGTGCAGGGGTTCCCTTTTTTCCACATCCCCGCCAACGTTTGTTATTTGTAGACTTTTTGATGTTAGCCATTCTGACAGGTGTGAGGTGATGTTCCATTGTGGTTTTTTTTTTTTTTAACATCTTTATTGGAGTATAATTGCTTTACAATGGTGTGTTAGTTTTTGCTTTATAACAAAGTGAATCAGCTATACATATACATATGTTCCCATATCTCTTCCCTCTTGCCTCTCCCTCCCTCCCACCCTCCCTATCCCACCCCTCTAGGTGGTCACAAAGCACCGAGCTGATCTCCCTGTGCTATGTGGCTGCTTCCCACTAGCTATCTATTTTACATTTGGTAGTGTATATATGTCCATGACACTCTCTCACCCTGTCACATCTCACCCCTCCCCTTCCCCATATCCTCAAGTCCATTCTCTAGTAGGCCTGTGTCTTTATTCCCATCTTGCCACTAGGTTCTTCATGACTTTTTTTTTTTTTTCCTTAGATTCCATATATATGTGTTAGCATACTGTATTTGTTTTTCTCTTTCTGACTTACTTCACTCTGTATGACAGATTCTAACTCCATCCACCTCACTACAAATACCTCCATTTCGTTTCTTTTTATGGCTGAGTAATATTCCGTTGTATATATGTGCCACATCTTCTTTATCCATTCATCTGATAATGGACACTTAGGTTGCTTCCATGTCCTGGCTATTGTAAATAGAGCTGCAATGAACATTTTGGTACGTGACTCTTTTTGAATTATGGTTTTCTCAGGGTATATGCCCAGTAGTGGGATTGCTGGGTCATATGGTAGTTCTATTTTTAGTTTTTTAAGGAACCTCCATACTGTTCTCCATAGTGGCTGTATCAATTTACATTCCTACCAACAGTGCAAGAGTGTTCCCTTTTCTCCACACCCTCTCCAGCATTTATTGTTTCTAGATTTTTTGATGATGGCCATTCTGACTGGTGTGAGATGATACCTCATTGTAGTTTTGATTTGCACTTCTCTAATGATTAATGATGTTGAGCATTCTTTCATGAGTCTGTTGGCCATCTGTATATCTTCTTTGGAGAAATGTCTATTTAGGTCTTCTGCCCATTTTTGGATTGGGTTGTTTGTTTTTTTGTTATTGAGCTGCATGAGCTGCTTGTAAATCTTGGCGATTAATCCTTTGTCAGTTGCTTCATTTGCAAATATTTTCTCCCATTCTGAGGGTTGTCTTTTGGTCTTGTTTATGGTTTCCTTTGCTGTGCAAAAGCTTTTAAGTTTCATTAGGTCCCATTTGTTTATTTGTGTTTTTATTTCTATTTCTCTAGGGGCTGGGTCAAAAAGGATCTTGCTGTGATTTATGTCATAGAGTGTTCTGCCTATGTTTTCCTCTAAGAGTTTGATAGTGTCTGACCTTACACTTAGGTCTTGAATCCATTTTGAGTTTATTTTTGTGTATGGTGTCAGGGAGTGTTCTAATTTCATACTTTTACATGTACCTGTCCAATTTTCCCAGCACCACTTATTGAAGAGGCTGTCTTTTCTCCACTGTATATGCTTGCCTCCTTTATCGAAGATAAGGTGACCATATGTGCGTGGGTTTATCTCTGGGCTTTCTATCCTGTTCCATTGATCTATATTTCTGTTTTTGTGCCAGTACCAAACTGTCTTGATTACTGTAGCTTTGTAATATAGTCTGAAGTCAGGGAGCCTGATTCCTCCAGCTCCATTTTTCGTTCTCAAGATTGCTTTGGCTATTCGGGGTCTTTTGTGTCTCCATACAAATTGTGAAATTTTTTGTTCTGGTTCTGTGAAAAATGCCAGTGGTAGTTTGATAGGGATTGCATTGAATCTGTAGATTGCTTTGGGTAGTAGAGTCATTTTCACAATGTTGATTCTTCCAATCCAAGAACATGGTATATCTCTCCATCTATTTGTATCATCTTTAATTTCTTTCATCAGTGTCCTATAATTTTCTGCACACAGGTCTTTTGTCTCCTTAGGTAGGTTTATTCCTAGATATTTTATTCTTTTTGTTGCAATGGTAAACGGGAGTGTTTTCTTAATTTCACTTTCAGAGTTTTCATCATTAGTATATAGGAATGCAAGAGATTTCTGTGCATTAATTTTGTATCCTGCTACTTTACCAAATTCATTGATTAGCTCTAGTAGTTTTCTGGTAGCATCTTTAGGATTCTCTATGTATAGTATCATGTCATCTGCAAACAGTGACAGCTTTACTTCTTCTTTTCCGATTTGGATTCCTTTTATTTCTTTTTCTTCTCTGATTGCTGTGGCTAAAACTTCCAAAACTATGTTGAATAATAGTGGTGAGAGTGGGCAACCTTGTCTTGTTCCTGATCTTAGTGGAAATGGTTTCAGTTTTTCACCATTGAGGACAATGTTGGCTGTGGGTTTGTCATATATGGCCTTTATTATGTTGAGGAAAGTTCCCTCTATGCCTACTTTCTGCAGGGCTTTTATCATAAATGGGTGTTGAATTTTGTCGAAAGCTTTCTCTGCATCTATTGAGATGATCATATGGTTTTTCTCCTTCACTTTGTTAATATGATGTATCACGTTGATTGATTTGCGTATATTGAAGAATCCTTGCATTCCTGGATTAAACCCCACTTGATCATGGTGTATAATCCTTTTAATGTGCTGTTGGATTCTGTTTGCTAGTATTTTGTTGAGGATTTTTGCATCTATGTTCATCAGTGATATTGGCCTGTAGTTTTCTTTCTTTGTGACATCTTTATCTGGTTTTGGTATCAGGGTGATGGTGGCCTCATAGAATGAGTTGGGGAGTGTTCCTCCCTCTGCAATATTTTGGAAGAGTTTGAGAAGGATAGGTGTTAGCTCTTCTCTAAATGTTTGATAGAATTCGCCTGTGAAGCCATCTGGTCCTGGGCTTTTGTTTGTTGGAAGATTTTTAATCACAGTTTCAATTTCAGTGCTTGTGATTGGTCTGTTCATATTTTCTATTTCTTCCTGGTTCAGTCTCGGAAGGTTGTGCATTTCTAAGAATCTGTCCATTTCTTCCAGGTTGTCCATTTTATTGGCATAGAGTTGCTTGTAGTAATCTCTCATGAGCCTTTGTATTGCTGCAGTGTCAGTGGTTACTTCTCCTTTTTCGTTTCTAATTCTATTGATTTGAGTCTTCTCCCTTTTTCTCTTGATGAGTCTGGCTAATGGTTTATCAATTTTGTTTATCTTCTCGAACAACCAGCTTTTAGTTTCATTGATTTTTGCTATTGTTTCCTTCATTTCTTTTTCATTTATTTCTGATCTGATCTTTATGATTTCTTTCCTTCCGCTAGCTTTGGGGTTTTTTTGCTCTTCTTTCTCTAATTGCTTTAGGTGCAAGGTTAGGTTGTTTATTCGAGATGTTTCCTGTTTCCTGAAGTATGCTTGTATTGCTGTAAACTTCCCTCTTAGAACTGCTTTTGCTGCATCCCATAGGTTTTGGGTCGTCGTGTCTCCATTGTCATTTGTTTCTAGGTATTTTTTGATTTCCCCTTTGATTTCTTTAGTGATCACTTCGTTATTAAGTAGTGTATTGTGTAGCCTCCATGTGTTTGTATTTTTTACAGATCTTTTCCTGTAATTGATACCTAGTCTCATAGCGTTGTGGTCGGAAAAGATACTTGATACGATTTCAATTTTCTTAAATTTACCAAGGATTTGTGACCCAAGATATGACCTATCCTGGAGAATGTTCCATGAGCACTTGAGAAAAATGTGTATTCTGTTGTTTTGGGGTAGAATGTCCTATAAATATCAATTAAGTCCATCTTGTTTAATGTATCATTTAAAGCTTGTGTTTCCTTATTTATTTTCATTCTGGATGATCTGTCCATTGGTGAGAGTGGGGTGTTAAAGTCCCCTACTATGATTGTGTTACTGTCGATTTCCCCTTTTATGGCTGTTAGTATTTGCCTTATGTATTGAGGTGCTCCTGTGTTGGGTGCATAAATATTTACAATTGTTATACCTTCCTCTTGGATCGATCCCTTGATCATTATGTAGTGTCCTTCTTTGTCTCTTGTAATAGTCTTTATTTTAAAGTCTATTTTGTCTGATATGAGAATTGCTACTCCAGCTTTCTTTTGATTTCCATTTGCATGGAATATCTTTTCCATCCCCTCACTTTCAGTCTGTATGTGTCTCTAGGTCTGAAGTGGGTCTCTTGTAGACAGCATATATATGGGTCTTGTTTTTGTATCCATTCAGCCAGTCTGTGTCTTTTGGTGAGAGCATTTAATCCATTTACATTTAAGGTAATTATCGATATGTATGTTCCTATTTCCATTTTCTTAAATGTTTTGGGTTTGTTATTGTAGGTGTTTTTCTTCTCTTGTGTTTCTTGCCTAGAGAAGTTCCTTTAGCATTTGTTGTAAAGCTGGTTTGGTGGTGCTGAACTCTCTCAGCTTTTGCTTGTCTGTGAAGGTTTTAATTTCTCCATCAAATCTGAATGAGATCCTTGCTGGGTGGAGTAACCTTGGTTGTAGGTTTTTCTCCTTCATCACTTTAAGTATATCCTGCCACTCCCTTCTGGCTTGCAGAGTTTCTGCTGAAAGATCAGCTGTTAACCTTATGGGGATTCCCTTGTGTGTTATTTGTTGTTTTTCCCTTGCTGCTTTTAATATGTTTTCTTTATATTTAATTTTTGATAGTTTGATTAATATGTGTCTTGGCGTGTTTCTCCTTGGATTTATCCTGTATGGGACTCTCTGCGCTTCCAGGACTTGATTAACTATTTCCTTTCCCATATTAGGGAAGTTTTCAACTATAATCTCTTCAAATATTTTCTCAGTCCCTTTCTTTTTCTCTTCTTCTTCTGGGACCCCTATAATTCGAATGTTGGTGCGTTTAATGTTGTCCCAGAGGTCTCTGAGACTGTCCTCAGTTATTTTCATTCTTTTTTCTTTATTCTGCTCTGCAGTAGTTATTTCCACTATTTTATCTTCCAGGTCACTTATCCGTTCTTCTGCCTCTGTTATTCTGCTATTGATCCCGTCTAGAGTATTTTTAATTTCATTTATTGTGTTTTTCATCGTTGCTTGGTTCCTCTTTAGTTCTTCTACATCCTTGTTAAATGTTTCTTGCATTTTGTCTATTCTATTTCCAAGATTTTGGATCATCTTTACTATCATTATTCTGAATTCTTTTTCAGGTAGACTGCCTATTTCCTCTTCATTTGTTAGGTCTGGTGTGTTTTGACCCTGCTCCTTCACCTGCTGTGTGTTTTTTTGTCTTCTAATTTTGCTTATCTTACTGTGTTTGGGGTTTCCTTTTCACAGGCTGCAGGTTCGTAGTTTCCGTTGTTTTTGGTATCTGTCCCCAGTGGCTAAGGTTCATTCAGTGGGTTGTGTAGGCTTCCTGGTGGAGGGGAGTAGTGCCTGTGTTCTGGTGGATGAGGCTGGATCTTGCCTTTCTGGTGGGCACGTCCCCATCTGGTGGTGTGTTTTGGGGTGTCTGTGGCCTTATTATGATTTTAGGCAGCCTCTCTGCTAATGGATGGGGCTGTGTTCCTGTCTTGCTAGTTGTTTGACATAGGGTGTCCAGCACTGTAGCTTGCTGGTCGTTGAGTGAAGCTGGGTCTTGATGTTGAGATGGAGATCTCTGAGAGGTTTTCACCGTTTGGTATTATGTGGAGCTGGGAGGTCTCTTGTGGACCAGTGTCCTGAAGTTGGCTCTCCCACCTCAGAGGCACAGCCCTGATGCCTGGCTGGAGCATCAAGAGCCTTTCATCCACACGGCTCAGAATAAAAGGGAGAAAAAGAAAGAAAGAAGGAAAGAAAGAGGATAAAATAAAATAAAATAAAGCTATTATAATAAAAAATAAGAAAAATATTATTAAGAATAAATTTATTAAGAAAAAAAATTTTTTTAATTTTAAAAAATAGATTTATTAATTTTTTATAATAAAAAATAAGAAAAAAATTATTAAGAAAATTTTTTTTTAATTTTTTAAAATAAAAAATATGAAAAAACTTATTTAAAATTTTTTTTATTTCTAAAAATAGAAAATAAGGAAAAAATTATTAAGAAAATATTTATTAGGAAAAAAATTTTTTTTTAAGTAAAAAAAAAAAAAAACAATGGACGGACCTAACCCTAGGACTAATGGTGAAAGCAAAGCTATACAGACAAAATCTCACCCAGAAGCATACACCTATACACTCACAAAAAAAGGAAAAGGAGAAAAATTAATATATCCTGCTCCTAAAGTCCACCTCCTGAATTTGGGATGATTCGTTGTCTATTCAGGTATTCAACAGATGCAGGCACATCAAGTTGCTTGTGGAGCTTTAATCCGCTGCTCCTGAGGTTGCTTGGAGAGATTTCCCTTTCTCTTCTTTGTTCGCACAGCTCCCAGGGTTCAGCTTTGGATTTGGACCCGCCTCTGCATGTAGGTCGCCTGAGGGCATCTGTTCCCCGCCCAGACAGAACGGGGTTAAAGGAGCAGCTGCTTCGGGGGCTCTGGCTCACTCAGGACGGGGGGAGGGAGGGGTACGGATGCGGGGCGAGCCTGCTGCAGCAGAGGCCGGCGTGACATTGCAGCAGCCTGAGGCGCACCGTGCGTTCTCCCGGCGAAGTTGTCTCCGGATCACGGGAGCCTGGCAGTGGCGGGCTGCACCTGCTCCCGGGAGGGGCGGTGTGGAGAGTGACCTGTGCTCGCACACAGCTTCTTGGTGGCGGCAGCAGCAGCCTTAGCGTCTCATGCCCGTCTCTGGGGTCCGCGCTGATAGCCGCGGCTCGCGCCCGTCTCGGGAGCTCATTTAGGCGGCGCTCTGAATCCCCTCTCCTTGCGTGCCGCAAAACAAAGAGGCAAGAAAAAGTCTCTTGCCTCTTCGGCAGCTGCAGACTTTTTCCCAGATTCCCTCCCGGCTAGCACCAAAGCCCAAGCCTCAGCTCCCAGCCCCCGCCCGCCCCGGGCGGGTGAGCAGAGAAGCCTCTCGGGCTGGTGAGTGCTGGTCAGCACCGATCCTCCGTGCGGGAATCTCTCCGCTTTGCCCTCCGCAGCCATGTGGCTGTGCTCTCCTCCGTGGCTCCGAAGCTTCCCCCCTCTGCCACCCGCAGTCTCCGCTCGCGAAGGGGCTTCCTAGTGTGTGGAAACCTTTCCTCCTTCACAGCTCCCTCCCACTGGTGCAGGTCCTGTCCCTATTCTTTTGTCTCTGTTTTTTTCTTTTTTCTTTTGCCCTACCCAAGTACATGGGGATTTTCTTGCCTTTTGGGAGGTCTGACGTCTTCTGCCAGCATTCAGTGGGTGTTCTGTAGGAGCAGTTCCATGTGTAGATGTATTTCTACTGTATCTGTGGGAAGGAAGGTGATCTCTGCGTCTTACTCTTCCGCCATCTTGCCCAGACCCCCTCCATTGTGGTTTTGATGTGCATTTCTCTATTGGCGATATTTAACATGTTTTCATGTGCCTGTTAGCAATCTGCATATCTTCTTTGGAAAAATATTTATTCAGGTCTTCTGGCCATTTTTTAATCGGGGTGTTTTTTTTTTGATATTGAGTTCTTTGAGCTGTTCATATTCTTTGGATGTTAACCCCTTATTGATCATAACATTTGCAAATATTTTCTCCCATTTAGTAGGCCATCTTTTTGTTTTCTCAGTGGTTTCCTTTGCTGTGCAAAAGCTTCCAAGTTTAATTAGGTCCTGTTTATTTATTTTTGCTTTTATTTATTTTTTTGCCTTAGGAGACAGATCCCAAAAAATATTGCTACAGTTTATGTCAAAGAGTGTTCTGCCTATGTTCTCTTCTAGAAGTGTTATGGTTTCATGTCTTACATTTAGGTCTTTAATCCATTTTGAGTTTATTTTTGTATATGGTATGAGTAAATGTTCTAATCTCATTCTTTCATGTGTAGCTGTCCAGTTTTCCCAACACAACTTATTGAGGAGATTGTCTTTTCTCCACTGTATACTCTTGCCTCTGTTGTTTTAGATTAATTGACCATAGGTGTGTGGGTTTATTTCTGAACTCTCTATTCTAATCCATTTAATCTGTTTTTGTGCCAGTACAATGCTGTTTTGATTACTGTAGCTTTATTGTATAGTCTGAAATCAGGGACCATGATACCACAAGCTTTGTTCTTTTTTCTCAGGATTGCTTTGGCAATTCAGGTCTTTTGTGGTTCCATATAAATTTTAGGATTATTTGTTCTAGTTCTATGAAAAGTGTCGTGGAGACTTCTGGGTTTTCTATATATAGTATCATGTCATCTGCAAACAGTGACAGTTTTACTTCTCTTCCAATTTGGATGCTTTTTTTTTTTTTCTTGTCTGATTGCTGTGGCTAGGACTTCCAGTACTACATTAAACAGAAAAGTGGCAAGAGTGAGAATCCTTGTTTGTTCCAGATGTTAAAGGAAAGGCTTTCCGCTTTTTTTTTTTTTAAAGGAACTCCTTTATTTTTGGCTGTGTTGGGTCTTCGTTTCTGTGCGAGGGCTTTCTCCAGTGGCAGCAAGCGGGGGTCACTCTTCATTGCGGTGCGTGGGCCTCTCACTATCGTGGCCTCTCTTGTTGTGGAGCATAGGCTCCAGATGCGCAGGCTCAGTAGTTGTGGCTCACGGGCCTAGTTGCTCCACGGCATGTGGGATCTTCCCAGACCAGGGCTTGAACCTGTGTCTCCTGCATTGGCAGGCAGATTCTCAACCACTGCGCCACCAGGGAAGCCCAGGCTTTCAGTTTTTCAGCATTGAGTATGATATTAGCTGTGGATTTGGCCTTTATTATGTTAAGATATGTTCCCTCTTTTTAAACTTAGGTGAGAGTTCTCATCATGATGGATGTTGAATTTTGTCAAATGCTTTTTCTGCGTCTGTTGAGATGATCATGTGATTTTTATCCTTCCTTTTGCTAATGTGGTTATCACATTGATTGATTTGCAAATATTGAACCATCCTTGCATCCCTCGAGTAAATCCCACTTGGTCATGATATATGATCCTTTTTATTTGTTGTTGGATTTGCTTTGCTCATATTTTTTGACAATTTTTGCATCTATATTCATCAACGATATTGCCCTGTAATTTTCTTTTTTTGTAATATCTTTGGTTTTGGTATCAAGGTTATGGTGGTGTTGTAGAATGAATTTGGGAGTGTTCCATCCTCTTCTATTTGTTGAAATAGTTTGAGAAGGATAGGTATTAGGTCTTCTTTATTTGTTTGGCAGAATTTACCTGTGAAGCCATCCAGTCCTGGACTTTAGTTAGCTGGGAGTTCTTTTTATTACAAATTCAATTTCACTACTAGTGGTCAGTCTGTTCAAAGTGTCTGTTTCTTCTTGGCAGGTTGTATTTTTCTAGAAATTTGTCCATTTCTTCTAGGTTGTTCAATGTGTTGCCATATAACTGTTCATAGTATTCTCTTATGATTTTTTGTATCTCTGTGGAATCAATTGTTATTTTTGTTCTTTCATTTCTTATTTTACTTATTTGGGTCCTCTCTCTTTTCTTCTTGATAAGTTTGGCCAAAGGTTTATCAATATTGTTTATCTTTTCAAAAAACCAGCTCTTGGCTTCATTGATCTTTTCTATTAAGTCCAACTGGTCTGTTGTGTCATTTAAGACCACTGTTGCTTTATTGATTTTATTTCTGGATGATCTGTCCATTGATATAAGTGGGGTGGTAGAGTCCCCTACTATTATTGTATTATTGTCAATTTCCGCCTTTATGTCTGCTAGTATTTGTTTTACATATTTAGGTGCTCCTATATTAGGTGCACATATGTTAATGAGTGTAATATCTGCTTCTTATATTGACCCTCTATCATTATATAATGCCCTCCTTTGTCTTTTGTTATAGCCTCTGTTTTAAACTCTATTTTGTCTGATATGAGTATTCCTACCCCTGCCTTCTTGTCATTTCTGTTTGCATGAAATATCTTTTTCCATCTCTTCACTTTCAGTCTATGTGTGTCTTTAGCTCTGAAGTGAGTCTTTAGAAGGCAGCATATAGAAGAGTCTTGCTTTTTTATCCAATTAACCACTCTATGTCTTTTGATTGGAGCATTGAGTCCATTGACATTTAAAGTAATTATTAATAAGTATATACTTATTGCCATTTTATTGCTTGAATTCTGGTTGTTTTTGTAGCTCTACTCTATTCATGTCTTTTTTGTTTGTTTCTTTCTTTCTTTCTTCCCTTGTGGTTTGATGATTTTCTTTAGTAGTATGCTTGTGTTTCTCTCCTTTTAGTTTTTGTGTATCTATTGTACATTTTTGATTTGTGGTTATCATGGGGTTCGTGTATGTTGACCTATAGCTATATCTATTTCTTTTAAACTGATAGTCATTTAAGTTCAACCACATTCTAAAAGACCTACTTTTTTACTCCCCTCCTTCACATTTTGTGGTTTTGATGTCATATTTTACATCTTCATGTTTATCCCTTAACTGCTTATTGTGGTTATAGTTGCTTTTACAATTTTTTGTCTTTTAATCTTCATACTGGTTCATTTAAGTGGTTGACCCTCAGTCCTAACTATGTATTTGCCTTTCCTAATGGGATTTTCCCTTTCTTAGTGCTTCTTACTTCTTTTCCACTTACAGAAGACCCTTTAACATTTATTTTAGGGTAGGTTTAGCATTGATCAACTCTTTTAGTTTTGGTTTGTCTGAGAAGTTGTCTCCTTTTCCATTCTCATGATTAACTTGCTGAGTAGGGTATCCTAGGTTGCATGTTTTTCCCTTTCAGAACTTTAACACACAGCTCTCAGACATGAGTGGGTTTTTTTTTTTTTAAGTATTTGTTTATTTATTTATTTATGGCTGTGTTGGGTTTTCGTTTCTGTGCGAGGGCTTTCTCTAGTTGTGGCAAGCGGGGGCCACTCTTCATCGTGGTGCACGGGCCTCTCACTGTCGCGGCCTCTCTTGTTGTGGAGCACAGGCTCCAGACGCGCAGGCTCAGTAATTGTGGCTCACGGGCCCAGCTGCTCCGTGGCACGTGAGATCTTCCCAGACCAGGGCTTGAACCCATGTCCCCTGCATTGGCAGGCAGATTCTCAACCACTGTGCCACCAGGGAAGCCCCCCTTTCAGCACTTTAAATATACGATGCCACTTCCATCTGCCTGCAAAGTTTCTGCAGAGAAATCAGCTGATAGCCTTCTGGGTATCCCCTTGTATATGGCTCTGTTTTTCTCTTACTGCCTTTAGAATTATCTCTTTAACTTTTGTCATTTTAATTATGATTTTGTTGGTGTGGGTCTGTTTGGATTCATCTTGTTTGGGACACTCTGTGCTTCCTATGATACCTGGATGTCTGTTTCCTTCTTGAAGTTTGAGAAGGTTTCAGCCATAATTTCCTCAAATACATTTTTGACCCCCTTCTCTCTCTCGCTTTTCCTTCTGGGACCCCTATAATGCGAATGTTGGTACACTTGATGTTATCCTAGAAATCTCTTAGACTGTTCTCAGTTTTTATTTGCTTTTTTTTTTTTTTGGCTGTTCTGATTGGGTTATTTCCATTATTGTATCTTCCAAATCACTTGTGTGTTTTTCTGTGTCACTTAGTCTGCTATTCATTCCTTCTAGTGTGTTTTTCACTTCAGTTATTGTATTCTTCAGTTCTGGCTCATTCTTTTTTATATTTTCCAGTTCCTTGATTCTCACTGTTTCCATCTATTCTTTTCCATAATTCAGTTAGCTTTCTTATTACTAATGCTTTGAATTCTTTATCTGATAAATTGTTTCTTTCTGTCTCATTATTTTTTCGGGGGTTTTCTCTTGCTCTTTCAATTGAGATCAGTTCCTCTGTCTTTTCATTTTGCTTAACTTACTCTGTCTCTATGAATTTAGGTGAAACAGTTACCTGTTGCAGTCTTGAAGGGGTATCCTTATGTGGGAGCATCCTTATGCAGTCTGCATGTGCCCAGTGCCTTTGGTGGGACAGCTAGATTTGACATGAACAGGAGTCACATTTTTCCTCAATGTGTGCTGGCAGCTATCACCTTGGTAGGAGGTGGGGCAGGAGATGGAGGGAGTAGGGCCAGAGCCAAGTGTGAGGCAGGGATTCCCCTCTGCTCAGTGGCCATCACCACCCTACTGGGGGCAGGGGTGAATCCCAAGTTGATTCAGGTCCTTCAAGAAGCAGACCCCAAGATGAGATTAACTGTGCAAGGATTTTGTTAGGAGAAATGCCAGTGTGAGAAAACATAAGAAGGGAGCTGTATAAGGCTGGGACAGCTGTCAAATGACAGGGCAAGTCTGAGAGAAGCTTGGGTGGAATTGTCCTAGGCTGCCTTGCCCAAGGCTGTTCTTGTCTAAGGAAGGCTCAGCAGAGTCATCAGAGAGTCCTCAAACCAAAGTCAGCCACTAGAGGAGTCTTGTGTCTTCCAGGAACAAGTCTACCTCAGTATTCTTGCTACACACAGTGACTGCTGGGAGAAGCCTGTGGGAGGAGTGGTCTTGGCACAGCTCAGTGATGGATATCATAGTGCAGTAGCTGGAGCCATTGATCACTTATGCTCCCTCTGGCTGGAGGGCCATGAGGCACAGTCTCATGGCTGCCACAGTTCACCCCTTGAGCTGCACAGATATACTTTTCCAGATAGTTTTGGGGAGCAGTGCTTCCATGGTTCCCAGTGACCTCTCTTACTGAGGGGAAACTAACAAGAAGGAGGTTAGAGGAATGAACTACAGCCCCTGTCACTGTAGTTGAAGTTGATCTCAGGGCTGCAACTCATCCTCTCTGTCCTCCAATATCCATTCTGAATTCCCTTCACCCTCAGAGGTTACCTCATCAGGTGTTGGTAGCTTAGCTGGTTGTGCAACTCACCTCCCTGAAGTGCCTGAACCCTTGATAGTCATACTCTTCCTTAGGTCAGTGTTGCTGCACATGTCTGTTCTGTTATCATGGGGCCAAGGAATGCCAGGAGGCCCCAGATTGGATCTCCTGGGTTCAGTTCATATTCCTCCCTGCTACCGTTATGTAAAAGCAGCCTGACCTCCTTCTGCTGATCAGGCTCAATTACCTTTACCAGTGAAACTGTCCCCTTTACTTGCTGGTCCCTGGCACAAGAAGTCCAATGTGCCCCGCAGCAATTTGTAATTCAGTGAGACCCTTGCAGTATCACCTGGCAAGAATCTGCTTTATTTGAGATCAGAACCTATAATACTGAAGAGTGCAGAGTTACAGGGACAGAAGCACAAAATCCTCCAATAGGTCAGTGGGGCCACTCCTATTTATAACCCTTGATTCCCAGATCCATCTACTCTTTCCATTGGGAACAGAGCACCATACACAGGTCTCTGAATTGATATGAGTATACTGTGTCCTGAAGGATAGCACCCAATTCTTTCAGAGTGTTTTCTCCAAGCTAACACTTCAGCTGCACCTTCAAGAATGTCTTTCCAAAAGCTGCCTCTGGATGGTGCAAAGTGTGATACAACCAGTAGATCCCATGGGCTCACCCCTGCACCTCCCTAACTGTAAAGCGAGTCCCTGGTCAAATGCTATGCTATGTGAGATTCCATGCCTGTAGGTCAAGCATTCCATAACCCCAAATAGTGTTGTAACTGAGGCTTTGCAGGCAGGAAAGGCAAACTCATACTTGGAATATTCATTCCTGTGACAATGAAGCATTCATCATCAGGAGCCTGATGTAGTCAATCAACTGGGCATCAAGTAGCCAGTTGGTCTCCTCAAGAAATAGTGCCAAACCAAGCACTCAGTGTTGATCTCTATTGCTGACAAGTTGGATCAATCTTGGGAAGTGGGAGTCTATAATATTGGACAATACATGGCCTCCATCTTTGCTACCATACCCATTCTATTCAGGTGCCCATCATGCCAGTTCTGGGCTGATAACCAATTGCTAGATTGTCATCAGTACACCAGTGTTCCTGTGAGGTATCTCACTGTTGCTTTAACTTGCACTTCTCTGATAACTAATGAGTTTGAGCATCTCTTCACATATAAGTTAGCTGTTTGTTTTCCTCTTCTGTAAATTGCTTTTTCATATGCTTGGTTCATTTGTCTGTTGGGTTCTCTGCCTTCTTCTTATAACTCTACAAATCCCTTGTAGAATCTAGATATTAGTCTTGTGTTGGTTTTAAACATTGCAATTATCATTTCCCAACATATCATCTGGATTAATTTGTCTTTGATGTCCTCTATTTAACAGATATTTTCATTTTGATGCAATAAGTACAACAGTTATTTTGTTGAATGATTTACATTTTGGGGATCCTATTTTTTTTAAGATTTATTATTTATTTATTTATTTAATTTATTTTTGGCTGTGTCGGGTCTTATTTGCAGCACACGGGATCTTCATTGAGGCATGCGGGATCTTTCATTGCGGCACACGGGCTCTTCATTGTGGCACGCAGTCTTCTCTCTAGTTGTGGCATGCAGGCTCCAAGGCACATGGCCTCTGTAGTTGTGGTGCGGGGGTTCCAGAGTGCATGGGCTCTGTAGTTTGCGGCACATGGGCTCTCTCATTGAGGCACACAAGCTCAGTAGTTGTGGCACGCGGGCCTAGTTGCCCCATGGCATGTGGGATCCTAGTTCTCCAATCAGGGATTGAAACCGTGTCCCCTGCATTGTCAAGCAGATTCTTTACCACTGGACTACCAGGGAAGTCCCTGGAGATCCTATTGAAGAAGACTTTTCACACTCCTAAGTCACAAAGATATTCTCCCACATTTTTTTCTTTTTTTCTTTATAATTTCATAGTTCACATTGTTTATTCGTCCATCTGGAGTGTACATTTGTACATGGTAAGATATAAAGATTGATTTTTTTCTTTTTCTCCCTGTAGTGAACTAGTTTCTCCAACATCATCTACAGAGTAGTTCATGCTTTCTCCATTGGGTGGTGATGCCAGCGCTATCATATAGCAAGTCGCCATATGTACGTCCCCATGTATATGCACGTCTGTCTTTGAGCTTTCTCTTTTGTTTCACTGGTCTATTTTTCTGTTCCTATAACTGTACTTCTTAAATTCCATTGGCTTTTTTGTATGTCTTATTCTGTGGTAGGTATTGAAGAACTGCTCCTTTTTCTGATTTCCCCACATGCCTTTGGAGCAGCTGTACTGGCAGCACAGAATAGCTGGAATAGCGATGGTGAAACACTTGTCCCTAGAATAAATTGATAGAAATAAAGAGTTAAGAAACAGGCAAAACGCTGTGACTGAATGGAACATATTCTTGGAAGAAATGAAAGAGAAAAGGAAGAGAAGGGGGTGGAGGAGGAGAAAAAGAAGCAAGCAGCCACATCTTTTGGGAAGAAAGAATTTGAAGAAGAATTTAAATTATTTAGGAGGAAAAGACCACTAAAACTATTAGTGAAATGACAGTCCAAAAGAAGTACATGACGTGATAAGAACATAAATTTCTCTCAAGAGATTTCAGCAGGATTCTGGGAAAATGATAACAGCAGCAGTATAAAATTTAAATCCAAATCCCCATGTAAAAACAGGCAGAACAACTAAATTGTAAAACCAAAATCCCACAGACAACATTTACAACAAAACTATGTGACAAGGTATCCCCATAAATCCCAAAATACAAGTGCATGGTGACAGACCACCAATAGCCCCAAGAACTCCATGGTTTCAGTTTCTATGCTAGAGAAAGCAGAGAGAATCAGTCAAACCTGAGAGGAGGAGAAACTCAAAGTATCCAACAGATATTTACTGGAAAGTGTGGCCACACCGAAACTGGGAGGGGTTTTGTCCAGTATAATAGTGGATGAGAGCGAGGGGCTCCCAGTAAAATCTGAAGGGGCTGGAATAGCTCTGTGAGGCTTCTCTCGAACACAGATCCTCACACTGAGGAGATACTGATAGAAATGGAAAAATCAAAATTGTACAGGATAAGGAATTCTACTTCCAGAGGCAGAATAAAGGAACCAGGTTTATCCTCTCACCTGAAACAAACAAAGAATAGACAAAATAGGTGAAACAATGGTTTTTCAAAACACTGAGCATCAGACAATAAAGGACAGTCATCCCTGATTGATGGGAAACAAACAAGGTAAGCCCTGTGGTTAACTCAGCTTCCTGCCACATGAGGATTTCTAGCCTCAGTGCAGGGAATGGGAGCCAAGGTAGAGCCCATGTTTTACACTGAAAAGACAGAGCTGAGAGTCCTGGAAGATTGAGGTAAGCAGAGTACTAGAGAAAAGAGATTCACAGAGGAAAAATTCAGAGACCTACAGAGGGTTATGCTTGAGAATTCAGCAGAGTAATAATCAGAGCAGGTGTGTGAGGTAACAATCTGAGGCTGAGGAAAGAACCACCAGAAGGGATTAGAGGAAGAGTATGTGGCACTCACACAGGGCCAGAAATAGCTCCTGTGCTCACCAGTCAGGCTGAAAAACCTCATAATTCATAGGATATTGGGTAGAGAACTCAGAATGCTCTTGTCTCAGTACTGGGGGGAAAAAATTAGCCTTACACTAAACACAGCTCTGATGCTGCCTAACAGATTTTTTTTTCTGCCTAACAAATTTTAAAAGCAAGAACTGAGAGGATCAAGCAGAGGAGGTGGCCAAGGTGGCAGAGTAGGAGGACCCTGAGCTCACCTCCTCCCACAGACACACCAACATTACAAATACTTACAGACCAACTATAGCTGAGAATGACCTGAAAACTAGCAGAAAAGATTTTCCACAACTGAAGGAACCATAACAATTCTGGTAACAGAGGTGGAGATGGAGTATAGTCAAGACCCACACCCCTGGGAAGGCAGCTCACAAATGGAAGGATAAGCACAATCGCAGGGGTTCTCCCCAAAGAGAGAGGGATCCGGGCCTCAATCAGGCTTCCCAGCTAGGGAGTCCTACACCAGGAAGATGACTCCCAGAACATCTAGCTTTGAAGGCCAGTGGGACTTATGTTTGGGAGAGCCAGAGGGCTGCAGGAAACAGAGACTCCACTCTTAAACTGTACACACAAACTCTCACACTCTCTAAGACTCGGCACAGAGGCAGTAGTTTGAAACAACACTGGGTCAGACTGACTTGCTGATTTTGGATATCCTCCTGGAGAAGCAGGAGGCAACTGGGACTCCCCTTATGGACATAGATGCTTGGCAGCAGCCACTTGGGGGAGCTCATCTACCACAAGGATACAGGTGCTAGCAAGTGCCATATTGGAGTACTCCCTCTAGCCTATGAGTGCTAGGGGTTGCCTGCTCACCAAAGGCCCAGCAGCAGTCCTGGGCCTCCCCAGCCACCCAAGACCAAGACCTTCTAATCATTGGGCCTGCACCAGCTCCAGCCTACTCAGGCCCACAGCCAGCTGCCCCAGGACCTGGCCCACCTCCCAGCAAGTGAGCACCAATCCCAAAACCCCTGGGCCCTGTGGCCAGCCACATCAGGGTCCAACCCTGCACAGCAGTGGGCCAGCACCAGCCCTAGGACACCACCACCCACAGATTATGCACCCAGCCAAAGCAGGACCCAGGCAAGCCTGCCCCACAGAAGGCCAGTACCATCCTGGGACACCATGGGACACACAGCCAACCATACCAGGACAGCCCCACCTACCAGTGCACCCACATTAGTCAGCCCCATCACAACAGAAGGGCTCATGCAGCCCACATAGCTGGCACCCCTAGAGCCTACAGCTCTGGTGACCAGAGGGGAATGTGCTGCTGGGTCCCAAAGGACGTCCCCTACATAAGACCACTTCTCCAAGATCAGTAAATATAACCAACCTACCTAATACAAAGAAGTATTAGGCAATACACAGGAAATTAGGCAAAATTAGGAGACAATTTGACATATTCCTCTGAGGAAATAGAAGAATATGTTCCAAATGAAGGAACAAAGCAAAACCCCGGAGGAAGAACTAAGCAAACTGGAGATAAGCAATCTAACCAATAAAGAGTTGAAGGTAATGAACATAAAGAGGCTAAACAGACGTGGGAGAGGAATGGATGAACACAGTGAAAAGTTTAACAAAGAGTTAAAAAATATACAGAAGAATGAAATAGAGCTGAAGAATACAGTAAGTGAAATAAAAAACACACTACAAGGAATTGACACTAGATTAGATGATAAAAAAGGAACGGATCAGTGAACTGGAAGACAGAGTAGTGGAAATCACCCAAGCAGAATGGAAGAAAGAAAAAGAATTTTTGTTTAAATTAGGATGGTTTTAAGAGGCCTCTGGGACAACATAAAGCATACTAACATTAGCATTATAGGAGTCCAAGAAGGAGAAGAGAGAGAAAGGGGCAGAGAAATTATTTGAAGAAATAATAACTGAAACATCCCTAACCTAGGAAAGAAAACAGACGTCCAGGTCTAAGAATCACAATGAGTCCCAAGCAAGATGAACACAAAGGAGTCTACACATTATGATAAAAATTTTAAATTAAAGAAAAAGAATATTAAAAGCAGCAAGAGAAAAGCAACTAGTTACATACATGTGAACTCCAATAAGGTTATCAGCTGACTTTTCAGCAGAAACTTTACAGGCCAGAAGGGAGTGGCACGATATAGTCAACGCAATAATAGAAAAAAAAATTACATTCATGAGGTTAAGGGAAACATCCTGCAATCCTAACTTTAAATTGGAAGTATCAGTGTGAATGCATGAGGTGTTTTGTCATGTGTGTGTATGTGTGCGCACTTTTCCTAGCTCTGTCCATTGAAGAGGCCTAGAAACAATGACCAATCCAATTATAATTAACAACCTTTGTACCCAGATTATGGTCTTGAGATACATTGTCTCACTAAAAGAAACAAGGGCTTTTGGGGGGAAAAGATTCATTTCATGCCTGAGGCAGAAAAAAAGTACAAGACGAGTCTGGAATATATTTTCACACCAGATAGCAAGGAAAGAGTCATGTCAAAATGATTCAGTAGTAGGGGTTTCTACTAGCAAAAATGGGACACTCTTCACTTTCTAAGGCATAAGTGCAACTGATTGAAACTCATTTAAAATGTTTTAGTCCATAGGTTTTTAAAACTGATTGACCAGTTTTGGACTGTGATAGGGATTCAAGTCACTATCTGAAGACTTGTAAGAGAAAGAATCAAACATTTATCCTATATTTCCCATACACAATTGCACTATTGTTTACTGGCTATAAAAATAGCATTGTTATAAAAGGTATTCCAATTAATAAATGAAAAAAAAATTATTGAATTAGAATATCACTATTTTTCAACTCCCAATAAATTATTGGATCTAGACATTGGGCATCAAATGCTGCTGATATCACAAAAAGAATGAAAACCAGACATTGTGCACCTGCTGATGAAGGAACACAGCACCACCTATGGTCTTTTCCAAGGAATTTTACCTAAGTCTGATAAAGCATCTGGCTCCAGCTGCCAACTTGCAGGAAAAACAGAGGATACAGGGCATGTTGAACTGCACCAAAAGCAAAATCCAGACTGTGGGAAACCACACACCAAAAGTCCTGGATTCTCCATCTGAAAAAGTGTAAAGGAAAGAAAAAATGAAGTGAAATCCTGAAGATTAAAAGCCCCTTAAAGACATAACAATTTTTTGAATGGACAAGACTCAACTACAGTATGTAGGATTGCCCACAGGTGAAAAACTACAAAGAAACACAAGAAAGTGATTACTATAGAGACAGGATAATGGATACTTTTGGAAGAAGGGAGGATATTGAGATCAGAGTGGAGCCATGGAGGGACTTCTGGAGTAAATGGCAAAGTTCTAGTCATCTGGGTGACCTGGAATATAGTTATAAGGGTGTTCACCTAACAATAATTCAGTAACTATACATTTGTCTTGTGAAGTATTCTGATTCTGTGTTTGATTTTATTAAAATGACCTAAAGGGGCTTCCCTGGTGGCGCAGTAGTTAAGAATCCGCCTGCCAATGCAGGGGACACGGGTTCAAGCCCTGGTCCGGGAAGATCCCACATGCCGCGGAGCAACTAAGCCCGTGCACCACAACTACTGAGCCTGCGCTCTAGAACCCGTGAGCCACAACTACTGAGCCCACATGCCACAACTACTGAAGCCCGCATGCCTAGAGCCCGTGCTCCGCAACAGGAGAAGCCACCGCAATGAGAAACCCGCGCACCGCAACGAAGAGTAGCCCCCACTTGCTGCAACTAGAGAAAGCCCGTGTGCAGCAATGAAGACCCAACGCAGCCAAAAAAAAATTAAAAATAAATAAAATAAATAAATTTATTTTAAAAAAAGACCTAAAGACCCCGTGATTACAGACTCCTTAATAGTAAGTCAGAGACAATCAAATAGTGAAGTTATAAATTGCCTGTTACATAAAAACCTTATAAATAAGAAATTAAACTTCAACCCAGTAGAAAATTAGGGAAGAGCAATGACCAGGAAGTCTACGGTAAAAGAAATACAAATAGATTTCAATATATGAAGACAGTCTTACCCATAAGATAATTAAAAGCTGCCCTGAAATACTATTTTTTATCCCTCAATGCCTATAAAGTTTAATAAAATAAGGTGTTGGAAAAGGTTTGGAGAAACAATCATTTTCACACATTGCTGGAAGCATAAATCTGTATAGCCTCATCAGAGAACAGTTAAGCTGTACTTATTGAAATTATGAACTAATATACCCTGTGTCCAGTGATTCTATTACCAGGAATTTATCCTAGAGATCTAGTTGCACATGAGTGAAATGACATATATTTTCATTTGCATTGTGTTTATTTTCAAAGGATTGTGAAAAACCTAATGTCCATTAGAAGGGGCTGGTTTAATAAACTTAGATACATCCATACAATGGAATAATATGCTTCCATAAAAAATAAGGAAGACTTACATATGGACATGCAGTCACCTCCAAGATGTATATTTTAAGTGAGAAAAAGCATGGTAAAGAAGAAAATGCATGGATTGCCACTATCATTCTCAAAAGAGAGTAGAAAAAGAAATTCAACTATTGATTGACTCTAGGGAAAGCAACTGAGTGACTAAGAAACAGAGACAGGAAGAGATTTTTCATCGTATGCTACTTGTACTATTGGAATTCAATACTATGTGAATATATAAGCAATTCAAAAAAAAAAACAACAAACCAAAGTTTGAATAAAAACAATTGAGTATCCCAACAGTGACTGATGAACACAGACTTATGATGAGAGTTCAGAAGTTTGATACAATTACTAGTGAAGAATTCAAGCAATCATCAGGAACTTCCTATCTTGGATTCAATAAGTCAATACATGGAGAAGACCAAAATGGACAAAGGAAAGCAACTGAAATGCTTTGGAATCCTTTGATATTCTTCCCTAACCTTTCCTCTCCACATTTTATACATTAAAAATAAAGATAGTGGTCACATCAATAATTCACAGCATTCTTTCTTGTTACCATTCTTTTATACACTTTTAGGAACTGATTTTGAATCTTCTTTATAATTTATACTAAAATTTAACTTACCAGATTTGTTAAATTCCCAGGATGGAGTCGATATTTTCTCCCAGGTGGTTTGGAGTAATTGGTAGTTGTTGATTTGGCAAGAATTGACACCTTTGCAATGTTAAGCTATCACATCTAGAATCCTAGACCATTTCCTCATTTATTTAAATATTAAATTATTTCCTTTAATACAGTTTTCAGTTTTTCTCTACTGAAGTCTTGTGCATTTTTGATAAATTATTTTCCAGAAATGTTTTCATTTTTCTTGTTGCTGTGTCTGTCACTTTTGCTTACTGATTATTGCTGTTATAGAAAAAAAATGCTATGATTTTTAAAGTTTTCTTTGAATCTGGTAAACTTTTGTTGACCTTGTTTATTTGTATGAATCTTTTTATTTTACTTTTTTTCTTCCTATATAGATGATCTAGATATAGATGGTCTGCAAATAATGTTTCCTTTTCAACCTTTATATCTATTTTCTTTTCTTTTTTTTAAAGATACAGCTGTTATTTTATTTCTGCTTATAGCATAAATATACACTCATTTGCTTAGGGCAAAGCCTTTTTTTCTTGTTTTAAAATTTATTTATTTATTTTTGGCTGTGTTGGGTCTTCGTTGCCTCGCGCGGGCTTTCTCTAGTCGCGGGGAGCAGGGGCTACTCTTCGTTGCGGTGCGCGGGCTTCTCATTGTGGTGGCTTCTCTTGTTGTGGAGCACGGGCTCTAGGCGCACGGGTTTCAGTAGGTGCAGCACTTGGGCTCAGTAGTTGTGGCTCACGGGCTCTAGAGCGCAGGCTCTGTAATTGTGGCACACGGCCTTAGTTGCTCCACGGCATGTGGGATCTTCCCGGACCAGGGATCGAACCCGTGTCCACTGCATTGGTAGGTGGATTCTTAACCACTGCACCACCAGGGAAACCCTCTTTTTTCTTTTTATACAATTTTTAAAGGTTACTTTACATTTACAGCCATTACAAAATATTGGCTATATTCCCCAGGTTGTACAACCCTTCTTATTTTATAGCTTGAACCAAGACCTCCAGTAGGTATTACATTAAACAATACCTGCGGATCAGATATCCCATTTGATTTGCTCTTGTAGTACTATGTTCCTGTCACTTGGCACACTGCCATAGTTGGAATTTCACAATTTTTGATGTGATTATTTTATTAATATTAAATTCCCTCATTGTACTTTAAGCTCCATGAAGGCTGGAATTATAACTGGTTTTTCTCACCATTGTATTCCTGGTATAGTGACTGGGACATATTTATCTCAATAAATATTTCTTGAATGAATGAATAAATACGTGGCCTAAGCTGATAAAAAAAGAAAAAACATAATAGATGAGGGCCCTACTTTTCTTATTTTGCTTTTTCTCCCCCTATCCTAATTACAAGCCCATTAACATCCAGGAGCATATGTATCAGTCAGGGTATTTGGGTTGCAAGCACCAAAACTCATGCTGGCTAAATTAAACAAGAGGGAAATTTAGTGGAAGGAGATCAAATAGGGAGTTGGGATTAGAAGATGAAAGGAATGCTGAAACACTAGGTTACAAAAAGAGCAATTCTGAGGGTGTAGAATAGATAGTAGAACCTGCTCTAGAGTTTTGTCTGGGTACTGCCACTGGAACAACCATTTTCATCTTTTTATCTCTCTGATGAAGATCCATATTCCAAGGAGGGAGCATCCAACTGGTATCACTTGAGTCACATGACTGCCTTTGGACAGGTTAGGGCAGGACACCAGTGCAGTAGTGGTGATTCCCAAAGAAATAATGTGTGGTGCTGCTACCAGAAAGGGGAATTAATGCTTGCAGGCCAAAAATCAATGACCTTTAAAGGTCTACCTGTGACATCACCATTTCAGACACTAGGATAAACTAGAAACTAATGCAAAGAGTTGGGGAGGGAGTAACAGGATGAAGGGGTTCAGAATGGGAGGAAGACATCTCTGAGTATACCTTTTTAAAAAATTTTTTATTGGAGTATAGTTGCTTTATAATACTGTGTTAGTTTCTACTGTACAGCAAAGTGAATCAGCTATATGTATACATATATCCCCTCTCTTTTGGATTTCCTTCTCATTTACGTCACCACAGAGCCTTGAGTAGAGTTCCCTGTGCTATACAGTAGGTTCTTATTAGTTATCTATTTTATACATAGTATCAATAGTGTATATATGTCAATCCCCATCTGCCAGTTCATCCAACCCCCCCACCCCGAGTATACCTTTTAAATATAGTTTTGACAACTACAATGAGGTACCCCCTCACACTGGTTAGAATTCCCATCATTTAAAAGTCTACAAATAATAAATGCTGGAGAGGGTGTGGAGAAAAAGGAAACCTCTTGCACTGTTGGTGGGAATGTAAATTGGTGCAGCCACTATGGAAAATAGTATGGAGGTTCCTTAAAAAACTAAAAATAGAGCTACCATATGATCCAGCAATCCCACTCCTGGGCATATATCCATAAAAAACAAAAACGGCAATTCAAAAAGATACATGCACCCCAATGTTCATAGGACCACTATTTACAATAGCCAAGACACGGAAGCAACCTAAGTGTCCATCAACAGATGAATGGATAAAAAAGATGTGGTATATATACAATGGAATATTAGTCAGCCATAAAAAAGAATGAAATATTGTCATTTGCAATAACATGGATAGACCTAGAGAATATCATACTAAGTGAAGTAAGTCAGACAAAGACAAATATTATATATTACTTATATGTGAAATCTAAAAAATAATACAAATGAATTTATTTACAAAACAGAAGCAGACTCACAGACAGAAAACAAATTTATGGTAACCAAAGGGGAAAGAGGGGACGGGGAGGGATAAATTGGGAATATGGGATTAACAGACTACTATATATAAAATAGATAAACAACAAGGATTTACTGTGAAGCACAGGGAACTATATTCAATATCTTGTAATAACCTATAATGGAAAATAATCTGAAGATATATATGTATATATACGTATATATATATATGAATCAGTTTGCTGTACACCTGAAACTAACAATATTGTAAATCAAATACTTCAATTTTTCAAAAGTTTTGACTTTTGAAACATGTAGATGTTTTACAAAGTCAAAACTAAAAGAAAAAAAGCAAAGCAAGGAAATTTCTTTCTCACACAGAAAATATATACTGCTCTCTACCTTGATTTAACTTAATATAACCTAAAACTCACTCTGTATCAGTTCATGAGAATCTCCTGTTTTTTTTAGTGTACAATTCAATGGTTTTCATATTCACAGTATATTCACAGAGTTGTGTAACCATCACCATAATCTAATTTTGGAACATTTTTGTCACCCCCCCCAAAAAATCACATATCCATTAGCAGTCATTCCTCATTACCCCCCATTCCCTTCCCCCAGCCCTGGGCAACCAATAATCTACTTTCTGTTTCTATGGATTTGTCTATTTGGGACATTTCATATAAATGGAAATCAATCAACATGTGTTTTTTTTTTTATATCTGGCTTCTTTCACTTAGCGTAATGTTTTCAAGTTTCATCCATGTTGTAACATATGTACTTCATTCCTTTTTATTGCTGAATAATATTCTGTTGTGTGGGTATATATTTTATGTATTCATTCATCAGTTGATGGACATTTGGGTTATCTCTACTGTCTGGCTGTCAAGAATAATGCTGCTATAAACATTTGTGTACATGTTTTTTTGTCCCACATTCTTTTTTAAAGCTGTGTATTACTCCATTGGGTATTTGTTCAACCAATCTTCTCCTGGTGAACGTTTAGACTGTTTCCAATGGTTCGTTATTACAAATAATGCTACAATGAATACTCTTGTGCTTATGCTTTCTTTTATTTTGGAGATGTATCTTTAGGACCTATTCCTACAAGTTTAATTACTGAGTCTATATAAAGAGTTCTTTATATTTTGGAAAGATGAGCCCTTTTGTCTGTGATATGAGTTGCAAATACATTCTTCCAGTTTGTCATTTATCTTTCAACATTGTTTATGGTGTTTTGTTTTGTTTGCCGTGCAAAAGTTACCTATTTTTGCATATAGTCAAAATGTGTCAGTCTTTTACTGTGTCTGAATTCTGAGATACAGTTACAAAGGCTTTCCTCAGGTCCAGATTATAAGGAAATTTACCCATGTTTTAATCTGGTATTTATATGGTTTCATTCTTCACATGTATATCTCAGATCTATTTGGAGTTAATTTTGGTATATAAAAAAAGTTTCTTTCCCGAGGTCCAATCTTATTTATTTAAAATGTCATCTTTTTCCTCAGTGATTTGAGATGTCACTTAAATACTATACTAAACTCTTCTTATATATGTTTGGGCCTATTTCTTGTCTTTCTGTTCCATTGGCCTGTCCTCTAACGAACCAGTACTATGTTGTTTTAATTATTATAGAGGCTTTATATTACGTTTTAATGGCTGTTATGACCAGCATATGCCCATTACTCTTTGCAGGGGATTTTCCTGTCTGTTCTAACTTATTTATCCACAAGCATTAAAATCAACTTGTCTAGCTCCAGAAAAACAAACAAAACAAAAAACATGTGTTGATATTTTGATTAGGATGTTAAATTTATATATTAACTTGAGAATTGGCATCTTTAAAATGTTGAGTTTATCTATCCAGGAAAAAGAGATGGTTTTCTATTAGTTCAAGTTTACTTTTGCATTTTTCAGGTGCATTTTAAGGTTTTCATTACAGGTTTTATGCATTTCTCATTAAGTATTTTTGTTGTTTTGCTTATATCATGCCACTCACTAGTAATCGTGTATGTGAAAACTATTGATTTGTATGTTCATTTTATATCATTACTTTGCTGTATTACTTTATTTACATATTACTTTAGTGGTATCTTAGTTTTAGTTTTAATATTCTGGTGTTTTCCAACTAAACATTCAGGTCATCTCTATAAAGATGCTTCTGCCTTTACAATTTTGATTCCCCTCATTGTTTTCACCAATATTAAAATGTAAAGGAGGTAGTGGGTATCTTGTTCCTTGATTTTGCTCTTACTTTCCTTTGATGGGAATGCTTATAGTATTTCCCTTTTAAACAAGATGCTAGATTTTACTTTTTTTAAAAAATCAGAAATGGGTGTTGCATTGTTTGTCCTTAGATCTATTACTGGGTGAATTATATGAACAGACTTCCTAATATTGAACTTTCTTTGTATCAGTCATGCTGTATCTTAAAATGTGCTATAGATTCTGTTTGCTAATATTTTATTTAGGACTTCAATTAGGACTCAATATTCATATGTGAGATTGGTTTGTGGTTTCTTTGTGCAATCTTTGTCAGATTTAGGTATCAATGTTATATTAGCGTCATGAAAAGAAACTGAACTTTCCTTCATTTTCTATATTTTGGAACACTTTGCATATTAGGGGTTACCTTTAAAAGGTTTGGTAGTTTCTCCTGAAACCATCTGAACCAGTAGTCCCTCAATAACACTATTCCTTCTACAGAAATTACTTTCACTTTCCATCTCTACTAGGATAATTCTTTTCCCTTAGAGGTTATTACAAAATACTGAGTATAGTTCCCTGTGCTATACACTAGGTCCATGTTGGTTATCTATTTTATTCCCTGCTAGTAATTAATACTAAACTGAACTGTGCCCCAAATGACCTGTATAGTCATATTAAAATTAAAGCTAAAGCTAAAATATAATATGTAAAAGTCAGCAGGGTTATATTAATCTCAGCAACTAAGTATAAGATTTTATGTTTGCCAATGTTGTACTTATTTCCTGAAATCTTATCTACCCTCTTCAGGTTCAATTATATTCGATAGACATTAAGAGTTGACCAGAGAAAGTATTTATAATAAATGAAAAGAGAGCATATATAAGTACATATACAATAATGACTTAACTGTAAAACAAAATATAAATATGCCATATTTTATACACCAAAATATTTACAGTGATAGTAACTCTATGAAGGCAAAAATCCCTGTCTCACTCATCTTTGTAGTGCCATCTTATAGAAGAGTGCCTGGTACAAAGTAGGTGTTCAATAAATGCTTGCTGAAAAAAATGAAAGTGAATAATATATGTTCTCAGAAAAAGGAGTACTCAATCAAGTAAATATATGAAATTTTAATATTTTTTTTATCTGAAACATACAAAGGTCTAAAGATAAAGTCGATACCTCACTAAAATTCATGTAACTTGATTATTACAAAGTTAAGTCTTGAGTCAAAGATCCAGCTCTAAAAATATAGTCTCAAAAATCACATATCTACATATAACACTAAAACAAGTAAACTGTCTTAGGCTGTATCATCATTATCCACTGCAGCATAGATGGCTTGATTCCTCCTCTTGATTTTCTTTCTTTGTTCAGGTTCATGTTCATCACTCAGCCTCTTCAACGGCACCTTGGTTAAGTCCTTTCCATCCCCCAACTCCACAGGGTCACCGCGATTCCCCTCCTTGCCAACTGGGGAACCAGATGTATCATCAGAAGATACAGTCATGGAACTTGGCAAGATCCTGATGTCAGAGAAGCTTGCAGAAAAGTCAGAAGCTTGATCAGAAGACGGTTCTACAGATGGTGTATTCATGTCACTGTGTGCACTTACAATACTATCATCATATTCCTCTCCTTCGTCTAACATTATCTCGTCTGGATTAAGAGAGGACAGGGCGGATGTGTCTGTGTTATATTCACTAGGGTCTTCTCCAGAGTCATTCCTCTCCACGTCATCCTGCTCTTCAGAGTCACCACACACGTGCTGTTCTTCCCTGGCCTTCTGAAGCCTGATGTTAATGTCAGTGATGCCAAGTTGGGCACAAAATTCAGTAGTCTGAGGACTGATCCTATGAACCAACTGCATTTGTGTCTGTGGCTTGCTAGGCTCATAACAAGCAGCCGTTACACTAAAGTTACATGGAACTTTGAGGTCATGATTCAATTTTTCCAATACTTCGTTCATAGCTTCTTTTGTTGCACTGTAATCCCACCTAGAAAAGTCCAAAACAACAGCTTTTTACATTTTATCAGCCTCGGACAATAAATGATCAGATCTAACTATGGACGGCAGGTGCGTTAAAAAATAAACCGCATTTCAGAATTCCACTTCATAAAATTATAGTTAACTTAGCAAAGAACCATTTTGAGATTAAAACAATTCTTAGAAAAAGCTGTCCTTAACTCACTCCCTAAAACAAGTACAAATTATTTTAATGTGTGAACCACATCTCCACGGTCTTAAAGTTTCATGCACTTATGCGCTATAGTTTGATGCACTTATACACTTATTTGGCTTGGTGCTCAGCAGTCTATTTTCTTGGATCTCTTGGATGGAAAACTTGCAATTTTCATACCAGTCAATAAACTCTGAATTGTAGCAATAACTCCCTTGATTTAAAAAATAATAATAATAAGGTGGAGGGGACAAAAACTGTGCATACAATGGAGAGGGAAAATCCTAAATAAGGTCAGACTCACCTTGTATGCAGGCCATTATTTTCAGGCATATTCCATAGGCGCTCACTCACATTAACAAGATCATTAGTAGCCCTGAGAATAGCGAGCCATTCAGTATCATACTCCAAGTAATCAGGAGCACTGGGGTCATGTTCTATTTCTATTACCTACAAGAAGAAATTGGTAATTTTAAGAAATACATATCTATTTTTAATATTCTAAGAATGTCAATATAACAATAAAGTTTTAAAGGAATTTAATTTAGTAGCTTAAAAACATTAATGTAACTTAAACATTCCCAAAGAAATCTCAGAACACATAAATTACAAAGAGCACCAATAATTTCTGAAAGGAGACAATTTTTTTTTAATCACTGGAAGAGTAAAACTATATTGCAAAGGTATTTCATTTTCTTTTTACCTGAAGAAAGTCTCTGTGCGGTAAGCATTTGTCCAGGGCTAGAAATTTGGTTGCTTTGGCTGACTGTCCTTTATCCTTGGCCTAGACAATATGAACCATAATTTAAGAAAGAACCATAATTTAAGAAAGAATGTTAAAAACATCACAGGCAATTCAGACATTGAAAAGGATGGAAATAATCTGTATTACCCAATCCCCTAAGTTGTGTGTCAAAGGGACAACGGTTACTTTTCCAAAACAAGTTAGCTCTATACCCCCTTGTGCAATGACGAGCAAGGCACTTACACTCTCTGGGCTTCAATTTCCTTACAATAGTCAAAGCAGAAAGAAATGGTGGTAATGATAATGTTAAATAAAGCAAATAACACACAAAACCAAAGGTTTAAAGCAAATAACACAAAGGTTAAAGATCAGACAACAGAAGAGCTTAAAAGTAAATTGGCAGAGCTAAAACTATACAACTCGTAGAAGAATTCATAGGAGAAAAATCTTTGTAACCCTGGGTTAGGCAAAGATTCTTAGATACAACACCAAAGTAGATATATATATATATATATATACTCCATAGGATGAAATACTAATCACCAATAAAAATGAAAGAAACACTGACACATGTGACAACAGGAATGAGCCTCAGAAGCAAGCAAAGAAACCAGTTACCAAAGACTATGTATTTCATGATTCCACTTATATAAAATGTTCAGAAAAGGCAAATCCATAGAGATAAGGCAGATTAGTGGTTGCCTGGGGCTGAGGGTGGGAACAAAGACTGACAGCAAAGAGGCACAAAGGATCTTTTGGGGTGATGGCAATGTTCTAGAACTGGATTATATGATGTTTGCACAACTCTGGAAATTTACTAAAAATCACTGAATTCTACACGTAAAACAGGTGAATTTTTTGATATGGAAATTATACTCCAATAAAGTTCTTTTTTAAAAAGTGAACCAGCAGAAAGAAACATGGGAGGATCATACACATGAAGGTCACACTGGAAGAAGTAAAAAGTGACTCACTAAAAACAGCAAGGCACATGGAGGAAGAAAGACAAGGAAGCAAGCGATGGGACACCCTGCTGAGGACCAGGTTTCAATTCAGTGGTGGGGAGGGACTGAGAGGTGGGATGCACACAGATCACGGGCAGATCCTGGCAGCAGGGCAGTGCTGAGGAAAGATGACCTTTGGTGTTAGTAAAAGGGCTCAGACAGAATACTGGTGAAGTCAGACGCAGTTGAGGAGCCAAGAAAAAGGGATCAAACATATTAATTCAGAGACACAAGTCCCTGAGGTTGACAACAGAAGACAGAATCCGGGAAAAGTAGCAAATTAGGTGCTTCAGTAGCAATCCAAGAGCATCATGAGCCCCAAGAGACAGAGGAGAGTAACAAAGACGTGGGAAAAGTGACCGGCAGAAACAGAAGACTTGGATGTGAGAAGAGGATAATCACGTTGGCAACAGCCCAAAGGAAAATGCAAGAGGAACCTCGCCTTCTTCTCCCAGAGAAGCTGGGGAGTAAGAATAAGCCCACAACAGAGAGGGCCCACAGGAATGTTTTCAGACAGAATCTTCCAAACCGTGTGCGAAGAGCATCACCGAAGTGTACCTCTACCGCAGGAAAGGGTTTGGTCAGGTAAGTTCAGGAAGCGCTGCACAGCCCATCCCCCCTCTCACAGAAAGGTAATGCCCATTAGCACATGGGACTCTCAGAAATTCTACAGAAGCCTCTGGGAAGAAATCCCGAACTTTGTTAACCCAGCATTTTCTAAACGTAGTTCCTATGGGATACTTTATGGGAAAGTTAGAATTCAACCAGAATCAGAGGTGAAAGGAAGAACTGCATAGTTCCATTAAAGCCTAACTCTAAGCAGGTATTTATTTTCTACTTTTCATCAAGCACCATCCCCATGCAATTACCAAAGGAAAACTCTGGGAGTCATTCTAGATTCACTCCTCCCTCTGTCACTAAATCCTGATGATTCTGCTTCCAAAATCTCTCTGGAACCCGCTTCGTTCTCTGTGTTCCCTCTTTGCCTTAGGTTAGGACCTCATCTTTTGCTTACATAGCCTCCTCTGCCTCCCATTTTACATTATTCCAATCCACACACAAAACTGCTGCCAAACTAATCCTTCTGAAATGAAACTCTGACTTCCTCACCCTCAACTTTCCCCATTACCTTCTGGTTAAAACCCAAACTCCAGAGCATGTCCCAGAAGGCAGCTATGATCTCACTCCAGCTTCATCTCTCCCTGTGCCTCAGCCCCAGGGACCAGCTGCACTTGCCCAAAGGCACCACGCTCTCAGACCTCCAGCCTGTGCTCACATCGGTCCCTGGGCCTAGATTACCCTGATAATCTGCTTCTTCCTGGCACCATCGATTCCTTTAGAAAACCTTCTCTATCCCTTCATCTCTCTGTCCACATCCCCATCTCACCATGGCCTGGCTTAGGTGTTCCCACAGTATCCTAGCACTTTTTGTCACAAACTTATTACACTATTTTATAATTGCTTGCTTGTCCCTTCTCCCCAGTGGATACTGAGTTATTCACAAAAGGAAAGTTATCTTTGATTTCTTTCTCTAACTTTCCAACTATGCCCATAGGGCCTAGCCCGTAGATGTTCAATAACTGTTTGTTAAATCAAAGAATAAGCATTTTGTTTTCTACCTGATGCTGCATCAAGGCTGCAAACTTCACATGAAGGTGTGCAGAAAACCAGTAAGTAGGTTTTAAGTGCTCTAAAAGTTCTGAGGCAGCGGGACTTCCTAATGTGTTATTTTCCACTTCTTGTCGGAAAAAAGATTTAGTCTTAAGAAGTTGTTTCTTATTTCCATAATGATATATACTTCTCGGCCAATCATGAGATAAGAATATGTCCATAGGCTGCTTCAGCTTTAACAGAAAAAGAAAAGAAAGAAAGCTCTTAAAAACAGATTAACCAAAAGCAATCCCCTCCCTTCTCTCCCACGGAGACCTCTAGATTTCTGTGTAATTCATTCTAAGAACACTTTATTTAAGGAAGTCACAGAAATACTGAGCTACTCACTCATCGAGGCAAAGAGAAACAGCTTTCTCTCTGCCTGACAAATCACCTTTATTTTCTGTGGCAAGGCAGTTCAATAGAGACACACTTTGATTAGATTGCCAATCGGCTAAGGTCTTTAGCACTGGGTTTCTAAAATCTACAACATGCACTGTTCTTTTCCCTTTTAGTAAAGAAACTACTGTTTTAAGATCAATGTCCAGATTTCATGAGACTTGTAAATGATACAGTAAACCTAACCTACAGTAAACCTTTTTTTTTTCCCTGATGGACTCACATAGTAAACACCAAAAAAACCTCTCTGTTTACTACAAAAATTATATTAGAGGTATTTAAGGTAGCTGGTGTCTTCTTGGGGAGAACACAAAATATACACCATACTGTCAAGTAATCCAAAGCAAATACTTGGAAAACTAAATTAAAATAATTTAAGTAAGTGTTCAAGAAAATACAAAAGGTAAGATAGATATGACTAACCACTGAAAAGCTGGTATGGGCAATAAGTGCTACAAAAATTCAGAGAAGGGTGAGGACTTTAAACTAGAACACTGGTTGGGAACTGAAATCTAAGCTGGGTCTCCAAGGACCAGTAGGATTTAGATGAGTAAAGGGAAAAAGGATTCCAGGTAAGAAACTGTTATGAATGGGGCATACCTGTAAACATCTTTATGTTCCAGTCGAGGCTGTATTTATGATGGGAAGGGCCTGAGTTCAGTCTGGCAGGCTCTACCACTTAACTGTGTGGGAAGTCCCGGGCAGGTTACTTTATCTATCTGAGCCTTTGGCCTCTCTCCCTTAGTGTGACAAAGTTGGACACGCTGCATGACAGAATTTGAGTGACAGTTATATGAACTATCACGGATGAAAGCTGCTTAGCCCGGTGTCAGACATTTAATGGGTTCACAAACAAAAACCTAGTTTCATTTACTCTCCAGTTAAGCCAGTGTTTCGGTTATCACCTTCACAATTTTCCCATATCATCTTCACTATTATTTTCTATTTAATAAAATTATTTAAAATAAAATATTTAACACTTTCTTTAAAGTATCACTTTATTCCAATATATATTCTTTAGCCTTACTCTAAGGAATAGTAGCTGAAGTCATGGATCAAATATTTTATTTTATTATTAATCACTAAAATAAATGTATAGCCATTAAAATTTTAAAAATGTTCATCTGTGAACCTCCTAAAAACAACTCAAGATCCAAATTGTGGAAGTACCAAATTGAGCTCTTCTTGGAAGTAGCAGATCAAAATACATTCTGGTAGAGAATTACTTTACCATTTTTTCAAGTCTGCTGTAATGTACTTTTTACATACCTGTTTTAATTTGTAGACTTCAATATTTCTCACATGATAGATACTCCTTATTGTAGCTGCATTATAGGGGGGGCACTCAAAATGACCTTAAATTGAAGAAGAGAAATAAGCTATATTCAACTCCCTTAAATACTGCAAGTATAAATACATACATACACTTCTCCAAAACTGATGTTTGTCATCAATGCTTTTGGTTCTTGAAAATTTTATTAAAAAAACACTGCTCTCAAAATGCTGGTATTTTCTAATAACTGATCACCAACTATAAATCTAAATAAGTGGGGGGCTTATGATTTTTTAAATTAAATTATATTTAATTTTGGAATATACTGTTTAGTCACATAGTTTAAGATTTAAAAGATACCATCAGAAAGGTATAGGGTAAGGGGGAGGTGGGGTGAGGGAAGGATGGATTGGGAGTTTGGGATTAGCACGTGCAAATTACATACAGAATGGATAAACAACAAGGTCCTACTGTATGGCACAGAGAATTATATTCAATAACCTGTGATAAACCATAATAGAGAAGAATATGAAAAAGAATGTATATATATGTGTAACTGAATCACTTTGCTGTACAGCAGAAATTAACACAATATTGTAAATCAACTATACTTCAATAAAATAAATTTAAAAATAAAAAGAAAGGCATAGGGTAAAAAGTATTCCTCCTGGAGGGTAGACCCTAGTGGGTACCTAGGGCTGGCGTGGGAGCAGGGATTAAGTTTGGCACAAAACTATTAGGCATGATAGAGATGTTCTAAATCCGGATGGTGCTAAAGGCTGCATAACTCTACAACTTACTAAAATCACTGAATTGTGTACTTACAATGGTACATAAATTTTACGTCAATCAAGCTGCTAAAACAAGCAGACGGGGTTCTCCTATTCCTTCCCCCATCCATCAGTAACCCTACCTACAGGGAACCAGTGTTAATCAGGTTTCAGTATTTTATTCCAGGGATGTCATCTATGCATATAATATACATATTTCTTTATCCTCCCTTTTTTTTTTTTTTTTATACAAGTGGCAGTATAATTTATACACTTTCTGTGCCTTGTTTTTTTCACTTAACTTATTTTGGAGTTCTTTTCATATTAGTCACACATAGAGCTGCTTCTCTTTTCTTTCTTTTTGACTTCATAGCATTGCACTGTATAGTTATATCATGACACATTTAACTAGTTCCTATCTTTTGCTATTACAAACAAGGCTGAAATACATTTGTTTATATCATTTTGCACTTGTGGAATATATCTGTAGATAAATTCCTGGAAGTAGAACTCCTGAGTCAGAATACTTCTATAATTTCCACAGATGTTACTAATTTTCCTCCAAAGAGTGGTCCCAATTTGTGCCCACACCTGCCATGTAGAAGATGGTCAATTTTTGTAGACGCATCCCAATAGTTCAGAATCATGGGGAACAGGGCAGCAAGGAACAGACTTGTGATTTAACAGTTACACTGAGGATGTAAGTTTTAGCTGTCAACTTAATTCATGAAATTTTAAAATCAATGTGGATCCAAGCTATTCCTTTAACTTTAAAATCAAGATATAATTCATTCAGATACAGTGTGGTATATTTATACAATGGAATACTATTCACAAATTTAAATGACAGTGTTACATGTATCAACATGGATTTCAAAAATATATTAAACAAAGAAGCAAGTTGCAGAAAGATACATGTAAAATGATACACTTATATGAAGTTTAAAACATGCTATATAATACACTGTTTAAATCTGTTACTGATATGGTAATGATATAAAATAATCAAGTGAATGATAAACACCAAATTCAGAATAGTGACTGCCTGGTGAGGTAAGGGAGGAATAAAAGGAGAGAGATGGGATTGAGGACAGATAAACAATGAACTTCAATTGTATCTGTACTCTTTTATTTCTTAAAAATCAAAACTAAAAGTGGCAAAATACCAAATAAAACTAGATGGTGTATACACAGATAATATGTTCTAGTGTTCTCTATTTCTTCGTATTTATAAAATATTTTATAATATAAATTTAAGAATAAAGTAATCAGTTCATAGGAGAAATCCAATGAAAAAGTCAAACTGTATATTATGCTTAAGTTACTATGGGGCATGGAAGTTCTAAAGTTTAAAAACAATTCTCAGAATAACAATACTCACTTTGCTGTATACCTGAAATTAACACCACATTGTAAATCAACTGTACTCCAATTAAAAAAAAAAAAAAGAAATGTAATAAAATGTAAAAAAAAAAAAAAAAAAAAGCATAACAATACCTTTTCGATAGTCATGAGATTTAAAGATACCAGAGATTCCACCAATCCTTACACCTCGGTATTTTACTACACCTGCCAAGCCTGAAAAATTACATAGTTAAATAAAATTACTGTAGGCAAAAGCAATCTTTACTAACTGAACAAACAGTTTAGAGGCCTAGAATATCATGCAGTCTTAAAATTATTTGAAAATTAAGTGTCATGATGAGGTTACTCTTTTACATAGAAAATATGCCAACAATATATAACGTAGAGTAGGGAGACAGACTACGGAGGCAAGAGACTGAGCAGAAAAGAAGGAACAAATGAGATAGGGAGTGTCAAGAGGGAAACAGACATACATAATTTGGTACCTAAAGGAATATGGGGATGGGGCGGGGGAAATAGGGGAAAATGTCCTATGACGGATTTATATGTTATATATAAGGTATATATAACATATACCTTTGACTTATAGAATATAGAAACCTGCAGTTTCTATATTTCATTTGATTGATCATCTTCAGACAATTTCACCTTTTCACAATACTACAGTTGTCAAAAGATGATCCATCAGTAATGATGTAGAGAAATTAAATTTCTGAAGTTATAATGTCATCACTAGAAACACCTGTAAACATTTAAATAAAGAGATGAAAGGACTGTATAGTTTAAAAGGACTAAAACTGAACCTGAACCTAATCAGGTCTATAAATCTAAATGCAGATTATAAGCAATGCAGAGGATAAAAGGAATACGTTAAACAACCCAAGGAAATCCAATCAGCTAAACCCAGAATGTGGGAAATTCTGCCAGATAAATTTCCCATTTTCTTCAACAAATAAACAGCATGGGGGTTTGGGGGAGAAGAGAGTGCGAAAAGGGACAGTTATAGTCTAAGAGACTTAAGAATCGTGACAATCAAATGAAAGTGTGGACCTTGTTTGGATCCTATTTGAACAAGTCAACTGTAAAACAGACATCTTTGTGATAATCAGGGAAATCTGAACATGAACTAGGCAACAGATAATGATAGGCAATAGGTATAATCATGGTACTGTACTTGTGGTATTTTTTTAAATCCTCATCACTTATAAATACATGCTAAAGTATTTACAGGTGAAATAATCCGATGGCTGAGGTCTGCTTTAAAATACTCCAGTTGGGACTTCCCTGGTGGTCCAGTGGTTAAGAATCCACCTTCCAATGCAGGGGACACGGGACTGAGCCCTGGTCAAGGAACTAAGATCCCATATGCCCCTAAGTCCCTAGAGCCCGCATGCCGCAACTACTGAGCCAGCGCACTCTGGAGCTCCAGAGCGCCCAGGCGCCACAACTAGAGAGAAGCCTGCCCACCACAAGGAAGATCCCATGTGCAACAACTAAAGACCTGACGCAGCCAAATAAATAAATAAATAAAATATTAAAAAATAAATAGATAAAAATAAGATCAAATACTCCGGTCACCTCCTCCCACAAAAGAGTTTAGGCAGGGAGTGGGTTGAAAGAAGGATGGCAGAACAATAATTGTTGTTAAAGCTGTTTAATAGGTACAGAGATTCATTATACTATTCTCTACTTTTGTGTATGTTTAAATATTTCCATTATAAAAAGTTTTTTTTAATTTAGTAAGAAGAGTAAGAAAAAATTTAAGGGATTGCAAATCGTACAGAAGCTCTTTGCAGTTATATTAAGTATTGCTTAAAGCACTAGATGATGCATGGACATATTTTCATGATTACCTACTTAAATGAACTATTTTAATTAAATTTTCATGATTATTTAAATCAAGAGACAGTCCCAAAACACCATATATTTCAAGATGCTGATCAACTGATATACAAATCCTGACAGGCTCTTTCATGCTATCAGACCAAGAAATTACCCACGAACACGTACCTAAATAATAAATGTTTGGTGCTACCCAGCCACCGTAGGGTAATTCTTGCAAATGATTTGAGGCTTCATGGTTACCCCCGATGAAAACTGTGAGAACTGGGGCCTTTTTCTCTCCAGAGTAATACCTAGAACATAAGGGTAAAGTTGTCAGTTGGCATAGCAGAAATGAGACATAGAGAAAAGCAATTGGGCATGCCTGTACTATTAGGCATAGCAGAAAAGCAAAATAAGGTCCGAAGTAAAAAAAACCTGAGCTCATCATAAAAAGTTAAGCTCTTTCTAAACGAATTGTCCATCCTTGTCCTTAAGAATGATTCAGGGCTGCCACCTTGGGTTCAAGCCAACGTATATTCAATGAGGTCAAAAACTTTCGTCAGTTCCCTGTTACAACCTTAGTTTCTAGAATGAGGACTAGCACATAGCAAGCGTCCAATAAAAACTCCTAGATCAATAAATGGATTAGTCCCAGAGTCCTATTAAGCATAAAGTAGATTAACCTGTCAGTTTCTTCCTCCAGATTTTCCCCTCAGGCTGCGATCCCTTCCGAAACAAAACAGATGAATGGAAAGAAGAAAAGTGACATTTACTAAGCGCCAGTTCCTAGACACACAGCGTGAACAAAGACGGAAACTAAGAGAGACAGCTGGTCAGCAGCAGACAGGATTCGAACACAGCCCGGGTTCTCTGCCCCCACCGCTGGCTAGTCACACCTCGCACCGCGGGGGCCCGGGCCCAGGCCACGCCCCTCACCTGTAGAAGGTCTGCATGTGGCGGTACTTGGGCGGCACGGCCATGCAGCGCAGGTCGGCCTCGTTGCGCACAGCCTGGAAGTCGCCGCAGCATAGCAGAAGGTCTATCGGCCCCGGGCCGCGCCGCTCCGCCAGCGCCAGCGTCTCATAGATCTTGTCCAGCTCGCCGTGGCAGCAGCCGGCCACAGCCACCCGCATGCTGCCGGCCCGAGGCAGGGAGCGCTGCCCGCAACCCCCTAAACCAGAGCCAGCCCAGGCCGGACAACGAAGACCCGACTGATCGCTTAGATCCCGCCAACCTTAACTGAGACACCGCCTCCTGCAATTGAGACTCCAGCAGTATAATTCACTTCCGGTTTCCAAATCTCGCGAGAGAGAGGTCGGGAAGGGCAAGACCGACCCAGGGATGCCAGGGAGCTTTCAAATCGACTCGTACTTTGCCTGTTTTGGCAGGTGTTTCTTAAAGTCCGAGCAGCCTGACAGGTGCTAAAAATCAAAACCAGAATAGTAAGACAAACAAACAAAAATTCCCGGAAATAGTGTAGTTTGATAAAATCAAGCCAAATTTAGGATGAACTTCTCACGGCAAAGATAATTGCCTGAAAGTGCTTAGAAACGATTAAACAAACGATTTTTTAAGACACCCGAAATAAAAATAAATTTAAAATAAAACGTAAAAACTCACTGAGGATTTTGAAATTATCTCCTCGAAGAGTTTCTAAAATTATCAGTTATTTTTTTTTAAAGGGGCCAGCGACTCTTCATTTTCCTACCAAATTGTTGTTTGCGTAACTAGACTGCAAGCTCAATGAAAGCAGATGAATATCTCGAAAACATCCAGGAGGGAAAAGGACCAGACTGACAATTGAAGAATTAGTGGCCAAGGCAGAAACAAGCAAACAAATAAAACCCTTCTGGCAAATTTAATCAAGAAAATAATCAAGATAATACGGAGAATAATAAAACCATCTCTGCTCATTAAAAAAAAAAAACTAGATAAAATAAACAATTTCTAGGAATAAAGACACCAAAGTTAATTCAAAATGAAGCAGAAGATGTAAACAAAACAATGACAATAAGAAGACACTGGGATATATACACTACCAAATGTAAAATAGCTAGCTAGTGGGAAGCAGCTGCATAGCACAGGGAGATCAGCTCGGTGCTTTGTGACCACCTAGAGGGGTGGGATAGGCGGGGTGGGATAGGGAGGGTGGGAGGGAGACGCAAGAAGGAGGAGATATGGGGATATATGTTTATGTATAGCTGATTCACTTTGTTATACAGCAGAAACTAACACACCATTGTAAAGCAATTATACTACTATACTAAGATGTTAAAAAAAAAAAAGACACTGGGAAAGTCAAAGACATAAATCCATTGAAAGACATTTATGAGTGATTTATAGGCGATTTCTTTCAAATTTACAAGGAAGATACACTTTTCATGATATCTAAATCAATCAAGAGGGTAGAAAAAGATGGAAATCTAATATTTCCTATTAGTTTCTAATGTTTTATTTTCCCTTCTGTATTAAATTTTTTGAACTATATAAAGAACAGATACTTTTTTTGACATTGTTAAATTTAACTTCTAAAAAAAAATTTAACTTCTTCCACTTGATTTTCAATCTACAGGAATTATCTTTTTCTGGATCTTTTTTTTCTGCATTGAAAAATTGTTAATTTTAATTAACTTACTTAAAGTACCATGAACAAATCAAATCTTAAGTGCACATTTTGATGCATTTTTCCATATGTAATCACCCATATCAAGATATAAAACATTTCTAGCATTCCAAAAGACTCCCTTGTGCTTCCTCCCAAGCCGATTCTCCCAAAAGAAAAACTCTAGTCTAACCTCTAGCACCGTAGATTAGCTCTACTTGTTTTTAAACTTCATAGAAATGTCAGTGTATATTATGTACTCTTTTGTGTCTGGCTTCTTTCACTTAATATCTGTGAGATTCATCCACGAATCTATGTAACTGAGCAGGAGGACCCTATGGGGTCTTCGCAGGGCAGATGACCACCACCCCCACCACCCACAATGTCCTCCACCAGCCTCTTTGTAGAAAAACTAGCCGCCTAGGCCTTCTCCAAGTTCCAAAGAATAAATTTAATTAGAGAAGTGAGAAAATGCAGAAGCAAAGGAAAACAATCAAGCAAGACAAAATAATAATAGTTTAGCCATTAAATAAAGTCAAGGACCTTTAGTTCCTCCTCAAGGGCTATAGATAATAATCTGAGCCAGGGAATTTCCTGGCGGTCCGGTGGTTAAGACTCTGTGCTTCCAACACAGGGGGCATGGGTTTGATCCCTGAGCCATACCATATCCTTTGAGCTATTTTGCAGATACTGAAACTCCCACCAGGTGGAAGAAGTTAACTGTATGCTGATCACAAGCACGGAGACCCCAGACTGGTTGGAATCAGAAGGTTGATGATGTTGACTCCCAGTTACCTCACCACGAACCAGTCAGAATGTCCACAAGCTGATCACGCACCCACAACCCCCTCCTTCACCCTGTCTTTAAAAACCTTTCCCTGAAAGCCATCAGGAAGTTCAGGTCTTTTGAGCCCTAACTACCTGGACTCCTGGCTTGGCACTCTGCAATAAACACTGCACTTTCCTTCAACACACCCCGGTGTCAGTAGATTGGGCTTTACTGTGAGCAGGTAAGCAGACTCAAGTTTGGTTCAGTAACAACTATACTATAGATAGATACAGCCATAGTATACTATTTCTTATTGCTGTGTTGTTTTCCATCGTGTGAACATACCACAGTTCATGTATCCATTTTTCTGTTGAAGGACATTTGGATTGTTTCTAACTTGGGGCTGTTATGAATAAAGCCACCATACACATTCTTGTAAAATCTTTTGGTGGACATAACACTTTTCCCCCTTGGATTATGCCCAGGAATGGAATCTCTGGATAACATAGTAGTATAGTATTAGCTTTAATAGATAGTGTCAGCTGTGCTAATTTACACTTTCCTATGTAATATGAGTGTTCTAATTATTCCATGTGCACAACAGCACTTGGTATTATCTGTCTGTTAAATTTTAGCCATGTTGTTAGGCATGCAATGGTGTCTTCTTGTTATTTCCATGTAGATTTTACAACAAAATTTTAATATGTCAATTTGAATTTTCTTCTTTTGTGACCAATAGGAAACAATAATTTAATGCCATAACATTCAAAATCTCATGGTCAAAGAAGGAAATAGAAGATTATGAATAGGGATGAAAAAGTGCATCATGGCTTAGCTCTTAACTCTATTCCCAACTAACACCCCATTTCCAGAGGTCATACTGGTATGTTAATAAACTTGAGAATTCTCACTGCCTTTCTCAAATCCAGAGAGAATAAAACTAAATCAATAGCCTCAACTCCTTCCCATGCTGAATGAGGTGAAATGGGAGGATTGTGGGAGAAAAATGGATGTGTGAACAATGAAAATTCTTTTTGCAGACATGAAGGGCCATTCACTGAACAGGTAGACCCTCTCCAATTGTGTGTGTGGTCCATGAGGAAAGTCCCTCTCATCGGGTGGGAAAGGAATTCCCTGATTCTGTCAGAGCAAAGACAGTATCTAGATAGAGGCACATAACGATGAGCAAAATGAAAAAAGAAACCACATGTCAACTATGGAAACATGCTAAAAAGAGCATAAGCTGGGATGAACCTGAGCAGGCGTTAATTAAAACTGCTTAGATACAACCAGATCTTTCTCCTCTAAATCAAGTCTGCTTGTTGAAATGGTTGATTCCAAGACAGAGAAAGTACAAAATGAGTGTGGATCATCTTGTGCCAGAAAACAAGGAAGTGCTCAAAGAATCTGAGACATCAAAAGGACATTGAGTGAAGGTTTTTCCACTGGCCAAATCTGAAACAACGTCAGCATCAAAATGCACAATCATAGTAACAGACTTTAGCCCATTGAATAAGTAGGAATCTACTATTCCATTCTGACATAAATAAGTAAGTAAATAAATAAATAAATAGGAAAAGAGAGGTCTTATTTACACAAGAATGCTGATTGATAAGTATAGAAGGAAAGTTGGAGTTAGAAAATCATCATAAACCATCATCATCATCATCATCATCATCAACATCACTTGTTACAAGGAAGAATTTTTAATGAATGCTAACACAATTGGGGAAAACTTTGAAGAGTAATAGGATACTTACATTGTCTCAATGTATCTATTATTTGAGACTATTTATATGATCTCAAAGTATCTTTCCAAAAGATACTAATTTTAACAAAGAGAAAAATAAGGATTTTACATAGAGAAACCTGGCAGACACCACTTAACAGAGTGATCAAAGTTAATCTCACTAGGAATGGACAAATCCACATCATGTGCCCCTGATACATTACTTCTGTGGTATTCCTGCCAAAAATGCATAACCTGAATCTAATCTTGAAAAATAGGAGACAAGTTGAAATAGACAAAGAATTTTTTAAAATAACTGGCCTGTCTTTAAATATATATATATAATGGTCATGAAATACAAGGACAGACTGAAAAAGATTAAAAATTAAATGATGCTGAAGATTCATGATAACTGAATGCAATGTGTTGCTATAAAATAAATTATTAAGATAATTGCCAAATCTGAATAAGATCTGTAAATTAGATAGTATTGTATCAGTGTTAATTTCCTGATTGTGATCATTTTACTGTGGTTACATAAGGGAATTCCTTGTTTTTAGGAAACACACACTGAAATATTTAGGAACGTATGTATCTGCCCATCCATGTATTGCAGGGGCTAGAAGCTAAGAAACTATTGGGCTGGCCAAAAACTCCCTTCAGTTTTTAAGTAAAAATGAAAGACACATTTTTTCATTTTCACCAAGAACTTTATTGAACAACATATTCACCCTTTTGTTCCACTACCTTCTGCCATTTTTCAGGCAACTTCATAATTCCTTCTTCCCAAAACATTTTATCTTTTTGAGCAAAGAACTGTTCCAGGTGCCTTTTACAGTCTTCCAGGGAATTGAATTCTTTTCCATCAAGAGTATTTTGTAAAGATCTAAATAAATGGAAATCCGAAGGTGCAATGTCTGGTGAATATGGTGGATGAATCAGAGCTTCCCCAGCCAAGTTGTAACAGCTTTTGCCTGGTCATCAAAGAAACATGTGGTCTTGCGTTATCCTGATGGAAGATTGTGCATTTTCTGTTGACTAATTCTGGACGCTTTTCGTCGAGTGCTGCTTTCAGTTGGTCTAACTGGGAGCAGTACTTGTTGGAATTACTTGTTTGGTTTTCTGGAAGGAACTCATAATAGAGGACTCCCTTCCAATCCCACCATATGGACAACATCACCTTCTTTGGATGAAGACCAGCCTTTGGTGTGGTTGGTGGTGGTTCATTTCGCTTGCCCCATGATCTCTTCCATTCCACATTATTGTACAGTATCCACTTTTCATCGCCCACCACAATTTGTTTTAAAAACGGAACGTTTTCATTATGTTTCAGTAGAGAATCACATGTGGAAATACAGTCAAGAAGATTTTTTTCACTTAACTTATGTGGAACCCAAACATCAAAGTGATTAACATAACCAAGATGGTGCAAATGATTTTCAACGCATGATTTGGATATTTTGAGTATGTCGGCTATCTCCCATGTGGTATAACATTGATCATTCTCAATTAATGTCTCGATTTGATTGCTATCAACTTCAACTGGTCTATCCAACCATGGAGTATCGTCCAGCGAGAAATCACCAGCACGAAACTTTGCAAACCACTTTTGACACGTTCAATCAATCACAGCACCTTCTCCATACACTGCACAAAAAAATTTTTTTTTCGTTTTGGTTGTGTTTTTACCCTTCTTGAAATAATAAAGCATAATATGCTCTGAAAATGTTTCTTTTTTTCTTCCATCTTCAATATTAAAATGGTTACACAAAAATTCACCAATTTTGATATATTTTTTTAATGCACGCTGATATGACAGCTGTCACATACAGTCTAACAAAATTGTTTTGAATGAAGTTAAAGACAACTAAGTGCTACTAGAGCCATCTTATGGAAAAAACTGAAGGAATTTTTTGGCCAACCCAATACATTTCTTAGACTCCCTTGCTGGCTGAGGTCTGGATTGGGTTTTGCAGATGAGAAACACTTGTGTGAGGTTAGAAGGTAGAAGAAAAGTAAAAGCTGTTGCTTTTCTCTTCCGGCTCTGGAAATGGTGGTGGCAGCTCAGCACCCCAGGTTCATTCAGTGATGGTGAATTTCTCACTGTTCCTGATCTCAAGTGAAATATTCCCTCCCTGTTTGCCCTTTATTCCTTCCAATAATTTTGTAATCTTTTTGCTTAAAATACAAAAAATGGGTTCTTTTTTCCTGTATGTTGTACCAGCCAAGATGTCATTCAAGTAAAAGGCAACAAGCAAGATGTTTTCAACCATGAAAGTACTCCAGGGAGACAATACCCATGAGCCCCTCTTGAAAAAATATTACTTGACAATGAAATCCAGCCAAATAAGAGTTGAACAAACATAAATGACACAGGAAGGAAGAACTGTGTTTAAAAGATGATGACTGGGGGCTTCCCTGGTGGCGCAGTGGTTGAGAGTCTGCCTGCCAATGCAGGGGACACGGGTTCAAGCCCTGGTCTGGGAGGATCCCACATGCCGCGGAGCAACTGGGCCCGTGAGCCACAATTACTGAGCCTGCGCGTCTGGAGCCTGTGCTCCGCAACAAGAGAGGCCGCGATAGTGAGAGGCCCGCGCACCGCGATGAAGAGTGGCCCCCGCTTGCTGCAACTGGAGAAAGCCCTCGCACAGAAACGAAGACCCAACACAGCCATAAATAAATAAATAAAATTAAAAAAAAAAAAAAAGATGATGATTGGGACCTCCCTGTCTGTTCAGTGGTTAGGACTTCATCTTCCAATGCAGGGGGTGCCATTCGATCCCTGGTCAGGGAGCTAAGAGCCCACATGCCTTGCGGTGTGGCCTAAATAAATAAATAAAGTATCTTTTAAAAAATGGGGTGGGGTGGGCGCGGGGGAAAAAAGAGAAATTAAAAATGGTCTACATCAAAAAAAATCTTTAAAAAAAAAAGGATGATTTAAAACAGAACAGAGTGAGGGGATTGGAAATGCCATGGTGGGGGTAGGGTACTTAATGAATATAGGATTGTTCTGGAAGACCATGTTGATAGGGTGACATATTGAGCAGAAACCTTCATTAAATAAGGGAGTGAGCTGTGGAGATATCTGGGCAATGAGTTTTCAAGTCAGTTTATAAATAAAATGTTATACACATCAAGATAAAACATCCATCCCTGCTATCTGTATCTTATAATTGAACTAGGTGATTATGGCACCTACCACCACCTGATGGCAGCACATTCTACAGGAAAACTAAAGAGTGAGCAAGTCTGTGGTGGTAAAAGTAAAGAGCGGCAAACATCACAGAGAGATAAAAGAGTCCTGTGGAGTCTCTAGCCTCTGAATTTTAAACTTGTCAGACATTCCATTCGGACTTTCTGATTTCATCAGATTTTTTGTTAAAAAGCAATATCTCTTGTTTATAGGTTTGATGACGTCCAGAGTCCATTCCGGTATTGTAAATGGTGAAGATTGGATTTGCTTTGCCTAAATTGTTACCTTCACGTCTCCATTTTCAAACTCATCTGCCTAATGTGGTCATCTTTGCTTGGGGTGGGTGTGGAGTTGTCTTTTAGTACCCAGGTAATCCAGAAGATGGCAACCCATCTGAAGACCTGCTGATTTTATAGTGTCTCTTTTCCTATAAATAATCGGAGCTCTTGTCCTAGCGCTGATTTTGCAAGATCTGCCGGTGATTCCACAGCTAAGTGCAGAGAAGGGGGTGTCTTAATTGTTCCATTACACAAATGTTTTTGGACAAGCCAAGCTCTGTGTGGAGCAACGCACAGAGCTTTGCCTGGTCTGTTCCTGTTGAGACTTCAGGTCAGAGCTTGGGTGCCACCCCAAACAGAAAGACTTCCTATGACTTTAGTCCTGATGAGGTTCCCTCATAGATGTTCCCTTTGCCCCACACCTTTTCACGTATCATCCTACATTCTAATGACTTGTTCTCTTGTCTCTCTTCCCTTTTTTAAAAAAATTAATTAATTAATTTATTTATTTATGGCTGTGTTGGGTCTTCGTTGCTGCTCGCGGGCTTTCTCTAGTTGCAGCGAGTGCGGGCTACTCTTCGTTGCGGGGCGTGGGCTTCTCATTGTGGTGGCTTCTCTTGTTGCAGAGCACGGCTTCGAGGCACGCAGGCTTCAGTAGTTGCAGCACGTGGGCTCAGTAGTTGTGGCTCGCAGGCTCTAGAGCGCAGGCTCAGTAGTTGTGGTACACGGGTTTAGCAGCTCCGCAGCATGTGGGATCTTCCCGGACCAGGGCTTGAACCCGTGTCCCCTGCATTGGCAGGTGGATTCTTAACCACTGTGCCACCAGGGAAGTCTTCTCTTCCCTTTTTTGAAAGCTCTGTGATAACAGGGAATGTATCTCTCTTGCTAATTGTATTATACCACCACCCCCCAGCACCGTGCCTGGCACATAGTAGGTACCTAGTAAATATATTTTATTGAATGAATTAATTTCCAGGATCCTTGGTCCTCTTCTTCTTATTATTCTCTATATGAGTCCCTTTCTCATTATTAAAGAAGAACAATTGTTTAATACATAGTGACTCCGTTTTTTACACTTAAATTCTTCACTCTGTGTTTCCTAAGAACAAAGGTATTCTCTTTATAACAACAGTACAATTATCAAAATCGGTACATTAACAATGATACCTCATCTACAGAGTTTGTTCACATTTTGCCATCTTTCCCCTTGATGTCCTATATAGCAAGAGGGGAAATTTATTTTTCCAGGATTCAATCCTAGATCACAAGTTGTATTTAATAAGTGTCATGTCACATTATTTTCCTTTAATCTATAGCAACTCCTCAGCTTTTCTTTGTCTTTCAGGCCAGTTTTGAAGGATGTAGATGTGTTGTGTCTCTCAAGGTTTGTCTGATGTTCCCTCATGATTACACCCATGCATTTTTGGCAGGAATACCACAGAACTGATGTTGTGTCCTTTTCAGTGCATCATATCATGGTGTCTATTCATCCCATTAGTGGTGATATTAATTATAATCACTTGAATAAAGTGGTGTCTACCAAGTTTCTCTACTATCACTAGTAACTTGTGGGGAGGCTCCGTTTCTCATCATATTCCCACCAGTTAGTTTCAGCATCCATGGTTGATTCTTGCCTCACACAAGTATAACTCATATGGTTGTCCAGGGGTGGTTTTCAAATTCCATCATTTCTTCTATATTTGTAAGTTGGAATTCGACCACAGCAATTATTCAGTTATAAAAAGAGCATTTTCTTTTTTTTTTTTTTTTACCGTAGTTTCTAATAGAAGACTTTTTCAACATCTTACTAATTCTGCTTTATGCATATACACATTTTACACCCGCCAAGCACCCGAATTACGGATGCATTATTTCCCATTGCAAAGCCCTTGCAGATTTTCCTTAATTGGTTGGTTGCTTAAGTGAGTGCTCAGTAATCCCACGTGGGAGAGTCCTATCAGGTCGCAGAGGATTATGTACGAGAGAGCAAATTATTGAACCTCTCAGAGTCTCACATTTTTGTCTGCTTGAAGGCAGGAACCATGTCTTTTTTTTTTTTTTTTTTTTTTTTTTTTTTAATTTTATTTATTTATTTATTTATTTTTGGCTGTGTTGGGTCTTCGGTTCGTGCGAGGGCTTTCTCTAGTTACGGCAAGTGGGGGCCACTCTTCATCGCGGTGCGGGGACCGCTCTTCATCGCGGTGCGCGGGCCTTTCACTATCGCGGCCCCTCCCGTTGCGGGGCACAGGCTCCAGACGCGCAGGCTCAGTAGTTGTGGCTCACGGGCCCAGCTGCTCCGTGGCATGTGGGATCTTCCCAGACCAGGGCTCGAACCCGTGTCCCCTGCATTAGCAGGCAGATTCTCAACCACTGCGCCACCAGGGAAGCCCAGGAACCATGTCTTTATTCCACTTTGAATCCCTAGTACAATGTGTGCACCAGTAAACCCACAGTTAGTGTCTGTTGAACTGAACTATTTCTCCTCTGCACCAGTGTTAGTCCGTTTTTTCCTTTTTAATTTATTTAAAGAATCTCTTCTGTTTTCAAATCTTTTAAAGGGTCTTCTAAATTCCTTTTGGGATCACTCAGTTTTTGTTTTGAAACTTTCTACATTTTAAGCTTTCCTTTTTTTTTTTTTTTTTTTTTTTTTTGCATAGGTATGTTTCTACTTTCAAAAATATGGCTTTATTTCTCTACCCTGGCAGTTCCATTTAGATATTTATAAATACTTTTCAGATTTCTTTCTTGCTACTTACTTTCGATTGTGTATTTCTACTTTTTCTTTATTAAACTCACACTTTGTTGTCATTATTTTTTCAGAAATTAATACCGCTCTGAGATAGGGGAGGATGGGGAGAAATTTCCTTCCTGTTTTCAGGGGAGTCCGTGCGGCTGGTCCCGCTCTCCACCACTGCGCCAAAGTTTTGTTGTTGCTGTTACGTGGAGGCTGAATCAATTTTTTTTATTACCCTCATTTTCTACTCATTATTTAGGTTTGAAGGATGTACCTAAGATTATTTAGTAGCAAAATTTGAACTAGAAGTGGGATTCCTGATCCCAAGCTTAGAACTTTGCTAATCAATGCTTCTTTCCTGTAAAATGGCTATGTCAGTTTTCTGGAAATAAAACGGAAAAGCCTGGATGCTTTGAGTCATGTTCTCTAGCCCCTCCTCACTCTGATTTCAGCCACAGCTGTAATGATGGTTCTGCTGCAAGTTCAGATGCATGCTGCCTGTATCCTACCCCAAAAGAGAGCCTGCAGATTCTGCTTTTCTGCATCAGGTTAAGGAAGCCCTCTCTGTTCTGTGCACAGGTACAATCCAGGAGGGTAGGGAATTAAAAGCTGCGGGGAAACCCTCAACTAATATAGGATGGGAGTGGTGGGTTAATACTCCAACCTCAAGATGGATATCTAGGGGGTGGGGCATGCTGTATGTTTTTCATGGGCCCTTAGGGAATAAGCAGTGACTTCAACAATGGACCCTTATATTGACTTTTTCTTCTTTCTTTTCTCACTCTGGCTGATCCATCAATTCTGTTCCATGGAAACACTTTCCAAATAAACTACTTGCACCCAAATCATTGTCCCAGGATCTGCCTTTGGGGGTGCCCAAACTAAGTCAAAAATTCATTCAACAAACATTTACTAAGTGAGTAGTCTATGCTAGGCAGTGAGATAAAAGAACTGGAAGATAAAATTCCTAGTGCCTGCTCTGAAGTGTATAATGGGGAGACAGACAAGTAAAATATTACCCCAAAAGTTAGAGTCTATTGTTGGAGATGCTATGTTAGAGGCAAGAACAGAATGATGCGTGACGACATGAGGGAGGGGTCACCTAAGCTATACTTAGGGGAGGGGCACCTGGAGGATGTATTGCATGAGCTAATTAATGAAATGTGGATCAAATACAGCTGCAACAACTCTATATCATACAAATGTCAACTGAAAATTTAGTTGATACCTCTGTACACTCTGTATAAGGGTTATGCTCTGCTTTGTTGTGGTATGCAGTACATGACATGATTCTAGGTGATACACGGATGGACATTTGAACATTTTTGTAGTTGTTATGTTAATGTGTACTAGAACAAAAATTAGGAGCACAACACACTTGATTTTACAGAGTATTATGATTTAGGATGAGGCTAAAATTACTTAATCAGTTGAAATTGGCTTTAAAGAAAAAATATTGAATAATAATACCTGGGTGCAGATTGGCAAAGATTGTGTGGGTGGTATGCAGAGTACCGAAGTTTGGGAAATAGTGCTGCAGCAGGAAGAAAATCTACAATGAAATCACTGCTTTCCAGAAAGTCAACAGTTTGTTAGGGGACACAGGCCGGTAAGCGAGATTAGTACCACAATAAATTCAGAAACCAAGTACAGGGGGAAGATAGGAAAGCAGTGACGAGCAAAGTGAAGGAGAGGCTAGCTACAACATCAGTTGGAAGACAATTGCTCTAGTCCAGGGGAGAGGTAATAACAACCTGCATTAGGGAGTGGCTATAGCAATGACAGAAAGACAAGTAATGTAACAGGTTCATTGCACTCATCCTGTGAAAGCCTTGCTGGTTGTGAGCAGCATGAAGTTGAAACCTGTTCAGCCAAGTCCAGGGCAGTTTTGTTCATATACACCCAAACACACAAATGGAGTGGGAGAGCTGAATTCATCAATCAGAAAATAGAATTAGAAGCATATTTTTATTTGGCCTCAATTATCAGAGGGTTTTAGGGTGAATTATTCAGATATTTGACCCCATATTTTTCTGCTTGACTCAGAGGCTGCAGAAATGCTAACACATATATAACGTTTTCTACGTTCCACGTATGTTCTAAGAGCTTTATATTTTCCATCTTCATAGCCCCTTATTTTACACAAGAGGAAACTGAAGCATAGGCGTTTAAGTAACTTGCCGAGGTAATGCAGCTCCGTAAAGTAGCAAGGATTAAACTCAGGCGTTCTGGCTCTGGAGTATCTATTCTTAACACTACACTAGAATAAGAGGGTCGGGCAGATAATGCTGAAACAGGTCACACTTCAACGTTGGATCGTGAAACACTCTTACTGGTGGCAGGAGATCTGGTTCTGAGATCACAGTTTCTCCATCTGTAAAATGAAGATAATAACGACACTAGGAGTTTGGTGCAAAGAAGGAGTGAGATAATGAATGTGAAAGTGAACTTCAAATTATGTATTTGGCTCTACACACCAGTTCGTCGGAATGAGTACGCGAGCTCAAGAAATTGCAATAAATCAATCTGTGACGCTTGTAGCAAGACTCCGCCCCTGAGGCTCCGCCCACCGCGAGCCGCAGGTGGGGCCGGCCGATCTTCTTTGCGCATGCGGAAACTGCTGCGCGCTCCCACCTCTCACCCAGGCTGAGAGTAGCTGCCGTTTCTGAGAGGACGATTCGTAAGGAGGCCCCTGGTGCGGTTTCCCTTTGCTGTTCCCTCTGCGGGCCCTGGCCGTACTTCAGCGGTGTCTAGAGCGTGGTCCGTTCTCGTCTACCTGCCTGCCTTTCTGCAGAGGTAACTGTGGTTGGCCCAGTAGTCGGCTGTCGAAAGTGCCGGCCCCGGCGCCGGCGCCGGCTGCAGCCGGGTGGGAAGGCTCAAGATGGCGTGCCTGTTGGAGACCCCAATCCGCATGAGCGTCCTTTCGGTGAGTGACCGGCCGCAGCCGCTCGCCTGCCCGCCCGCCCGAGAGCTCGGTCCCAGCCCGCAACATTCACCACCAACGCGGCGTGCCTCCTGGGCACCACTCCTTGGGGTGGCCTCCGGCTCAGCTTTAAGCAGGGGAGTTGAGAGAGGGTGGGCGGGCGGGAGAGACGGGACCCGGCCGAGCCCGAGACGTCTCCAACTCCGGGAGCGCTCACCGGTGCAGGTTCTCAGGACAGCGTCGGGCGGGCCGGGTGGTTGGACACACGGGCAGCTGGCCGGGAGGCGCGGCTTGGGCTTTGCCAGGCGTTTCACCGAGCCGCCTTCTTACCGATGCCGCTTTCCCGGGGCCGAGCGCTTTGCCGTGTGAGGCATCGGGCTTGCCGCTGGCCTGGGGGTGAGCGCCCACTCAGCCCTCCGTGGCTGTGGCAAAAAGAGATGGAGGCTTCTTGGCCCCCACTGTCTCGGGGCTGCCAGGCCAGGTCTGTGTGGCTTCTATCGCGTCCCAGCACCCGGTCACAGGCTAGAGCTGCTTGCTTCTTGGCAACGGGAATTTCATATCAGCTGCAACGTCTCCTAGTGTATGTGGTTATTTAAGCCCCTTTTCTCCGCTCTGCTGCGGAGGTCGCAGCCCTGAGTCTAAAGGAACCTGTGACTGGCCTTCCTTTTTCCTTCACGGGGAGTCAAACGTTGAAAAAAGAGATCAGATTTTCCTACTATTGAAAGAAGGGAATGTATTGACATGCCAGGAAGTAATACCTAGTTTGTTCGCTTAAATTTAAAAATGAAACCAAAGCTTTCACCTTTCGCTGTGTTGCTCTTGAGAGAACCAAGGACCGGGGTGAAAGTTACTAGGAGATGACTTAGAAGGGTGTTGCAACAAATGAGAGCTGTCCAGCTCTGAGAATGGTCAGTTTACCAGTGGTCCATTTGCTGTTGTTGGAAACAAGCAGGCAAAGACTGGTTGACCATCTTTTAGACTTATCGTGGAAGTCAGTCTGATACTGAGAGGATGGTTGGATTATAGATGCCTTGTCAGGTTCCTTGAGTCTGTGGCTCCAACGGTTTTCTCTTCCCTGACTTCTCCCACAAACACACTCACGTATCTGGAAGCACTTAGGACATTTGCTGCAGGTCACGATTAGAGCATTGTGGCATATTCCACCTTGATTTATTTGGGTGGGGTGGGGTGGGAGCTGTACACAAATTTGTCCTCTGATCCATTTCAGTAGTCCCTTTTCTTATTTTTAAACTGTAGCTGGGGAAATACTGCTCACCTAAGCATTGACTTAGCTTGTTACTCCACCTCTGACTGACACCTAGGAACATTTTGTGGGAGAGCAGGCCAATGACTTTCCCTCATGAGCTTTTTGTTGTTTTTTTTTTAAGTATGCATCTTGACTGTTCTCAATTCCCTTTAATTATCTAGCTTATCCTTCATTTCACTTGAAGCTTCTTTAGTTTTTGTACGTTGTCAACCCATGTAGTATACAACTGAAATTTTTTGGGTTTTTTTTTTCACTCCCTCAGTAAATAATATTTCCTATTTTACTTTATTCAGAAACTTCTTGAAGAGTATTCCCTACTTCTAGTGGGCATTTGCTTTAGCCCTAGTCTCATTGGGGGCTCTTTTTTTTCTTTTTTAAGGTTTTCACAGTCCCAAAGTCTGGTCTTTCAGTTCTTCAGTTCTGGAGCCTTGGGAAATCAGACCTTTGGATAAATGATTTAAACTGTCTAAACTCACTGATTATAATAATTTCAAGTGAAGCCTGTACCTTTCAAAGTTCTCCCTAGGGCACCACTTTTTGAAATACAAAGTGCAAGTGGAACAGGAATTAATCATCAGAAATTATCTTGAAAATAATTGGTTCCTTTAATAGGCTACTATTTTGCACCAGTTGTGTACAGCACCCAGTGCACAGTTGAGCTCAGCTATGCCTTCAGGAAGCTCACCGTCTGAATGACTCCATAACCTGAGAAACATAATTCACACCGGGGGCAGATCAAATGGTTTTAAAGAATTTCCGTTCAAGGCCCTTTATACCTTCTCCTCTCTGAGAGATCTTATGCATTTTTATAACCTTAACTATAGTCAGCTTACACATCTACATTGTCAGCCTTGATTGTTCTCCATCTAGTCTCACGTCTTCAGTTGTGTGGATGTTACCCATCACTTTCCAACAAAGCACGTTCCTTCTCCTAAGAGAACTTAGTCCTGACTTCCCATTTCTGTTAATGGTATTATCTTTCATGGATCACCCACTGTTAAAGCACTTGAATCATCATTGACTCTTCCCCCTTTCAGGCCCCTATAGCTAATCAGTCCTTAAGTTCTGTTGCCTCTTCATTCTCAGTGTTTCTCACATCTGTCTTTTCCCATGACCACCCTCTCATTCCAGAACTTATCATTTTGTGCCTGCATTACCACAGTTCCTTGCAGTTATTTTTACTGCCTCTAGTGTCTTATCCTCTTAGTTGAATTCAGTTCTCTGCATTTATTTCCCTATACAGCACGTCGGATGCACCGGTTCCCTGTTTCAATTCTTCAGTGGGTTCCTGTTGCTGAAAGGCTGATGTTCATATTCAGCTTTGGATATAAGATTCTTTATCCTCTGCATGAACCTCCTATCCCATATAAACTGGCTTTCTCAAGTTGAAGTGATCTTGGGTTCTTACAAACGCCAGTAACTCTTGTTGTCTGCCTGCTCATTGCACATATGAATTATAGCTTTGTATAGGTTTATTCATGTAACAGATTTTGAGCTTCTGTCATTTGCCAGGCATGGCATTGGGTTTGGGAATACAGTGGTGAGCTACCTAGACTGTCTGTTCCTTCTTGGAGATTAGCCTGATGGGGAAAATAGACATCAAAATGTCACACAGTTTTTTGTGAATGGTGATTAGTGTTATGAATGAAAAATATAGGGTGCTGTACAAGCATGTAATAGGGGAACGTGTTCTAATATGGAGAGCAATGAGAGCTAAGGAAGGTTTCCCTAAAGAAGTGACAATGAGCTAAGAGTTCAAGGACAAGTAAGAACTATCTAGAAAAACAGAAGAGCATTCCAGGCAAAGGGAACTGCTTTTGCAGTGGCCCTGAGGCTGTTAATAATTATTCTGTTTTATCTTCTTAGAGAGTAAATTAATTCAGAGGTAAGTGCTTGACCTTTTCTTCTTCTTAACCCAACTACTCTTTATAGCACTATGTCTTTCATATATTAGATTCTCAGTAAATATTTGATTGAACTATTTATTTGGAGGACTTGGACAAAATCTCCAGGTGTCTTTCTAAGCTACACCATGATCACCCCTATCCCTCTTTGATTTGCATTTAGCGTTACAACATAACTGTTTTCAACAAATTTATAAATTTTTCCATGTTTCCCAAACTTTTGGGTGATTTTACATTGATTGCATTTTTTTTAACTTTCTATTTTGAGATAATTACAGATTCACAAGAAGTTGCAAAGATAGTACAGAGAGATCCCTGTGTATACTGTACCCAGTTCCCCCGTTTGGTGTCATTTTATATAACTATAGTACAATATCAAAACCACAAAACTGATATTGGTATAAATATGTATACAGTTCTGTAATGCCATAGTCGAGATCTCCCTCATGCTACTTCTTTGTAGTCACACCTACCTGCTGCCCCACACCCACTGTCTCTAACCCCTTGTGACAACTAATCTCTTCTCCATCTCCATGATTTTGTTATTTTCTATAATGTTACATAAATGGAGTCATACAGCGTGTGACCTTTTGAGATTGGCTTTTGTCACTCAGTGTAATGCCCTGGAGATCCATTCAAGCTGTTGAGTGTATCAGTAGTTTCTTCCTTTTTACTGGTGAGTAGTATCCTGTGGTATGGATATATAATACGGATGTTTGAAAGATAGTTTGCTTAACTGGTCACCTGTTAGAAATTTTGGGCATTTCCAGTTTTTGGCTGTTATAACCTGCTATGAACAAACATGTACAGGCTTTTGTGTAGACATAACTTTTTGTATCTCTGAGATAAATGCCCAGTAGTGCAATTGCTAGGTTGTATGGTAAATGTATGTTTAATTCTTAAAGAAACTGACAAACTTTTCCAAAGTGGCTGTACCATTTTACATTCCCACCAGTAATGTTTGAGAGATCCAGTTTCTTTGCATGCTCACCAGCAATTTGGTATGTCATTATTTTTTATTTTAGCTGTTCTAATAGATATATAGTGATATCTCATCATGGTCTCAATTTACATTTCTGAAATGATTAGTAATGTCAAAAATATTTTCATTACTTACTTGCCATCCATATTTTATTGAAATATGAATAAAATATTTTAGTGAAATATGAATAAAATATTATAGTGAAATATGTTTTCATGTCCTTTTGCCCACTTTCTAATTGGACTGTTTGTTTTTTTACTGTAGAGTTTTGAAAGCTCTTTATATATTCTAGATGTGAGTCCTTGGTCAGATGGGTGCTTTGCAAGTATTTTCTCCCAGTCTGTAGCTTATCTTTTCATCCCCTTAAACATAGGTTAAAAAATGAACTTTGATCTTAATTTCACACCTTGTACAAAAATTAATTCAAAATGGATCGTAGATTTAATTGTAAAATATAAAACTTTTAGAATAAACAAAATTTGCAGAACCTTGGGCTTGGTAAAGAATTCTTAGACATAACACCAAAAGTATGACCTATTTTTTAAAAAATTGGTAACAGACTTAAGATGAAAATTTATGCTTTTTGAAAGACCCTGTTAAGAGGATGATTACACTATACTTTGGTCAGTTAGTAGTGATTCGAGAGAGACAAGATAATAAGATGCCTTTGAATCATACTGTAGGCTGGCACGGACAGCTAAGGCCTTCATTACGTTTATTTCCCAGTGCCATTATGCCTATTTGATGAGCAGTTATTTGAACTGTATAGGGTATTCCAAGTCTGGATATTCCTTGATTTTGTTCTGTTCTTGATGATTATAAGCATTTGTTGGTCTTCAGGTGCATAGTGATTTGCTCTCTTACGTGGACAACTGACAAGAGTTAAAAAATTTTTTTCTGTGAGGTTAAGCTCAACTATCCTATAAGTATGAATTTGCCCTCTCTTGGTTTTCAGTAGTAAATGCAAAGTAAAATCTTGTATGCACGTTTTAAAGTTTCCCTTTTGTTTTCTCTACAAAACACCAGTAAGCACAGGGTATGTCAGGAGGTGGTCCTAAAAGAAAATCAGTATGAACTTCCTAATCTTTAATGGCAATGTGTGAAGAATGGGAGATGCTCATCGTATGTTTCTGGACATCTTCTATCTTTTTAAGGAAAGATTGCCACCTGAATTCAGACAACGAATGCTCAGGAAGTCTTTTAAGCTTTACCAAGAGTTAGGTAAGGTCTTCAGTTTCATTTGGATATCTATATCTAACCTTCTTATCTCCTCCCATTCTCATCAAGAATTTTAAAATAGTACCAGGAGCCAGGAATTTCAGTTACTCTGACTTGTATCTTTTTGATTTCTGATTTGGCAACTGTTTTGCAGTGTCATATGTTATGTTGGCTTCTAGGTAAAGATATGGATTTATTGGCAAAGGAAGATTTCTGTTATCTTCTGGAAACTGGAGAGCAGCTACCTTCACTGAGCTGTAGTGCTATGATCCTTAGGACTGTTTAGCTAGGAATGAAAAGTATTCCAAATAAGAGCTGTTTTGCAGAAACAGCCCCCACTTGTCACTTTGGTAGAAGAAAACTGTTTTGATCTCATTTCATAAACTCAGAAGAATAAAGAGTTAGCTACATTCTCTGGCATATTCATAAAATAGTTATTGGGGGAAGGGGAATGATGAGACAGTGTTATGCTTTCTGTTAAAAATGAAAAGTTATGGTCCAGTGGGAAGAGTTTCCAGCCTATAGAATCTATTAATATTTGGAGATCTTTATCACCTGCAAAATGATTAGAGAACACATGATTCTTTTGTTTCTGGAGTGTTTTAAGAATTTATTAGGCTTTCAAGAAGTTGTAAGACGTGACTGATTGGATAAGGGGAATGAGGAAAAGGAAAGAGTCAAAATCATGATCAGGCATGATTGACAAGATTTTTAGTTTTATATCTAGGTGGTATCCTCTACTGAGATGGTGAGGATTAGGAGCTGAACATGTTAGAGGAGTAAGGAGGAAAAATGAGTTTCGTTTTGGACATGCTGAATTTGAAGTGTTTTCTGGGAATTCATTTAGAGGTGTCCAGTAGGCAGCTGGATATTCTGGAATGTTTTCCACACCACCAAGCAGTTCTCTAGTTCTCTGTGGATACTATCTGGGTGTCCTACAATTTAACTCAATTCTGACACTATTTAATTGGAGATAGTATCAGATTCCACAGGTTAAGTCCTGCAAGACTGCCCCCACTTCAGACAGCAGTTGCAAGTCCAGGTTGTTCTCCTGTCCTCTGACTGACCAGTTATAAATCAGGGGTTCCCACTGCTCCCTCCTCAAATTCAGTCATTTGTCAGAATGGTTCACAAAGCTCAGCAAAACATTTACTTATGTTTACCAGTTTATTATAAAAGATAGAGATGAACAGCCAGGTGAAGAGGTACATAGGGCAAGATCCAGAAAGGCCCCAAGTGCAGGAACTTCTGTCCATGTGGAACTGGGGTGCACCACCCTCCTGGCAGGTGGATCCATTCACTTACCTGGAAACTTAATCACGTTTTATTCAGGAGTTTTTATAGAACGTTAGTCTCCAGCCTCCCACTCTTCCACTTCCCAGAGATTGGTGGATGGGACTGAAAGTTCCAGCCTTCTAATCACTTGGTCTTTTGGGTAACCAGTCCCATCTTGAGGCTATCTAGGGGCCCCAGCCCAATCGTTCATTAGCAAAACTCTTGAAAGATGTTCCTTATGAATAAGTAAAGACATTCATATCACCCAGGAATTTCAAGGGTTTCAGGACCTCTGTGCCAGGAACTGGGAGAAAGACCAAATATACTTATTAAACCACAGATATAGAGGTCTAGTGCTTAAACCTGGGGAGATGATTATTATTGGGAGTCATCAGCACATTGACCGAGTTCTTAACCTTTTAAGGGTAAGAGGCTCAACACCATCTTCCCCAGAAAAACATGCATCTGCCTAAAGAATCACATAATTTCAAGGGGCTCATAGATTCCCTGAAACCCACACATAAATCTTGAGTTAACAGTTCCTATTCTTTATTCATTCCAAAGTCAGTCACAAAAACATAGAGCAGAATTTAAAACTCATTTTAAATCATTTTGGAATGGTAAAAATTGTAACAACAAGGTTTTAAAACTCACGTAAGGTATCATGTGGGGGATTTGGCTCTGAAGAACTGTAATCTTTTGCCCAGATTATGCCAGTGATCTTCCCCAAGGTGTACTGTATATACAGGAAGGGCTTTGTGTAGCAGATGGTATAGCAGGCCTGGGAGGCAGAGCTAGATGAGAGATCTAAGCCAGGACAAAGTAAGGCACTTGTGGATCTAGGCATAGGCAAAGTGGAATAGACAGAAATTACAAGTGGCCCGTGATACTGGCATAATAGTCACAGGCCACAATGTAGATGATGGGTCAGGCAGATCCTGAGTGGTACTATGGTCGGAAAGCTAATGCACCAATTAATTGCTGGAAGTGATGGGCTGAGTATGAGTCAAGCACCATGGATAGCTCCGAGGCAAGGGTGTTTACTGCCTCTAAGAATCTGAAGCAAATAAAGACTTTTTTTTAAAAAAAAAAAAAAATCAGAAGGCAGCTAGCCTGTCTGGACTGTACCACCTCTGAGGTATACCATGAAAGATGGTACCCTGGATTTCAAAGTCATTACATGATTGCAGTCTTGAAGAATAATTTAAACTATTCTTATAGTCAAGGACAACATCACACCCCTGTCTGAATAGCCTCACTCTGTTATGTCAGGATTGAGAGGTAGGCATTTGAATGCATCCTAGCGGATTTCCTGGGCTATCTTATCATTTTGGAAGGCATCTAAATGAACCTTTGCCAACCCAGAGAATATCTCAGTCTTTATAAAGCTCCTCACAATCCTTGTCACTCTAATGTCCCATAGAAGGTTCTTGCTCCCTTGGACTTCCAGATTCTGTTATTTTGCACCATAAATCCTTACATGGGCAACTTACTCTGTCCAGAGGGATCCCTTCTTGGTCCTCAGTCTTCAGACATTCTTATCTACATTGAAGAGTAAATGAATAGAATTTAATAGTGAGAAAGAACCTTACAAATCATCTAGACCCAAATAGCTCTTTGTGATTTGTACCATACTTTAAAAGGATAAACATTGCAGTACCTGATTAGAAAGAAGCATGAATGCTAAATTGCTTCCAGTTCTTGAGACCACCTAAGCATCTTTATAGCATGTTGATACGATATACAAGGGCTATAATAATATTTTATTACACTAAAAACTCACTACTGAAAAAGTAGAGGCTACTCTTCATATTCCTTTTAATCTAACTGTGCTCTGGTTTTCCTGTTATGAAAAGAAAAATCCCCCTTTGTGTAAGTAATATTATGGAATCTTTGCCTGAAAGAAGCCTGCAGATAATCTTTAGTTTGTCCTTGTCTGTTTTTTATTGATGAAAACTGAGAACCAGAGAGACTGACCTGTCCACTGTCATATACTCTTGTCTATGAAGTGTCGTAGTCAGATTTCCAAACACATAGAGGAAAAATTTGTGTGCACAGCCTTACATTTTAGAATTTTATTTTCAAACTTTGTATGAGTACTGATTTATTTGCTATTTATTTTAAAATAAGTTCTCTTAACATGTAAAATCGGATTTTCAGTCTTAATTACTTATTGAGAGGTCAGGGCTGCTTCTTATCCAAGTAGATTAAGTTTAAAATTATATATTTCAGTATTTTCATAATTGTGTTTATGAGATTGAAACATTATATTCTAGGGATTTTGGTTGTCATAAGTATGTTACATTCTGCACTGATGGGACCCAGCCAAACTGAAGTGCCATTTTATAAACTTCCCAAAGTTGGTAGAGACTGCAGAAAAGCAGGGCTTTGGTGAATTTTGGGAGGAAGGATGCTGCAAACCTCTAGAATCACCAAAGAATGAATCCCATAATTAAAAAAAAAAATGTAAAGGTAAAAGTAGTTTAAAAAATGCTGTGTGATGGGTCTGCAAAAATTGAATGAGAATCTGATTGAGTCCTAATGGGGCCAGAAGTTTACTAGAAGACAAAAAAGTAAAAGAAAAGAAAAATCAAACTATCCACAAAATTTGGGGTTTACTTAGGCATTTTCTTCTAATTTTTCTTCCTTTTGGAGGCATGTAGGAATTTTTTAATACATAGGGAGGGCATGATAGCCATCTGCAAGGAGAAGGTCAGTCTTTGTTATATTATCCTTTTTTGTATTGTTCCAGAGGGAGGTAGTTATTTTTTCCCCCTCAAAGTTAGGAAAAAATTCTCTAGTTCCTGGACTTTAAATGGGATAATTGTGAATCTGTGACTGATCTAAGCAGTACAGTTATTTGGCATTTCAGAAAATTGTCAAAGTGACAGTAGGAAGCATTTGTTTGGACTGAGAGTTGGAGGCATCAGAAAATCAAATCTTGGTTTCAGATTGTTTGGGATGGAGAAGAGGTTCTGGAGCTCCCAGCTGACTGGAATGTTAAGAGCTGTTTCAGTTAGTGGTTCTCGACTCTGCTAGACTCCACACCCCCTTCTGAAAACGTATTTTGAAGCACCTCCTTGGCTCTCCTGGAGTGAAATTCATAGATAACTGCTCTTACATGTAAATTTTTAAGAGTTGGCATAATGCCTCAGCTGTGTTAAGGGAGAAAGAGCAGGAAACTAATTTATATTATTTACATGAGTAAAGACTCAGGTACTAGAAAGAAGTAATAAAATAGTGATATATTTGCAAATAAGGGTCGTTTAGCTGTAAATATGACTGCTATAAGACAGAGTGATATAGGTATGATGTGATGGTTACTTAAATACAACAAGTGATACTGTTTTTGATGTGATTTTTCTGAAATGAACAATTTTGATAAAGTTCCTAACAAGACAAAGTACACCCTTTCCTATATTCATATGGGAGTTGCATTCTTGGAAAATGGTATAGTAAAATGATGCGAAACACATTTTTTGTTTATATGTAAACAAAAAATATGTAAAATGGAGTTAGATTCTAGGCTCAGGTAATTAAAGTTTATTTTCCTACCTGACTGCATAGTGGAAAGTCTTTTCGGGTGTGGGCCTGTTGTCCCACTCACTGCAGGACATCTAGCATCCTTAGCCCTTGCCCACTAGATATCAATAGCACCTATTGTCATTTTGACAACCCAAAATCACTTCCATAGATTTAAAGAATGTATCTTAGGCAGTAGTGCTGTCCGTGTTTAGAACTACTGAGATGCTGAGCGTATGGGGTTCTCTGGGGGAGGGGGGGCGTGTATTAGTACACTTCCCTCTTTCTCTCCTGCTCTTCTCCCTCCCCGCAGCTTGTGCAGTGTATAGTAAAAGGAGATGGAAATAAAATGTGCTATTAAACATTTCCCCCCCATATAGCATGTATAGCCCTATAATATTCTATATCGTTTATTTATAATGTTTATTGCTTTTTATCTTTCTCCCCTTGCTGAAATGTAAGCTCTGCAAAGTTGGGCTTTTTTTGGTTCTTGCCTAGAACAGTGCCTGCATAGCTGTCTAAATATTTGTTGACTGAATTAAAGAGTACAACTTTAGCTTTGTTTTGTATTCCCAAGTGTATACTATATCACTATAATACTAAATTGCGTTTCTCAGACACACCACATTGCTTCAGAACTCTTTTGTATGTGCTGTGCTCTCTGCCTAGAGTCCTTATCTTTTTTTTCCTCCCCATTTCACCTAGCAAAATAATACTAGTCTTTCAGATTAATCATCCTTGCTGCTTAGATACCACCTCCCATTCCACCCTTAACTTCAGTTAATTGTATCTTCAGCTTTCTTTTTATCTTGTGTTCACTTTTATGGTTACAGTTATCCTGTGTTAGAAGTGACAACTGTAACTTACTTACCTATCTGTTTCCTTTCTGTGCTGTGAATGAGTTGAGGGTAAGGGACTCTATCTTAACTCTGTTACCAGCACCTAGTAAATTAAAGATATTCACATGTTGAATTTCAGCATGAAATAGGTTTTAAACTGAAGCTTTATAGAGCTCAAACATTCTATTTTTTTGGGTTGTGCTCCTTTCATCTCTTCCCTAAATCAGGATTTTCCCTGACAATGCTGAATGATCAACATTATGAACAATTTTATCTTGAAGTTCCTAGTAGTTTGTGGAATAATTGACACATGAAATTTTGATTAATATGGCAACAACTAGTTTAAACATTCATTTCTCAGGGGCCAGAATTCCCCAATGAGATTTGTAATATTTCAATTTCTAAAGAACACATGAATTAAATGAGAAAATAGATATGAAAATACTTTGTAAACTGTAACATACTAAACAAGTGTCAGGTATTATAAAAATATTTGTATTCTGTCTACCTTTTCTTTCTGAGTTGGTGTATGGGAACGAGAACACTATAAATTGATTATTCCTTGCGACTTCCCTGGCAGTACAGTGGTTAAGACTCCGTGCTTCCACTGCAGAGGGCACGGGTTCGATCCCTGGTCAGGGAACCAAGATCCCTCATGCCAAGGTGCAGCCAAAAAAAAAAAAAAAATGACTCCTTGAACTATATATTGGTATTCGTAACTGTGATTTTATATTGTCTGAGTCCATGGTTATAGTCTACAGTTATAATGAAAGTTAGTAATAAAAGGTGCACTAAGGATTACCTTACATATTTTTAACAGTTATTTTAAATCTCAAGTAATGAAAGTTTAGATTTTTAAGGTCAGCATTCAAATGCATATTTATTTCTTGCTAAGTACTTAGCTTGCTCTGAGAAAAAAGCTGCTATCAGGTGAGGAAAGGTATGTCTGAATAATTAGGCTTTAATCATGAATATGACTATAAACTGAGAAGAGCATTAGTACATTTGTTAAGGTAATTATATTTTTTATACAAAAATAGGCTTTTCCTGAAATCAGTGTTTATATGGTTCATTTACAGTTTACAGGGGTTTTTCTTGTGTGTTATCTCATTTGATCCACGCTCTGAGCTACGTGGTAACGTTACCATTTTATACTTGAAGAAACAGTCTCAAAATTTTATTTTTGCCCTATGTCACAGAGCTACCAAGTGGTAGAACTAGGTTTCAAACCCATCTTCTGATGCCAAGTCATATATTCTTTCTACCATTCAATGCCTGAATATGGTAGAAATAAAGAACATACTACTTTAATGAAATACACATAGAGCAAGATTTTAATGAAATAAAATAGTTTGGTATTTTCTTATTAACACTTAAACCCTCCCTCTTCATTGTTTAATAAACCCATTGTTTCACTTCAGGTTTTAAAACTTCAGTTGAACACATTTACTTCTTCTATTCTTTGAGTTAAATCCCATTCGTGGCAAGTCTGGGACTTAATAATTTGGCATTCAGAACCTTTCCCGAAGAATTTTTTTCAAAAGGCAGGGTTTTAATTCACCCCAATCATGCGTAGTTTATTCAGAAGGGCAATTAGAGATTGTTCTGGTTTGCTTTTTCAGTATGTCTGACCAGTTTTCTGAGCTATCTCTAAGTTTTTCCTCTTTTCTTTTGTGCCACTAAAGAGGAATAAAAGGTAGGGCGAGCATATAGCCCGGTTTGTCTCCAACACTCTTCATTTATGTGTGTTATTCTGTGACAAGTATTAGTAGTGCCCTCTTTCAGTCTTAAAATTATCCTGGTTTGGATGATAAATTTGAAGGTATATTCATTGTCTGTTTATTGTTATGTAACAAATTACTTAGCTGCTTAAAACAACATTTAATATCTCACAGTTTCTGTAGGTCAGGAATTCAGATGTGGCTTAGCTAATGCCTCTGCCCCAGAATTCCTTGTGAGGTTGCAGTCAGGGTGTCAACAGGAGCCGCGTTTCAAGGCTCAGTTGAGGGAGAATCCATTTCCAAGCTGACTCACAGGATTATTGGCAGGATTTAGTTCCATGTGGGCTGTTGAACTGAGGGCCTCAATCTCTTGCTGGCTCTTGGCCAGGGGCTCCCCTTAGTTCCATGCCATGTGGGGCTCTCCATAGGGCAACTTACAAGATGGAAGCTGGCTTTTGACGGAGGGAGGGAGGGACAGACAGACAGACACAGACATGGACACAGAGAGAGGGAGAGCTCTGTCTGCAGTGACATACTATCACCTCCACTGCTTTCTGCTTGCTAGAATCAAGTCACTACAACCAGTCTTCACTCAAGGGGAGACATCACAAATGGTCACCCTAATAAAAGGGAAATTGCTTCCACATAATAGTTCTCCACAGTGGAATGCAACTCATTACCTGTTTCTGTTTTCCTTCAAGAAGAAATTTGTTACAAGCTTGTCTTCTTTCTTTAATGTTTAGTACCTGTTCGTATATATGTACATTCAGCTCTACTAAATTCTAAATACTAATTCACAAATTTGGTGTATACAAACTTTCTGCTTGGAGGGATTCATGTACATTTTTACATAGTATAATTTGGAGAGGTGCTATTCAGCATAAAAATGTAACAGGTTTTTAATCTATACATTTGTGGTGGCTTCTGCAACTTTGAATGGGTACAGTGAGTTTAGAGCTAGGTTTCGAGGGCTTTCTAGGTCATTTGTTTGAAGCCTTGTGCCAAAAGGCAGAGGTCATAGTGTGACCCTGGCTAGCACTGCTCTCCTTCATGGGCACAGGCTGTACCCTGAGCTTTAGCTGGCTGCTTGGCACATTCACTGGATCGGTTGGGAGGATGGAGGATCACTGTGTGTACAATCTCTTCCAGCTGCCAGAAGCTACAGAGTAATTTAAAAGGGTATTAGTGTTTTGAAGTGAGCGTGAAGCCACGTCTTGAAAGGACAGATCATCAGACACTCTGTTAACCTTTTGGCCTCTGTGGGCAGGAGGGAGGAAGAAACTCCAGTGTTTGTCCTATTTCAGGGGTAAATTAGTGCCTAGATCAAACTGTCCCTCCCCAACATCCACACTGTTGTTGGCAAGAGTGAAAAAGCCCCCAAATTCCCTTCACCCCCACCTCCCCCATTATTACAGCCTCATTCCTCTTTCCCTTGAGGTCATCAGGATTAAGCTCTTTATCTCTGTTTACATTAACTACCACAAGAAGCCCAAGACTCTAGGGTCCTTCCTCATGCCCATGTGTCTCTGTCCATTTACTTTTCTATCCAGATCCCTTGCCTCTCTCCCGCTCCTTTCACTGGGTTTCTGTTATCCTCACCCTCTTGTCTGAACATTTCCTTCATCTTTTTGTTTAGACTGAAACCAGGCTTTTCACTTATTGACACCCTTTTCCTCAGCTTTCTCCTGCAATCTTCTCAGCTGGTGGCTCTTTTTCTTCCCATATCCCTCATATCTCTAGGCCTAGAAGTGGAGACAGAGAATTGCTCCTCATTGCTCTTTTCAGACCCCTCTCTGCCCTTTTCTCTAAACATTCCAGCTCTGAATCTCATCAGACTCTACCTTGTAGTCATCTGTAGATCCCCTGGATCATTCCCCCTCATTTCTTTAAGATTTTAGCTCCTAGCTCATGTTCACTTTTTCTAACACTATTTCTGTGATAATTTATGGAAATTTCATTACCTATGTAGACAATTTTTCTAAAACTCTAGACTTCCCCAATGATCATATCCTCTGTGCTCCCCTGAGGTGTTTGTCCCCATGGTTATTTCCGAGACCTTGACCTTACCAATAGCTAAAACCCTTTCATAATCTCAATTTTACACATTCTGGTCACCACATTCTGTCCTCCCAAACCACTCCTTCTACTACCTGAACACCTACAAGCCTTCTTCAATCCCCCTGTTACCTGCATTCCATTAATTCTACCGCTTTTTCGTTGGTCTTCAATAGGCCTGTCATTATAATCTCAACTTTGCATATACCCTCAACTCAGCTGACCCATTCCTTTGGCTTTGTCATCCTTGCCTGGTGAAATTCCAGCTCTGGTTAAATCTAACTCTATTATTCATGTCTACTTCTGTATATTTTAATGTAGCTGGAGAAAAACACAGCCATGCTGACTGGTCTCACTTTAAATTCATAATCATGAACCTCAAGAACGTTAGTGCTGCCTGGCAGTCCTGATATATTTTCTGGCCCATGCTGTGTTTTATTCCTTCTGTTCTTCACTCTCGCACCCAACCCCACAATTTTAACTTTCAGAAAATAGAGATAATCAGAGAGAATGTCCACAAGCTCTCATCACCGTATCCACCTAATTTATTGCCCCTGACTGTTGTACTTTCCATGTTCTACTTGGTCAGTAAATCCACTTCCCTCTCAATTATTGTGAACGTTGTTCCAGAGGTTCTCCCTCTACCCCAGTGCAGCATGTTTTTCTTTATCAAAACAAAGCAAAAATTTCCGTCGATGAATAAGTATGCTTTAATTTATTCCGTCTCTAAAAAAAAAAAATCTGTCCTGACTTCGCTTGTCCCTCTAGCTCTTACTCTCTTTCTTCACTCCCCTTTACAATGAAACTCCTTGAAAGAGCTGTCTGTGTGTACTTTCTCTAATTCCTCTTTTCCCATTCTCTCTTAAACCCTCGCCAAGCAGGCTTTGGCCCCACCACTCTGCCCAGACTGTTGTTGTCAAGATCACTGATGACCTCCATGTTCCTAAGTCTAATGGTCAGGTCTTAGTTACTATCTTATGCTACACATGCGTAGTATTTGGCATATTTGATTACTCCCTCCTTGAAACCTTACCCTATCTGGCTTCTCAGATTTCCTCCCACCATGCTGGCTGCTTGTTCAGATGCTCCAGAGTTCAGTCTTCAGGCCTTGCCTTATCATGGTTACTCCCTCAGTGAACTTATCCTGTGTCTAATCTGTCAACTCCCTAATTTGTATCTCCCACCCACAACTCTCTCCTAAACTCTAGACATATTCAACTGCTAACTTGACATTCTCACTTGGGTGGCTAATAAAATTCTCAGTCCTAACATGTCCAAAACTGAACTTTTGATCTTCTCGCTCAAACCTGCATTTCCCACAGTCTTCCTCATCTCATTAACTGGCAACTCAGTCTTTCTAGGTGCTCAGGCAAAAACCTTAAGTGTTACCCTTGGCTCCTCTATTCTTTCACACTCCACATCTACTCTGACAGCATATCCAGTTTGATAGTCGTTTCAGCTTTAACATTTATCAGGAATCTGAGTGACTCTTACTACCTCCAGAACTCTTGCCCTAGTCCAGGCTTCCATCATCTCTCTGAAGGGACAGCATTTCTAATTACCGAAATAGCCTCCTCCCCAGTCTCCCTGCTTTGTTCCCTAGCCCCCTCCACACATTTGTCTGTTTCTAAAGTTGCAACCAGAGCAGTCCTTTTAAAACAAGTCAGTTCATGTCTCTACTTTCTCAAAACTCTCTAATGGCTTCCCAACTCACACCATAAAAATAAAAATCCTTACAATGACCAAGAAGGGTCTTTACCAGTGTTGTCCAGTGGAAAAATAATGCCAGCCACATAGGTAATTAAAAATTTTCCAGCAACCATGCTATACAAGTAAAAAGAAAACATGAAATTAATTTCAATATATCTAATTTAAACCAGCATATCCAAATATTATTTCAACATGTAATCAGTGTAAGGAATTATTAATGAAATTGTTTTACTTTTTTATATGAAGTCTTCAAAAATCTGGTGTGTATTTTACACAATTTTGATACCAAATTTTGGTTGGAAATACTTGATTTGTATTTTGATTGGAAATACTTGATTGGTATTTAGGTTTCATGAAATTTACAGTTGAAAGTAAATTTACATACCTAAGTAATTCTAAACATTCTTAAAAGTTTTCTAATAACTGAATCCAGTATTGGTTTTTAAATTTTAATTTTAATTAAAGTTAAAAAATTTAAAATTCAGTTTCTAGCCACATTTCAAATGCCCAATAGCCATATGAGACTAGTGGCTATCATATTGGACACTGCAGCACTTTACCATCTGGCCACTCTTCTCTGACCTCGTCTCCTACTGTTTTCTCCTTTGCTCATTCTGCTCCAGCTGTAATGGCCTCCTGTTCTTTGATCCCAGCAGACACTTACCATTTCAGAGCCTTTGCATTTGTTGTTCTCTTTGCTTAAAAAGCTTTGCTCCCAGGTAGCTGCATGACTTACTCCTTGACCTTTTTCAGGTCTTTGCTCAAGTGTCACCTTCTTAAAGAAATTATCTCTGACCAACTTATTTAATATCTGTACCAACTGCCTTCTCTCTCAAAGTCTTATATTTCCAGGCTGCCTTTGGAAAGATGAGAGAAGAGGGCTGAAAGGGGAGAGACGGCCTGATCTACAAAGGAAAGCAGTGAAATATGAGAAATGTCCCATACAAACGACTAAGTGAATTTGTTAAGCAAAAACATAAGAGTAAAATCAGATTGAACAAGTGACTCTGTCCTCTCAGCTTGCTGCTACCTAGGCAGCTCAGAGGATCATTTTTTGTACATAGGACTGACCCCTTTATAGATGTAAGCTCTTTAAGTGCACTGTTCTGCCTTAACATCCTCTTGTATTTTCTTTGGCACCTAGCATAGAACTTTGACCAGAAGGCAATCTGAACACTTCAGTTATTGGCTGCCCATTGGTTAGCCTTTTGTGTTTTATATTCTGTGGTTGCCTTTCTACCTTTCTCCCTTCTTTTTCAGTGCCAGCAACTGGTATACTTGCTGATGGTATTTGTGTGTTGGCTTCACATGCCTTATGGCTGTGGTTGTGACCCTGATTCTTTCCTTGTCTGTTCTTATGCACTCTTATTCATTTTCCAAAACCAACTCCTCTAAGAAGTTTTCACTATGTATTCTTCTGTTTTATATTCTAGTAGGGAATATAAACTTGTAAACACAGTTACAACAGAGTATGAATTCTTGAGGGGAGGGACCATGCCTTACTTTTTTTTTTAGGCCTTTAATGCCTTCCTCAGTGCCTTTAATTAAAAGAAGGCCTTTAATGCCTTCCTCAGTGCCTTGCGTATAGTAGGTACGCAGTGCTTGTTAAATTGAATGAACCAGGCATAGAACAGTAGAGTTGCTATTAATGGGAGAAATTTATGTTGTTTAAAATAAGGTCTTAAACCCAAGTACCTTTCTAAAAGCCACATTGAGAGGCAAGAGATGTAGAGCTGTGGGAGAGTGTGTGGAGAGAAACAGTAAAATCAAAATCTGTCCTTATATAGGAGGGATTCTAAGAGTCTGAAGTTCTCAGAAGAACTTACCATGTTGGAAAGTCAGGAAAGCACATGTGCTCAAATGGAGTGAGAAGACGTATCTGTTTGTATTATAGGAATACTGTTTTCAGTTTTACCCTGGATTTTGCTCCTGTGTATATTATTTCTTGGTATATTTGTACAGTTGTTTGCATCCCTACTTAACATTTGACAGTCTGACATCTGGGTAAAGATCAGCCCTCATTTGTTAACCAGGGGGTTGAGAGAGATAATTAAGAGTCCTTCTAACTCTGTGATTCTGTTATTTTGAGGAAACCAGACCCCGTTAACAAGTATTTAATGGTACCCTATTAGGCACAAGGATTTTCATCAGTTTGGCTTATTTGCTGCCAGTTTGTTCTGTATAAAAGTATGTATTAAAAGTGGGTATTTGAGTTGCCTACAAGGGTATTTTGGTTGCAAGCTCATAATATGAAAATACACTTTGATTTTGGATTAGCTATATTGTCAGGAAATTTGAGTTTATAGAATTTTTTCCAGAGTTATTTTTGGAGATTCAGAATTTTAAGCTGGCACTGTGTCTTGGCAGTTAACTCTTTTCTAATCAGGGGTTCTGGGTAAACTGGAAAAGTATTTCTTCCTCTCTACAATAATTTATCGCTAATGGGTCATAGTACATGAGCAGCATATTCCAGCAGGCATCAGAAAGAAACAGCAAGGGACAAAAATTCTTTTTTTCTGGTTCTTAAACATGTTCTTTGTTTTAAATAATGTTAAGTATTGAAAATTAAATATAAAAAATAAGTATGCCCCCCAGATAAGTATTACAAGAAATAACATAATAGTGCAAACCCCAAAATACAATAAAAGGAGGTAAGTGTCTCCCCTGCTCTTCATATTCTAACTCTCCCTCTTCTGCCCAGCTTTAGCCAGTTCAGACTGGGTAGCTCTTTTGGACCTGATAAATCACCCTAATTCTTAATTTTTTTCCCTTACAGAAAGTGTGACAACTCCTTTATATTCGTTTTTATTTTTTGCATATGTCTGCTTCCTAGTAGTATAGGTCCTCTGCATCACTCTGAGAGTCTTCCTCTTGCACCAAGACTGCCCTTCATAAACTGTTCATGAAGTCCTTACCCTTTTTTCCTTGCTGAGAATCAGATTTTCCCTCCCTTTAGTGGGTATAAACAGAAGCAACATTCCTATGTTTTTTTCGTATGTAGGTGACATCCAACAGTTAATTAAGAAACTTAGCTTGCTTCTCAATACTTAACGCCCAGTTCTTCTATCGGCAGAGCTTGCAGGGCTCACTGCAAAGGTCCCACTGTCTAGTTATGTTTTTAGTGAGAACCGGGTATCTCTTTCTTCCCCATCTTATGTTTTATCTTGTCACAAGATTTTCTCAGATAGATTTAATATAATAAGTATTTATAAAAATTCTAATGCTTCTACCTTAAGTTAGATTATATAGCTGTTTGATGTTATGGGTGATACTGTGAATTTGTGATTTGCACGGCTTCAGATGTCATAATTTTTCCCCCCACTTTCTAGGAAGTAACAGCTAGCAGTCGCCACTATGTTGACAGGCTATTTGACCCTGATCCCCAGAAAGTTCTACAAGGTGTCATGTAAGTAGTATGTATTTAAGAGTCTATCAAAAAGTCTTGTTTGTTTCATGTTTGAATCTGTCAAGTATTATAATTCTGAAAATGCAGGGTTGTAACTTTTTTCTTCTGTTTTGGAAAGACCCCTTGACATTCATGACTTTAATATGGTACTGTAAAGAATTGTCTGTTGGATAGTTAACTGACATGGTTAGCTTCATTTTTTGTAGAATACTTGTTTTACATTTTTAAAAATGTTTACTTTGGCGAATGCTTTTGTGGCTTTAATATCCAGCAAAAGCAAGAGAGTAAAATTGATTATCTTTTATAACCGGAAAGGGGGGTGGGAGAATAGGTCACCAGGGTTTTGGGCTTTTTGTTTTGCTTTGTTTTTGGTTAACTCATTGACTGTCTCTAAGGTCTGAATTTCCTAGTGATGTTTTAAATATAAGAATTTAGAAAGCAGTCATTAGAAAATTTAAATAAACTTTTTTTTCCCACATTTTAAATAAACTCTTGATAACCTAAATGCCCTTCTTTTCTCCACAATTGCCTCATTTTTAATGAGAGGAAATATTTTTAAGCAACATAGCTGAGGTGATTATTCTTAAAAAAAAAAAAATTAAGTGGGACAAGTGCGATAAGATTGCAAATGATTGAAAGATGAATTCTCTCTCCTAAGAGCAGATTTTCATGCTCTTATCACATTACTTCTAAGAAAGAAGGTCTAGCCTAAGGCGACGAACTCACAGGGTCGGAGCACCCACAGGACGGAGCTGTGTCCTGGGGAAGGAGGACCCGAAAAAGGTCAGGATGAGATACATTTGGGATAGCAGTGAGGGCACAAACGAGTCCCTTTCTTCTTACCCTGTTAGTGTTATCAGCAAGATAACATCTTTAGTTTAACTCTTGCTCAACTGTGGCAAGGCTAGGATGCTTCCCACTTCCAAAAAAAAAAAAAAAAAAGCTCTATAGAAGGGATGTCTTTCTTGAGAGTGTGTATTTGTAAAGTAGAGGCAAGATAAGTAAGTAGGGTTGCTTGACTATTCAAATTGAGCTAGAAGGGAAGGTGAGGAGCTGGATGGAGATCCACCTGGGAAACTCGACACCTTCTCTTCACATCTTCTCTGTTTACAGAAACAGGAGATGATATTTCTTGTTTTCTCATTATGTTTAACTTTGCCTTTGTCCCCTTAACTGGGAGACTTTATAATGATTTAATCAGCCCCTTTAAGTCTAGTTTGATTAATACCAGGAAAAGTGGTATTAAATCTATCTGTTAAACAAATCAGTTTGGGTTGTACCTACACACACAAATTAGTTGAAGAGATAGGTTTAATTTGACATTCTTTCTTAGACAGGCAGACACTCCCCCACACAAAGCTAGACACAGCTTTGTATATTGATAATCCTAGATATCACTTAAGATTCCTCAATAAATAGTTTAGCTGGAAATGTCAGACTCATTAAGTATTCAGTAAATGATATAAGATGATGTTACTGTTGTTGTTGTTTTCATTATTACTGCTACTGTGGTTGTTTAGGAGAAAAGCTAAATTTCTCAGTCAAGGATTCTGCGTGAAAGACTTGTATCTCGAGTCATATCTGATATGAGTAGCTGATTCAAGTGTTAATTGTCACTGTTAGAAATTTCTCATTTACCAAAAAACACTGTAGCTTTTTGAAAGGTGATTATCAAATACGGCATTAAAAACACTGGGAAGAGTGTATTATTTCAGACTAGCCAAGGTATAGTTTGATAGACGTAGTGCCTCTTAAAAAATTATCAAGTCTAAGACACTTAGCTGTCAGCTAAGAAGATAAGGAAGGTTTGTGTGGAGGGATAGTGGAGTGGAAAGAGCATGGGCTTTCGAGTTAGACAACGGTAGGTTGAATACCCGGTTCTGATACTTCCTAGTAGAGTCCTTTCCTAGTACAGTGCTTGGGCAGGTTATTTGATTTCTTTGAGCCTCAACTTTATCATCTGTAAGGGGAGAGTAATACTGCCCATCTTGCCAAGTTGTTAAGAATTAAGACAGAAATATAACATTCAGTGCCTGGTATGTTGTGGATACCCACTAATTGGCACTTAAATGGTTAGTAGTTATTGGCCCTAATTTAAAACAACTTCAAAAATAAGGTGATTCTTTTCAAAGAAGAGAAAGAAAAACTCAAAAAATGTCAAAGAGATAGAACAATTCCCACCAAAGGAGAAGAAGAGGGAGAGGAGCTAGAATTCTTGATTCAGACAAGAAAATCTGAGTGATAACATGTTCCAGTAAATGTGATTGCTACTTAAAATACTAAAATCTATTTATAGTTTGAAACGGGCAGATCACCCAAAATCTTTTCACTTTATGGCCTTCTAGGGGTGTGTGTAGTATGATTTGATAAAGCTTTCTTTACCCCAGAGAGAAAAAATGATCCTTTCTGACTTAATTCTTTCCTGAACTTTGTAACTGTCTGAAGATTAATTGTACGTAGTCAATTGAATGAAAAGTGAGTTAAATTTTTAACATTTACTTTTAAGTAACCTTGTCTAATACAAGAATAATACAATATTGATAGAGGAAAAGGGGGAGCCAAAATGATGTTTAGGAAAAGAGAATTGACCAATTCTTTTCTCTTAATACACATTACACAGCCACCGTTGACTCAGTCATACAGAGACCATTACTAGACCAAAAGAGGCAGGTAGAAGGAAGGTGGCCACAGAGTGTAAACAACCAAAGGTAGCCTTCTGGTTTTAGGGAAGGAAAAGACAGAGGCTGAAGTAACCAGCTTTGAATCCAAAATATCCAATTCGAAAGACATAAAAGAATTGATGACTAGCTTTAGCTACGAGACAACCAGAGTTCTATCATTTTTCTAGCAATATTAATCTGACTTTTCACTAGCAGGAAAAACAAAATCGAAGAAATTAAAGATGAATAATAACTTTTCATCAAGGCCCATAACTAATCTACTCAGCTGAGTTAGAGCCATAGCCCTATGCATAAATATAGGGAACTTCTTTGTAGATAACCCATGTTATGAAGGACCGTCTTACCTAGTCAGTGAGTATGCCTTTGAAGAATACTATTAAACATCAGAACTGCTTAAGTTTAATTGTTAAAGAATGAGGAATTATCCTAGAGACAACTTTTTTGTTTATAGTACAGTATTTAGCATAAATTTGAATGGTCCTATTATACTAAAGATTTGAAAACAGAATTAGGTCCTGAAAAGCAAGGTTTCAAATGTGTAACTGAGTAGTTAATGGAGTAAGATAGGAGTCAGATATGAGCAGAGAGAACAGGGCAATCAGCTGTGTAGGTCATAAACTACTGCCTTTGCAACTACAACAGAGAGTAGGTACATCAGATAAACTGTACTGTATTGCAAATTTTGAGCTTCCTCTAGTGTGGTGATCTGTGTGTGACTTTAAAAAAACAATTACAGGATGTTTTTGGTGAAGTTACTCTGGTATTAGCTCAACCATGTTAAATTTCATAGTTGCAGAAGAATGACTGTTGAAATGTTTTTGTAGACCTTGAGTTAAAGCTGCTTAAACATTGTGCTTTTTTTTAACATACCTAAATTAGAGCACCTGAATCTGGTTTTGACATTAGTGATTCTCCGTGAAAAAAATAAACAGATATCCCTGTGTGGCCTTATGTTGATATTCCCTATGTTGAAAGGCAAAAGATGATATAAGCAAATGTGGCTGGCTTTGTAGTTTCAAAGTTGAACCAAACTAGAAAACTAGATTGGCTCTTTCTGGTAAACTAAGGCAGGCAGTTGTGTATACTGTAGAATTGTGTGGTTTTCACCAAGTATCCATTTTTAAAAAGTGTCTTCTGAAGTATTTTAATATACTGATGAAATAAGTTTATTTTGGTAATGGTTTTGGTACTTCATTCTCTGGTTCCAAGAAAATATGTACCTCTGGTTTCAGTAGAATATAGACACTTTCCATTTTCTTGCATGTCCTAAAGATATGAGCGCCCATAAAATGAAGCCTCTGGCTTTTGGAAATTTTAAATTAAAGGATAAGTTTTAGGCTAATTCAAAAGAAATGTCCTGTTAGTTACTTTCAAAAGTGTTACAGGTAAACATAAGTGAAGATGACCTTAATACCAAATGAAATGGAGTGATTCTGAGAGTTACTTGTTTAAAACTTTGTATTCTGAGACAGGTTAGTCTGGTTAAAAGGGTAGCAAGATTTTCCAGAAATTGTTAGATCAGATTGACATAGTTTTGTGTACAGATATATAAGCTGTTTATATATGTATGTGATTCTAACTTTGAACATCAAAAATAGCTGAATATTTGTATGCATATCTTTATATATATCTTTTCGTATTTATAAGCCACTTAACTGTATGCTTCCATATTCATAATGTTCTAACACATTTTTGATGTTCTTTGGAATGATTACATATATTAAAAATATTCATTAATGTACTGTAAAAATATTTTACATTTATTAGTACAGTTATTACATTGCACTTTTCATTTTTGGAGAATGTAAGGTGATTTGTAATCACCTGATAACTCTGATAAAACAGAGTTAAGTACAACTCCTAATTTCTGAACTAGTGTTTATAAAAATCGGAACTGTATCTGACGCTACCTACATTCCAGAAATCTACACCTCAGGGTAATTTGTTTATAAGAATGAACTAAATTACTGTCAATTCGCAGTTCTGTTCAATTTATACATATAGTAGGTGCACAATAATTGCCTAAGTTGACTTGAAATGAAGTTCACTGTAAATCTCTCAAGTACCTGCTGAATCAAAGCCTTATGTTAAAAGTAACTTTAGTTTGAATAATAGATCATCATTATCCACTTCTTTTAAAATTGGCAATTCACATCTGATGATGGTGATTTTGATGGGAATAAGAATAATCTCATTCCTTAACTATGCTGGATATTAGAAACGTATTGTACTTGGATGTTTGGATGTTACATTTTCCAAAAAGAACATCATAATAATTATTATTATAGGGTCAGGGCAGTGAGTAAGTTTGTAATTTTCCAAGTCCAAATAATTTTGTTAAGTTGTTTACCCTGTTGCCTTATTGTAGCTACCCACAAATACGTATTTCTTCCTTATGTCTTATGAAAAGTGAGTTTTCATAAGTAGGTCAGACTTTATGCTCAGACTGTACTTTTCCGTATCTACTGTACTTTTTGGCTACTTCATGCCAATTAGACCAAGAATGAATGTGTAGTATTCCAAATAAGAGCTGCTTCAGGTAAGTGGAAAGTCATACTGCTTCCAAATGAAAATGACATCATTGATCTTTAGCTTCTGGCTCCAGCCCTCAATGATTTTAAAGATAATTTTCTAATTTTTAGATGATAATTAGGTTTTCAGTTAAAATTTATGCTATTTTGACTGTTTAGGAATAATATGCTCATACCTGATTGACTTAGACTTTGTTTCTCCCACAGGTCTAGGTTCCAATTATTATTTTTTTTACTTTTCCTACTATTTTAATGACAAAGTGTGGTGTTTACTTTCTCTCTTGGTTTTGATCACAAATCATAATACTCTGATTTAGACATATGCTGTAGTAGGCACTGCACATGTCGTTTTTATATTCAAGACCTTTTTCTCTACCACACTAAAAATTAAACTCCTTCAGAGCAGAGAAAGGAAGTAGAAAGGTTAACCTCCATGAAAAAGTGGGTGCATTTTGAGTCCATTTATTACTGGGCAAATTTAAGGTTCTAGCTAGATTTTAGCTGAAAATGTTCTCTGACAAATGCATTTTTGTAACATCTTAATATCGACTCCTCTTCTCCCATCCTCAAAGAGTAGACTATCCCCAAGGCTTACGTTTTAGCTTTTCTACCCAGATATTCTTATCTCATCTCGAAGATAATTCAGTATGTATAAAATCAAGATAGATCCTTGTCTTGCTAAGGGATTTATTCTCCAAACTTCCTAGTGTTCTCTGCACCCAGGCACCCAGACTTGAAGTAGTCACTCAAGACATGTCACATATCACATTTCCTGTACCTGTCACACCTATCAAATCATCTTGGTAACTGCTTCCTTAAAATGTCCTCCCTATTAACGGTTCCTATGCTGCTACTTAGTCAGTCTCATATAACCAGATACCTGGATGGATTGAGTAGTTTTTTAAACAGACATTTATTGAGTGCCTATCAGGTGCTAGGTAGGCATTGTGCTAGTATGGGAGTATATAAGAGTGAATAATTAGTCACTGCTCTGGGAGATCCTAAAGTCTAATGCAGGAGTCAGATAACTAAAGAGACAGTTCACTGTAGTTTGATTAGTAAATACTGTGATAATGATAAGCACAGAGGGTCTTGGGACCACAGAGGAAGGGCATCAGCCGTTTAGTTGCCTCTCTTGACTAGAATTATCTGTATTCCAGTCCATTCCACATTCAGCTTGTCTTCCATTGTCATTGCTTCCTTCGTGTCCTTTTTCTGATCAAAAGCATGATTTCTCCTTAATCCATCCCCCTTTAGTTTGTCTCTTCTCCCTATCACTTTTCTAACTTTGTTCCATCCTTAATGTTCCACCTTAAAGGGAACCCTCTTTTCAGTCCTGGCTCCTGGTACTGCCCTAGAAGTATGCCATATTCATTTCCAGTGTGGTTCCTTTTGCCCTCCTCATCCACTTATTCAAATCCTAGCCATTTTCTAAGGTCCATCTTAGTTCCTACCATTGCTTCAAAACCTGTTAAGCTTGTCTTATCATCTACTTTTCTCAGCCCTATAAGCGCACTATTTATAATATACACTGCCTTACATTGTTAGTGTTATTTTTGTCTTGTAAACTCTTCAGATCAGGCATCTCATTATGTGATGCTTTTGTATCCTTCATAGAGCCTAGCACAGTGCTGAGCCCAAAAAGTAATTGTTGAATTTCAGTAGTATGTTAGTAGGGCATTCCACCCCCTCCAATATTGAAGATTGGTGGACATGAGATTGAGATTATATATTTCTTTGATCTACTGGGAAAAGGATGTCTTTGACTAAAAGATATGCTTTTATTTTGCATAAAAATGTAAATTGAAAGACAGGAGGAAAAAGGAAATTCATTTACTAAATTCTTTTGTCTTTTCTCTGAATGCCTGATATGCTGGAGGTAATGGAAAAAACACTTGGCATAAAGGACATGGGTTGAGACTGGCTCTGTCATTTATTGTGAAGCTCTGAGAAGAGCCCAAACCCGAGTCTTAGCTTCCTCATCTATAAAATGGGATTAATATTACTCAAGATTGTGGTGAAGATTAAATAATGGGTATGGAATGCTTTGTGAACTTCAAAGCAATGTATAAATCTTGCCTAGTTTTGTTGTGCTCCCATCTCGATAGTGTGAGTTTGTATTCTACAAAAATATGGATTTCCATATGGTATGTTTTGTAATCCGTTGATAGTAACTTCTCTGATATTTCCAGGTCAGACTGGTTTCTTGCCTCTGAAGAGGAGACAGACTTCTATCCTAAAAAAGTAATGAGTGTGTTATGTTACAGGCCACTAGGAGGGATACCTAACCCAGGCTTGGGAGTTGTCAGGGCATGCTTCCTGGAGGATGACACTGACATAGAAGCTCAGACCTGAAAGATGAGTAAAGTTGGCCAGGGAGTGATATAAGGGAGGGGATAATAAGGAAATGAAAGAGAGAGAAAATAGCTACACTCTGGGAACTGAAAGAAGCTTCATTTGGCTGGCTCTGAAATTGAATCTTACCCTGCACTTAGATCTGCTAAAACTGAGTATATGTATTGATGATGTCTCTTTCGGTTTTAACTCTTTCATAGAAATGATCTTCTGGTATCCCTTTATATTAACAACTGAATAGAATTTATTTGCAGGGCGTTAACATCTCTTCCTTATCTAGTATAGATATATTTTACTTATCAGAGCCAGAGCAAGAATTGTTTTCTTTAGACATTGGTCCATTTTATTAATTGTGTTCTCTTTAGCCTGCAATTACTCTATAACTACCAGCTGCCTCCTTCGTGTCCTTTTTGCAAACTATTAGGAGAACTGGAAAATTGGTTTTGGAGTTTTTGTTTGCTTTTGTCTATAAAAACATTTACTCTGGCATGGTTTCAGGTATTTGGGTTGTGTTTATAAGGTGGGGACACCACATTTCTGCTTTGTTTAGGAAGAATGGGGAGAAATCTGGGAAAATGTTAGGGTTGGGAATTCCAGAATAGAGAGAACCTCCAGAATGGCACCTGGCATAAAATAAACTCTAAGTAGATAGCTAGCTACTGGACAAATGAATGTACTGTGTTGGTATAGGCAGAACACATTAAGAGACAGAAAAAAGATGAAAGAAAACGACAGACTGCTAAGTTAGGGTCTATAAGCTGACAGTTGGGAAGCAGGTCTCTAAGAAAACAGCAGGCATCCATAAGGAGGCGGGAGCTTAGATGTACAATTTCTCATCAACTGTGCTTTGCTCAGGGAAGCTTCAGTATCACATAATTTTATAATCATGTATCAGAATTTGGTTAAAACCTTAGTAAACTTCATTCAGCTTAGTCCTCATAAACAAAAACTACCCCTGCTGATCCCCTATAAACCATATGGAAGATCTGAGGGATATTTACAGAGAGAGAGGTAAGGCCCTGAGAAATAGACCACCCTCAAGCACTGAGCTGAAGGAAGAAGACTAACAGGTACAGTGTTTGGCTCAAGACTTGTGAAAATGCTATTCGAAAACTTGCGGGGAGAATCAGCTTTCAGCAGACCACTACATCATAGTAGCATTTTTCTGTAATAATTGAAGAAGGTAATTAAGGAGAGGGTTATTATAATTATTGTTACCAGGGTTTTCAATGCCAGTGAAATTGGTTGGTATTGGAAACACAAGCTGATGATAACATTTAGTCACTGATTTTCTTAATAACTTCCCCCCACTCCCGTTTTCTACTCTTGTTTTTCTATAAGAAATTACAGAACTTTTTCAGGATTGTAACTTTCATGGTCGGCAAAAAAATTCCTGTATATTGTAGAGCTCTGCTGCCTAAAAGAGAAGTCAAAGAGATGCTCAGTAAGTAATTAGGGGAATGTATTTTGGGATAGGAAAGAAAGATAATTTATAATGTTTCAATATGTAAGTGCTTAGGCATGGGCACGTTAGAAAACTTAATGAGGTATGAATGCAAGAGCAGAAACTGTGGACTGATGTAGGTATGGTATTGATGACCCATATACCATGAGTGCCACTGATCTGATTTTCCAAAGTGAAATAACTTTTAATGAAAAGTATAGTCTCGAGCAGAAGCAAGAAGAACTACAATCCTGCAGCCTGTGGAACAAAAACCACATTCACAGAAAGATAGACAAGATGAAAAGGCAGAGGGCTATGTACCAGATGAAGGAACAAGATAAAACCCCAGAAAAACAACTAAATGAAGTGGAGATAGGCAACGTTCCAGAAAAAGAATTCAAAATAATGATAGTGAAGATGATCCAGGACCTCAGAAAAAAAATGGAGGCAAAGATCGAGAAGATGCAAGAAATGTTTAACAAAGACCTAAAAGAATTAAAGAACAAACACACAGAAATAAACAATGCAATAACTGAAATGAAAACTACGCTGGAAGGAATCAATAGCAGAATGACTGAGGCAGAAGAACGGATAAGTGACCTGGAAGACAGAATGGTGGAATTCATTGCTGAAGAACAGAATGAACAAAAATGAATGAAAAGAAATGAAGACAGCCTAAGAGACCTCTGGGACAACATTAAACGCAACAACATTCGCATTATAGGAGTCCCAGAAGGAGAAGAGAGAGAGAAAGGACCCAAGAAACTATTTGAAGAGATTATAGTCGAAAACTTCCCTAACATGGGAAAGGAAATAGCCACCCAAGTCCAGGAAGCGTAGAGAGTCCCATACAGGATAAACCCAAGGAAAAACACGCCGAGACACATAATAATCAAATTGGCAAAAATTAAAAACAAAAAAAAATTACTGAAAGCAGCAAGGGAAAAACGACAAATAACATACAAGGGAACTCCCATAAGGTTAACAGCTGATTTCTCAGCAGAAACTCTACAAGCCAGAAGGGGGTGGCATGACGTATTTAAAGTGATGAGAGGGAAGAACCTACAACCAAGATTACTCTACCCGGCAAGGATCTCATTCAGATTCGATGGAGAAATCAAAAGCTTTACAGACAAGCAAAAGCTGAGAGAATTCAGCACCACCAAACCAGCTCTACAACAAATGCTAAAGGAACTTCTCTAAGTGGGAAACACAAGAGAAGAAAAGGACCTACAAAAACAAACCCAAAACAATTAAGAAAATGGTCATAGGAACATACATATTGATAATTACCTTAAAGGTGAATGGATTAAATGCTCCAACCAAAAGACACAGGCTCGCTGAATGGATACAAAAACAAGACCCATACATATGCTGTCTACAAGAGACCCACTTCAGACCTAAGGACACATACAGACTGAAAGTGAGGGGATGGAAAAAGATATTCCATGCAAATGGAAATCAAAACAGAGCTGGAGTAGCAATACTCATATCAGATAAAATAGACTTTAAAATAAAGAATGTTACAAGAGACAAGAAAGGACACTACATAATCATCAAGGGATCAATCCAAGAAGAAGATATAACAATTATAAATATTTATGCACCCAACATAGGAGCACCTCAATACATAAGGCAACTGCTAACAGCTCTAAAAGAGGAAATCGACAGTAACACAATAATAGTGGGGGACTTTAACACGTCACTTACACCAATGGACAGATCATCCAAACAGAAAATTAATATGGAAACACAAGCTTTAAATGACACAATAGACCAGATAGATTTAATTGATATTTATAGGACATTCCAACCAAAAACAGCAGATTACACTTTCTTCTCAAGTGCGCACAGAACATTCTCCAGGATAGATCACATCTTGGGTCACAAATCAAGCCTCAGTAAATTTAAGAAAATTGAAATCATATCAAGCATCTTTTCTGACCACAACGCTATGAGATTAGAAATGAATTACAGGGAAAAAAACGTAAAAAACAAAAACACATGGAGGCTAAACAATATATTACTAAATAACCAAGAGACCACTGAAGAAATCAAAGAGGAAATCAAAAAATACCTAGAGACAAATGACAATGAAAACACAACCATCTAAAACCTATGGGATGCAGCAAAAGCAGTTCTAAGAGGGAAGTTTATAGCAATACAATCCTACCTCAAGAGACAACAAACATCTCAAACAATCTAACCTTTCACCTAAAAGAACTAGAGAAAGAAGAACAAACAAAACCAAAAGTTAGTAGAAGGGAAGAAATCATAAAGAACAAAGCAGAAATAAATGAAATAGAAACAAAGAAAAGAATAGCAAAGATCAGTAAAACTAAAAGCTGATTTTTTGAGAAGATAAACAAAATTGATAAACCATTAGCCAGACTCATCAAGGAAAAGAGGGAGAGGACTCAAATCAATAAAATTAGAAATGAAAAAGAAGTTACAACAGACACCACAGAAATACAAAGCATTCTAAGAGACTACTGCAAGCAACTCTATGCCAATAAAATGGACAACCTGAAAGAAATGGACAAATTCTTAGAAAGGTATAACCTTCCAAGGCTGAACCAGGAAGAAATAGAAAATATGAACAGACCAATCACAAGTAATGAAATTGAAACTGTGATTAAAAATCTTCCAACAAACAAAAGTCCAGGACCAGATGGCTTCACAGGTGAATTCTATCAAACATTTAGAGAAGCACTAACACCCATCCTTCTCAAACTCTTCCAAAAACTTGCAGCGGAAGGAACACCCCCAAGTTCATTCTTTGAGGCCACCATCACCCTGATACCCAAACCAGACAAAGACACTACAAAAAAAGAAAATTACAGACCAATATCACTGATGAATATAGATGCAAAAATCCTCAACAAAATACTTGCAAACAGAATCCAAGAACACATTAAAAGGATCATACACCATGATCAAGTGGGATTTATCCCAGGGATGCAAGGATTCTTCAGTATACGCAAATCAATCAATTTGGTACACCATATTAACAAATTGAAGAAGAAAAACCATATGATCATCTCAATAGATGCAGAGAAAGCTTTTGACAAAATTCAACACCCATTTATGATAAAAACTCTCCAGAAAGTGGGCATAGAGGGAAGCTACCTCAACATAATAAAGGCCATATATGACAAACCCACAGCAAACATCATTCTCAGTGGTGAAGAACTGAAAGCATTTCCTCTAAAATCAGGAACAAGACAAGGATGTCCACTCTCCCCACTATTATTCAACATAGTTTTGGAAGTCCTAGCCACGACAGTCAGAGAAGAAAAAGAAATAAAAGGAATCCAAATTGAAGAAGTAAAACTGTCACTGCTTGCAGATGACATGATACTATACATAGAGAATCCTAAAGATGCCACCAGAAAACTACTAGAACTAATCAATGAATTTGGTAAAGTTGCAGGATACAAAATTAATGCACAGAAATCTCTTGCATTCCTATACACTAATGATGAAAAATCTGAAAGAGAAATTAAGGAAACACTCCCATTTACCATTGCAACAAAAAGAATAAAATACCTAGGAATAAACCTGCCTAAGGAAACAAAAGACCTGTATGCAGAAAACTATAAGACACTGATGAAAGAAATCAAAGATGACAGAAAGAGATGGAGAGATATACTATGTTCTTGGATTGGAAGAATCAATATTGTGATAAACTCTACTACCCAAAGCAATCTGCAGATTCAATGCAATCCCTATCAAATTACCAATGGCATTTTTTACAGAATTAGAACAAAAAATCTTAAAATTTGTATGGAGACACAAAAGACCCCAAATAGCCAAAGCAGTCTTGAGGGAAAAAAACGGAGCTGGAGGAATCAGGCTCCCTGATTTCAGACTATACTACAAAGCTACAGTAATCAAGACAATATGGTACTGGCACAAAAACAGAATCATAGATCAATGGAACAGGATAGAAAGCCCAGAGATAAACCCATGCACCTGTGGTCAACTAATCTATGACAAAGGAGGCAAGGATATACAATGGAGAAAAGACAGTCTCTTCAATAAGTGGTGCTGGGAGAACTGGACAGCTACATGTAAAAGAATGAAATTAGAACACTCCCTAATACCATACACAAAAAGAAACTCAAAATGGATTAGAGACCTTAATGTAAGACCGGAGACTATAAAACTCTTAGAGGAAAACATAAGAAGAACACTCTTTGACATAAATCACAGCAAGATCTTTTTTGATCCACCTCCTAGAGTAATGGAAATAAAAACAAAAATAAATGGGACCTAATGAAACTTAAAAGTTTTTGCACAGCAAAGGAAACTACAAACAAGACGAAAAGACAACCCTCAGAATGGGAGAAAATATTTGCAAACGAATCAATGGACAAAGGATTAATCTCCAAAATATATAAACAGCTCATTCAGCTCAATATTAAAAAAACAAACAACCCAATCCAAAAATGGGCAGAAGACCTAAATAGACAGTTCTCCAAAGAAGACATACAGATGGCCAAGAAGCACATGAAAAGCTGCTCAACATCACTAATTATTAGAGAAATGCAAATCAAAACTACAATGAGGTATCACCTCATACCAGTTAGAATGGGCATCATCAGAAAATCTACAAACAATAAATGCTGGAGAGGGTGTGGAGAAAAGGGAACCCTCTTGCACTATTGGTGGGAATGTAAATTGATACAGCCACTATGGAGAACAGTATGGAGGTTCCTTAAAAAACTAAAAATAGAATTACCATATGACCCAGGAATCCCACTACTGGGCATATACCCAGAGAAAACCGTAATTCAAAAAGACACATGCACCCCAATGTTTATTGCAGCACTATTTACAATAGCCAGGACATGGAAGCAACCTAAATGCCCGTCGTCAGATGAATGGATAAAGAAGATGTGGTACATGTATACAATGGGCTATTACTCAGCCATAAAAAGGAATGAAATTGGGTCATTTGTAGAGACATGGATGGAACTAGATACTGTCATACAGAGTGAGGTAAGTCAGAAAGAGAAAAATATTGTATATTAACGTGTATATGTGGAACCTAGAAAATGGTACAGATGAACCAGTTTGCAGGGCAGATATTGAGACAGATGCAGAAAGCAAACGTATGAACACCAAGGGGGGAAAGTGGTGGGGGTGGGGGGTGGGATGAATTGGGAGATTGGGATTGACATATATACACTAATATGTATAAAATGGATAACTAATAAGAACCTGCTGTATAAAAAAATAAATAAAATAAAATTCAAAAAAAAAAAAGTACTGTCTCCCTTTTATTTACAAGGCAGGTACAGTACTGAAAAATACAGTTTTCTTTAGGATTGTGCAAAAAAGGCTTTCTGTTTTAAAACTATGGCCAGAAGTTTCCAGACACTCTCATAAACTTCTGAAATGCCCGTGGAGGCTCTGATGCCTTCTTCCATACTTTGAGAATCACAGTGTTCTAATGTTGTATATTAAGGTAGCACTACTGACCAATTAGCGTAAGCTTTTTTTATTAAACATTTTATTAGTACTGGGCTTATTTTAAGCTATTTATTTTTTCTCTCCCTGTCCTTTGGGAACAACCATGTGTTTGTGAACCAACTGGTCATTGATATTCTTATTATGGAATAGAGTTTTACTCCTGGTGAAGTAAAGATCTAAGTGTAGCTAGAGTAAAAAATACTGGTGAATATGTGGGAAATATAAAAGATTTTTTCTCATTTTTAAATCTCCTTAAAAGATAAGTGGCTGTTTAAGGAAAAATAGTACAATATAGGGAATTCCCTGGTGGTCCAGTGGTTAGGACTCCGTGCTTCTACTGCAGGGGGCATGGGTTCGATCCCTGGTGGGGAAACTAAGATCTCATAGCACAGCCAAAAAAAAAAAAAAAAGTACAATATATTATGTTGTTTCTAACTAATTTAAAAATAAAATCTATGACAGCAGCTCAAAGAATGGATGGGAAGATGGAAGTATATGCTTGCAAGACTCTTACAATACACATGAGATGGGACAATATCCCTTGAAGATTGACTGTGTTAAGTTAAAAGGTGCATATTGTAAATTGTATGACTGTGTTAAGTTAAAAGATGCATATTGTAAATTGTAAAGCAACCACTGAAAAACAACAAAACAAAACCCAAAGAGGTACAGCTAATAAGACAATAAAAGAGATAAAATGGAATCAGAAATATTCAGTCCAGAGAAGTCAGAAAAAAAGGAAAAAAGTAAAGTCATTGTCCCTGAAACAAGATCAGATCTGTTCTGTGGGCTGGCTGCTTTTACTCCCTCCTCCCAGAGCTGTGCGTGAGAAGATGGCCTATATTTCTTTTTATTCAAAGGATTGGTAGCCTTTTTTGAAGAACTCAACTTTCCTTGTATTGGAAGTCTTTTGCCAATACTCAAGATGTCTCTCATTCCCCCCTCCCCCCACCTTGCTACTCTCCTGTTTTACAGCCCCAGGTTTATAAGGTACCTATCTCTTTCCCTTCTCTTTGGCACTCCAGGTGGAAAAGCGTCAGTGTTTTCACTTTGTCCCTAACTTCTGTACTTGCCAATCCAAGATGTTGCATAATAAAGATAAAGTGGGATGCATTGATCTTTTATTTTTCTGTGATGTCTCAGCATACCTTACCCTTTTCTCTTTCCCCTGAATTCAGAGACATGAAAAATGCTGTAATTGGAAACAACAAGCAGAAAGCCAACCTCATTGTTCTAGGAGCTGTTCCAAGGTAAGTTTGCTGTCATCCCCTTTTCTGCTATTCATACTAAGTTTTGAATGTATTTCTCATTCTCAACCATAAGACCTATCTTTTTTCTGTATTGTCTGTTCTCTTATTTTTTTTTTAATAAATGCTTTGAAGTATATGAAGCATCTCTTTAAAAAAAATCAAGGTACCAGGGAATGGAATATGAAACAGATGTATTAATACTTTTTAGAGGTTCAGGAAGATCATTGACCCTGCAATAAAAGGATGTGTTGTGTAGATAAGCAGTGTACACCAGCCTGAATCTTCCCTGTCTCCTTTGTGCTCTGGCAGTTTTTGTATGATTGGATAATTATTTATTAGGATTCTCAAAACCTTTTTTGAATTTAAAAAAAATTTTTGGTTTTTTAACCCTGCTTTTCTTTTTTAATTTCTAATTTTTTCGAATTTGCTGGTTTTTAAGTTAACATAGAAAGTTTGATTTCTTCTGATGAAGCTAATAAGCTTCCTTTTGGTAGACAGTGACAGTTGTATAACTTCCTCTTTGCCTTTGCTACCCAGAACTAAGTTTTATGTGCGATTGCTGTAAGTTTTTCATTCAGAATTTTTTAATGTTTTGGTTTTTTCTCTTTCTTCTTTTCTATCTTTTAATATAGGATTAATGGCTTTATTGTTTTTATTGTGATTGACCTTTGGTCACTATAAAGCTGTCAGCAGCCTTTCTTAGGGAATTAGTGCTCAGTATATATAAATATGCTTTAGGGGGCATGAAGGTTCTACATTAGAACATAAAGGAGATGGTCATGAGTGGTGGATGATTAGAATTTGGGGAGTATTTATTTGGCAGGCTGGCCTGGAATAGAAATAGGATCTTCTGATCTCCCAAATAGGAGGACTGGAGAAAGAAGAGAGCTTCCCTTGCTTGAAGAGCAGCACAAGGACTCTGAGTATTCCCTCCAGGCTAGATCTCTGTGATCTCTGAACTGCAGTATTGGGGATTCAAGGTCCTTAAGATCCGGCAGCACTTGGCTTTGGGAGTCTTCATATCCTGGAGTGGCAGATAACGTGGACTGTGGTGCTGCTGTTTCCACAGAGATCACTTGTGGACAACTTTCAGATTCACAGTTCTGATAAACTAAGATTATATGATAGTTCTGTTGCTCAAAATGAAGAAAATCTCTTTAGATCCACCCCCACTCGATATTCCATTATTAAATTAACAGCTTATATAAAAATATGACCATTTCCTAGCCCTCTATAAGCTCACCAACCATATTTTCAGTGTGTGGGATGTATTGGTAGCCTTTTTCTGTAACACTACTTTTAGCTAATGTTTACTTTTAAGTTTTTTTGTCTCTTCTGTTTATCAAGTTCTTTCTTTTTAGATTATTGTACTTGCTTCAGCAAGAAACCTCAAGCACAGAGTTGAAAACTGAATGTGCAGTGGTATTGGGAAGTCTTGCTATGGGTACTGAAAACAATGTTAAGTCTCTACTCGATTGCCATATTATCCCTGCCTTACTGCAAGGTATGTAAAGAAGTCATTTTTATACAAGTAAAAATTAGAATCAGTTTGCAGAGTTTTAAATATGAGTTGAAAGGATGAGTCTCAAATCTGTTTTCTATTAATAGGACTACTGTCCCCAGACCTGAAGTTCATTGAAGCTTGCCTCCGATGCCTGCGCACCATCTTCACCAGTCCCGTTACTCCAGAGGAACTACTGTATACAGTGAGTTTTAGGTGTTTTTGAATCATCAGTTACATTTTACTAACAGCATACTTCTAATTTATTGGGTTGGCCAAAAAGTGCCTTCAGTTTTTAAGTAAAAATGAAAGACACATTTTTCATTTTCACCAAGAACTTTATTGAACAACGTATTCACCCTTTTGTTCCACTACCTTCTGCCATTTTTCAGGCAGCTTCATAATTCCATCTTCCCAAAACTTTTTATCTTTTTGAGCAAAGAACTGTTCCAGGTGCCTTTTACAGTCTTCCAGGGAATTGAATTTCCATCAAGAGAATTTTGTAAAGATCTAAATAAATGGAAATCCGAAGGTGCAATGTCTGGTGAATACGGCCGATGAATCAGAGCTTCCCAGCCAAGCTGTAACAGTTTTTGCCTGGTCATCAAAGAAACATGCGGTCTTGCATTATCGTGATGGAAAATTATGCGTTTTCTGTTGACTAATTCTGGACGCTTTTCATCGAGTGCTGCTTTCAGTTGATCTAACTGTGAGCAGTACTTGTTGGAATTAATTGTTTGGTTTTCCGGAAGGAGCTCATAGTAGAGGACTCCCTTCCAATCCCACCATATGGACAACATCACCTTCTTTGGATGAAGACCGGCCTTTGGTGTGGTCGGTGGTGGTTCATTTCGCTTGCCCCACGATCTCTTCCATTGTACATTATTGCACAGTATCCACTTTTCATCGCCCACCACGATTTGTTTTAAAAACGGAACTTTTTCATTATGTTTCAGTAGAGAATCGCATGTGGAAATACGGTCAAGAAGGTTTTTTATCCTTAACTTATGTGGAACCCAAACATCAAAGCGGTGAACATAACCAAGCTGGTGCAAATGATTTTCAGCGCTTGATTTGGATATTTTGAGTATGTCGGCTACCTCCCACGTGGTATAACGTTTATTATTCTCATCCAATGTCTCGATTCGATCACTTTCAACTGGTCTACCCGACCGTGGAGCATCGTCCAACGAGAAATCTTCAGCACGAATTTTGCAAACCACTTTTGACATGTTCAATCAGTCACAGCACCTTCTCCGTACACCGCACAAATCTTTTTTTGCGTTTCAGTCGCATTTTTACCTTTCTTGAAATAATAAAACATAATATGCCAAAAATGTTGCTTTTTTTTCTTTCGTCTTCAATATTAAAATGGCTACACAAAAATTCACCAATTTTGATAATGTCTTTTTTTAAATGCACACTGATATGACAGCTGTCACATACAATCTAACAAAATTGTTTTGAATAGAGTTAAAGACAGCGAAGTGCTACTAGAGCCATCTTAACGGAAAAAACCGAACGAACCTTTTGGCCAACCCATGCTTAGCATCTCAAAACTGATCTTAACTGTGATAACTGTGTTGTAGAAAAGTCTCAAGAAGTGTTTGAAGTCTTGCTAATTTGCAAATATCAAACGTTCTAAGCTTTGTAAAGAAGTGAAAGATCGTCTCAGATCTTGAGGAATTTGTAAGCTGGTTTTTTTTTTTGGTTTTTGTAAAAAGACCCTTCTTAATTTCCTAATAGGTACAAATTAAGGAAGTATATTTAATGCACTCACTATATATAGGTTAAGTCCAGTAGAGTAGGCATTGTAGAGAAGGTAGAATTCGACCTGGTCTTGAATAATGGATAAGATTTCAAGAAGTGGAGAGAAAAGAAGCTGTTCTAGGAGACATCTGTGTAAGAGAGAATATGCAGCACAGTGGACAGAATAGTCTAATGCAGGAAGGGAATCCGTGTTCATTTCGGCTGGAGAGGTGAACCAGAAGCAGCTTGTTAGAGGCTTACTTACCAGGCTAGAATCAGAATACGCTTGAGAGAATCTAAAGATCTTTAGAGTCATTCAGTGGTTTTCAAAAACTTCAGGGATTATTAGGGGGTGTTTCTGTTTTTTTTTTTTTTCCTTTTTTTTTAAATTTATTTATTTATTTATTTATGGCTGTGTTGGGTCTTCGTTTCCGTGCAAGGGCCCTCTCCAGCTGTGGCAAGCAGGGGCCACCCTTCACTGCGGCGCGTGGGCCTCTCACCATCGCGGCCTCTCCTGTTGCGGAGCACAGGCTCCAGACGCGCAGGCTCAGCAATCGTGGCTCACGGGCCCAGCCGCTCTGCGGCATGTGGGATCCTCCCAGACCAGGGCTCGAACCCGTGTCCCTTGCATTGACAGGCAAACTCCAACCACTGCGCCACCAGGGAAGCCCTAGGGGGTGTTTTTATCTGTTGATTACTTGGGACTTTCTTAATAAAAATTATCCAGACTAGTATTTTTCAAACTCTTATCCACAGTCCACAGTAAGATTGATATTTTCCACTGCCATACTGTGTGTGTGTGGCAGAAAGGGGAGGGGGTGAGGGGTGGTGGAACATCCTGAGATAGTCTTCACAAAACAGTTCCATAAATCTGGTGCCTTCTGATTTCTGTTCTATCCTTTTTCATTTAAAAAAAATGCTGGTTGTGATTCTCTGAGCTGACACACAGAATGTCAGAGTTTCAAAGTGGACACATATGAATCAGAGATCTTGTCCAGAATCATGTTTTACAAGTATTTCAAGAATATAAGCAGTCACGAGGCATAGGCAAAGCAGGCAGGGAGAGGGAACATGCCACGTGCCTCCATAGTTTGTTTTTCCTACATTAGGCCCTTGCTCCTCTGGCTTGTAATGATGCATAAGGTCTGTGAGGTTTGTGGGTCACCTCACACAGCAGGGAGGCTCTAAATTATGAAACATCTCGATTTTATACCTCAGGGATTTGTGCAGCATTCTTCAGGGAGCCATGCCTCATAAATCCAAAGACTGTTTACTACACTGGTTCTCAAACTTGAGCGTGCACCAGAATTACCTGGAGAGCTCATTAAACACAGAATCCTGGACCCTACCTACAGAGTTTCTGATTCAGTGAGTGTGGGGTAGGGCCTGAGAATATGCATTTCTAACAAGTTTCCCAGTAACTTGAGATGCTACTGGTCCACGGACCACTCTTTGAGAACCAGTGGTTTACTGTAAGCACTTCTAAAATGGGGACATCCTCCTCAAAGCTTTCCACATAGAAGGGCTCTCCATCTGTTTTCCTGAAGGTCCAGTTGTCATGTTTACAAAGAAATTAAACCAATCACCCATCTTCTTTACCCTATAAGTTTCTCCCCAACCTCCAGCCCAGTAATGGGGGAGAAACTGATCCTGGTCAACTGATTTAGCTCCTTCCTCCTCTCTCTCTAAACTGATTTTGTGGCCCACTAACGGATCGTGGTGCATAATTTGGAGAACACTAGTCTACACAAACTTAACTTCTTTACATAAGAAAAATTAAGACAGGGATATTAACGTGACTTTCACAGAGAGAATACCTAAATTGTGAAACAATTTTATCCCTCAGAGACAGTGGAGAATCCATGAAAAGTGTTAGGTGGGACAATGACGGAGAGTAGTATTTAGGTGTAACTAACTGACATCTGTGAGTTGGATTGTGTAGAGGCCAGCTACCACGGCAACTCAGGCACTGAACTAAAGACAGCACAGTCCTGTTGAAGAGGGCAGGATGTCTAGTTTGCAATCCTGTTTATCAGATGGGTGACTTTGGGGAAATTATGTAACTGTTCTTTGCCTTGTTTATTCAACCATAAACTGCAGATATAGAACACAGTTGGCAGAAAGGACACAGGTGTGAAGAAATGGGATAGGGGCTGTTGTCACAGGAAAACGGAGGGATGAGAGAGCAATGGAGGAAAGGAATGAGGTGGAAGTAGTTTTAGGAGCCTAATAGAGGCTCTTCCTCTCAAGTGCTTCTTCTCTCTCAGCTGTTACCTACTTCCCTATCATCTGTCAATGGAACCACTGTCGTCGTTATTCCTGCCACCCCAACCCCGCATCTGTAAAATAGATGCGTACTTTACATTCTCATCTCTTCCCTTTTTTAAATGAATTTAGTAGCTGACTTTCTTTGAAATTTTCTGAGTGTTGTTTATTTTTTTCGTCCACGCCACGCCGCTTGCGGGATCTTAGTTCCCCGACCTGGGATCAAACCTGGGCCTATGGCAGTGAAAGCGCTGAGTCCTAACCCCTGGACCACCGGGGAATTCCCTCATTTTGTTTTTAAACTGCTTATGACAACACAGGGTTATACTAACAGGCAAGGGGAAAAGATTCTACTTGTAGGCATCAACAACCTTCTGTTTTCCTACTTAGCTTTTATGTATCTTGAGCATTCTTTTCTTTCTGAGGGAAACCCCAAATCTTGTTTATCCCAACAGTGGTATTCTGGTATTCTTTTAAGTTTCCTTCCTTGCCCTCTGTTGTCTTTTGTCAAAGGGTGGTCTGTGGACCAGCAACATCAGGTATCAGTTGGGAGCTTGTTAGAATGGAGAATCTTAAGTCCTACTCCAAACCTAGAGCATCAGAATCTGTATATACAGAATGTCCCCTGGGAACATACACGCAATGCACATTCATATTTGAGAATTATTGCTACAGGACTTGTGACAGCATTGACTAGGGGGCTTGAGCTAAGTCTCCTTTTCCATCTGTGGTTCAAGCCAAATATTATTTCAACGTTTAATTCTTTTTGCACTCAAGAAAGAGGAGATTTTTGGAGAGCCCTGCAGCAGGTTGGGTGGATTCTTCTGTCTTGTCCTATACCATCATGTATGTTGTGAAGTGTCAGTAGTAGGCAGAGAGTGTGCTATAAGTGAGAAGTTGCTATGATATAAATTGTGAAGACTGAAATTAGCTAACTACAGTTGTTATGAGTGTTAACCTGTTGCTGATACTTACCAGAACATCTCAGAGATCAAAATTGTCAACTTTTATTTTAATACAGTAATTCCTCCTTATAAGCAATACATTATTACATACCTTATTAATATGTCACATTTTGGTTTCAGAATAGGTTTATGTCAAGTCTTATTGAAATGATTTTGTTTTATTGTGGAGATGTAGGCTGTTTATGGGAGAGAAATTGAGAATTTCCTGTTCTTGTATTTTGTTGTCAAGGATGAACATCGAAGCCCCTTTCCTTGTCCTTTGCCCAGACAGTTTTGATTGCCGTGTTGCTTTTGTGTTGTGTTCCTTAAAGAGACTTGATTTACTGTCATTAAGATAAGAGGCTTACATATGTATCTGCTCGTGGAAATCATTTGTTAGAGATACTCACTGTGTTTGAGTTTCTTGTTGCTGTGCTCTTCTTCCCTTTGACTCCAGGATGCCACAGTGATACCGCATCTCATGGCGCTGCTTAGCAGGTCCCGCTATACCCAGGAGTACATCTGTCAGATCTTCTCACACTGCTGTAAAGTAAGAACCAGAACAAATGTTCTCTATAATATAAAATCTTGCATGTCCTCAGGAGATGTGCCTTCTGTGTGTATCCTCCTGTAGCTAATCTATACACATATAAGCAGACGTATGTATGTATTTTCCCCTCTTTTTTTTTTTTTTGACACAAATGGTAGCATACCATACATACTGTTCTGCACCTTGCATTTTTCATTAACATCTTGAAGGATATTCCATATCAGTACATAAGGAGTTTCCTCATTCTTTTTTTCTTAAACAGTTGAAGAGTATTTTATTGTATAGATGTCAATAATTTATTCAACCAGTCCTCTATTGTTGGGCATTTAGCTTGTTTCCAATCTTATTTCACAGCAGTGATGCAGCAAATACCCTGTATGTAAGACATTTTATAAGAAACAGAATTGCTGAGTCAAAGAGTGTGTGCATGTGTAATTTTACCACATGTTGTCTTATATGGAGGTTATACAATTTTATACTCCTACCAGCAGTATATGCTCATGACTGTTTTCCCACACCTTCAGTTTCCACATCGTTGGAAATTGTTTTAAGTGACCTCTTATAAGGAGAACTAAGAGAGATTCTTCTCTCCTCTTTGTTGAGAGGAGTTTCAGTTATTAAAAGAGCCTGAACCTAAACTGAAGAGTGCTCTGCAGTGCTATTTATTTTGCTTCATAGTTTACATATTGAGTGTACTCTTTTGATAACCATAATTTGCTAACTTTTAACCAAGTCATTGTTTATCTTCTGATAAGTTTTTCAGGACAGCATTACTTACCTACTTATCACTTATAATGCAAATATAAAATGAAGAGTTTGGGGAACTATAGGAAAGAAGGAAAGGTGAACAACTGCATACTAAACTAAGAAGATCACAGATCTATGCTATTTTAGGACAGTTTCCCAAATATAAATTAAATCAGTTGCTTTCAGAAAAAGTAACTATAGATTATAACTAACTACAGATTATAACTTAAAACCCCTCCCAAATCCTAGCTGTCATAGCCTATTCTATTCTATATAAGACATTTAGAATTTAAGATTTTTGTCAAGTCTCTGAAGTTTCTCTTCCTGGATTGCTTTGTGAGCATGTAAGCCAACTCACAGGACCAGGGATGTCAATTCCTGAATCTCTTGAGGTGGGCAAAGAAAAGCTTTGAGAAAACAATTTCCAACATTAAATGATGTCTTATAGCCAACCCTGGTAGATAGGTGGAGAAGGATACTCCAGAACTATATGCCTCATTACAGATCTTTCAGCATCTAGATGCAAGTGCTTGAGAGCACGGCATCTACTAGTCATAATCACAGTAATCCCAAAAGGACACTGAAAATTGGACCTGGAGGTATAACTACTACATGTCAAATTATGAGAAGTTTGAATAATCCTATTCCTGAAGTTACCCAAATAGTTTTTAGAATTGCTCTTCAGAAACTTCTCAGTGCTTTTAGGCTTGCTCATCTGAAACTTCTCAATGCTGTTTTAGCTGAAATCATAGATAACGGAATACTGTTAAATCACTAGTTCTTTTGCTGGAGAGAAACTTATGCTGAACAAGAATTTACAGGCACCCTCATGCCACTAACAGAACTGAAGAAAATTAAAAACCTGAACTCAGCTTTCTTTTAGCCTGATAATTAGCATTTGCCATGGTAATTAGATGACCCAATTTAAGTAGTCTGAGATATAACTAGACCTCAGGAAACATTATAGCATGTATAAACCCAGTGACAATAGTAATAGTCTAAAATACAGTATTAATTTCCCTACTGATACACTAACAACATGTATCTTTGAAAACAACTGGTCTGATGATCTCTGTATTGTCATTAATTATAAAAACCTTTTATTTTCATTTTGTTTATGAAAACAATAAATAAAAGTCATAGTAGCATTTTAAGACTCATTTACAAATTTTCATATACTAGTATCAATATTAAATAAATTTACATACTTTGGGCAGGGGAGACAGAAAAAGAGATTTCTAAAGCATTTGTGTTATAAGCTAATCATAGTTATATTTTTGAAATTCTCTCCCTGATTTATTAAGGAGCAAAAAAAGGCTAGTAATAATATTAATTGGAATTCTAACTTCTACATTGTTGCCACTTAAGCAGTGACTCAGATTTCGAGACCTATCTTTTGGGGTTTAGGATCATGAGGGCTTATGTGCTTCCCACCCTGAGAGGCTGTTTCACTAACTCCAGGTTCATGCAGGTTGATTTGGAGAGACTAAAGAGAAACTTGATAATGGAATAATAGTTCCTCCTCTTTAGTTGGTTCAGTCACTAATTCCTTCCTTGCAGTTGTTTTTACACAATCCTATCTATGACCATAGAGAGGAGGAAGAGCTTCGTTTGTAACAAATATTTGCTGCAATTTGGGCAAAGAATGTGAGGGATTAAAAAGTACAATATCCTGTAAGTGGTGGGAAACAGTTACATACAGAGAATTGCACTGTGCTTCACCATCATTTATAAATATAACTCCAAGACTGGAAACCATCTGAATGTCTAACTGTAGGATACTAGTTAAAGTATGGGACATTTGTACAATGGATTAAGGCCAAAAAAGAAATGAGAAAGCTCTTTATGTACTGATATGAGTGATCACTGAGATGTATTATAAAGGAAATAAAAGGTTTAGAGCCATGCATATATATACTTATATATGTATGTATAGTATATATATAGTATTTATATGTAGTATTTTATATATTATATATATATATAAATATAAATATATAGTATTATCCTACCATTTGTGTTAAAATAGGGGGAAGGAATATACTTGTGTATTATTCTTTGTCTTGAAGAATATAAAATAATCTATTAGTATTAGGTCACCTCAAATCAGGAGAATGGATTGGCTGAAGACAGTGGAAGAACAGTGAGGTACAAGGGGGTAGAGGCAGCCCCCTGCCTACTTAGCTGTTCTGCTAAACATAGCCTGTATATAAATCAGGGTGTTAAAATTTATAAGGAAGGCAAAAAAACCTTAGTCAAGGCTAATTGAGGCTTATCTTCATAACTTATTCTAGTTACCTACTTGTGGTAGAAAAAATGGGTCAGATTCCGAGGAGACCCTTCTTTTCCTTGGCTCCCCCTTTGTAGTCTCCACCACTACCCTTATAATGAATAAGCCAGAGACTCCTACGTTTCAAATGAGTCAATTAATAGTGAGGCATTAGAAAGTACCAAAAATACGTGATGGGGGTTTGCTTGAGTAAACTGTGGAATATTATATAGTGATTTAAAATAAGGGGCTTCCCTGGTGGCGCAGTGGTTGGGAGTCTGCCTGCCAATGCAGGGGACACGGGTTCGAGCCCTGGTCTGGGAAGATCTCACATGCCGCAGAGCAACTGGGCCCGTGAGCCACAATTGCTGAGCCTGCGCGTCTGGAGCCTGTGCTCCGCAACGAGAGAGGCCGCAATAGTGAGAGGCCTGCGCACCGCGATGAAGAGTGGCCCGCGCTTGCCGCAACTAGAGAAAGCGCTCGCACAGAAACGAAGACCCAACACAGCCATAAATAAATAAATAAATAAATAAATAAATACATTTAAAAAATAAGAAATTAGAAGTTAGAAAATGTATAGAATCAATTATACTTCAATTTTTAAGATGTATGTAAATTAAGAGAGAAATTGCTGAAGTGTTTTTTTTTTTAAGGGCTCTTTTAAAAAATGTTTGTTTGTTTATTTATTTAGGCTGCACCGGGTCTTAGTTGCGGCAGGCAGGATCTTTAGTTGTGGCATGAGGACTTGTTAATTGCTGCATGTGAACTCTTAGTTTTGGCATGCACGTGGGATCTAGTTCCCTGACTAGGGATCGAACCCGGGCCCCCTGCATTGGGAGCACAGAGTCTTACCCACGGGACCACCAGGGAAGTCCCTAAAGGGCTCTTAATAGTATGTAAAATGTTTAGGGGATTGTTGCCTATAAAATAGAGTATGGCTCTTTTATTATTCAGAAGTATGAATGCTAATCTTCCCACTTCAAATGATGGATATTTTGGTCCGAGAAAGAATGAGCATCTGCAAGACAGTTGTAACTTGGCTAAATAGTGAGTTGGAGAAGTTGGTTTGAGAGCTTTTTTTCTGGACTAGGAACTGGTTTCCTCTGGTGAACCCAAATAGGTAACCTACCTTTCAGTGCTACACTTTTCTCTCCTAAATTATGATAAGCATGAAATACCATCCTTGCCTTGGCTTTAATTGACTTTTCATTATTTGAGTGAATGGGTGGGACATAAAAGAAGTGAATTAAGTACTGGCAATTTCAAAGCCTTGCATTAATCTTTAGCTTGTGCCATTTTGAAGATCTTAAGTAAATTGATTAGTAGAAAACAGAGTTGGTAAAAAATAAAATACCTGAATTTTCCTATTACTTCACTTTCTTACTCTAAGAAGTGATAATTTTAAGAGAAGTGAGAGAGAAAGAGAACTAAAACATGTTTACTTCTCAGTTATGCAGTGCTGTGTTTCCTACCATCCACTGCTCCAACCTCCCAGATGTGTTGAGGTAGCTTAGGATCTGGTCCAGTTTCTCTGTAATTAATTAGTTTTAGAGTTCCCCTGGCTAGGTCATCAGCCTTAAGTTGTAAGAATGACTACACTGTCTCCTGTGGGCATAGGGTAAGGGTGTGCACATGAAATGCAGAATTTGGAGTGCTTTTGTTGCTGTAATGGTGTGAGGGCCTATGCCAGGATAGCTTCTGTGCCCCCTTCCTTATTTGGGGAGGTAAGGAGGCAGCGGTTCTATGGAACTGAGATGAGAGGTAAGATATAACAGCCCTTTGCAGGACTGAAAACAGTGTCTATCCTGCTTTTTGGGAATGGGTTTATACAGGAGAAGGGTAACTAAAAATTCTACATTGTAGTGAATGTGGTTTTCTCCATTTAAGTAAATGTTTTATTGGAATGAATCATTACTCTTCTTAATGTATTATTATATTCTCTTTTCTTACAGGGTCCAGATCATCAAACAATTTTATTTAATCATGGTGCAGTTCAGAATATTGCTCACCTACTAACCTCAGTATCTTACAAAGTAAGATGTTAAAAATTATGGCCAGACTTTTATACTTTATTTTGGGTTTCTAGAGTCTTGGTCTGGAAAGAAGCACACATGTTTTGTTGTTTCTTTGGTAGATATTGTGATCAAGAATAGTATTTTATCAGTAAAATGTTATGGGGCATTGTTTTACCTGTAGAGAGAGTGCACTTAAAAAAAAATCTACCTTGCCTTTCCTTTTTTTTTTTTTTCTTCAGGATATGATTGTGGTATGAGTTCCTATTGATTTTTACCTGTGATCATTAGTAGTCTCTTCTGGTATGGTGTCAGTGCCAAAGTTGCATGTGAGGTCATGCCTTGAAGTATGTAGGAGCAATGGCTTGCTATAACAGGAAAGACCTTGGATTTCCTATTTGAAACCTTTATTTAGCCACACTGACTCAAACTTACAGCATATACCCACATATACATCAACATTTAAAATGTGTTCTGTTTTGTATTTTGAGTTAAAAAGTCAAGGGTTTTCAGTTGTGTTAATTAAATTTCTTTACTATCTTTTATATATAGGTAAGCAGTGTCATGATATACTATCAGGCCTTTAGTTAAAACTTTGGTCATTTCATTATTGTCCAACTGGTAAGTTGTAGCAAATATTGGGACACTGTCTTTATTGTGTCACATTAGAACTAAATATGCTAGGAATTTCCTGTAAAGCAGAGAAGCTGTCATTTTTGTCCTCTATCCATTTGCACTGATCCTAGTCTGCTCTTTTTGTCCTTAGCTTTTTTACAGGTCTGGCCTGCTAGTATGTACGTTTTCCCTACCTCAGACATCCAAAGTTAGATCTTGGTGAAGATCTCACAAGAATAGGAATGGGGAATGGAACCAGCTTGAAACTAGCCAGAGGCAAGGGAAGGACATATATACTGAGAGCTGCTTCCTCTGCTCTGTACCGTGTGTAGGCTGAGACCAGTCAGCACTTGTATGTCAAGAAACAGTTGCTGGGGTGGCGATTTACTGTTCTTGTTCTTCTCCATCCTCTAGCTTCATTAACTCCCCCAGTTCTTCATTTCTTTCTTTTCTTTTCCACACTAGACTTCCTTATCTACTGTGGCAAGTTACAGGTTGTAGAAGGAAAAAGGTTTTGGTAACATTACCCTTGCCAAGGTTTGCTCCACTGTCAGACTGTCATGAACATACTCTAGGTTCCACCTGTAGGCATGTGCTTGTGCTGCAGAGCATTGCCCAAGTGAGGGACAGAGCTTCTTCACACCTCAGCTACCTATCCTGCCAATCTCAGGCTCCACAGAAGAACATCATATATAGACTCAGGCTTGGAAGTGAGGATTAGGTCATCTGGTGAAAGCTGAACGGAAAGAATGAAAAATAGCAGCTCTCATAGGAGCTCCTGCAAATTATAAAATATGTTGTATGTGGTCAAGAGTTTGAGCCCTTGGTGTCATCCCAGACCAGTTACCTAGTTTTGCGGTATAGTAACATAATTCATAAGTATTTCTAAAGTTAAATTAGTTTAGTCCTTTTCGAACTTTTATCATAACTTTCTTTCCTCTCGTGTTCTCCTCCCCCACTCCCCATCTCCATCCCATACACGACTACAAGAGTACTCTTTTTTTTTTTTTGGTCTTCTCTTCAGTTCTCTGGTTTGTAATTTGGGAAGAAGAAATGTCCCACTTGAAAGGCAATTAGTAATTGTTATTAAGTTCCCTTTGCCTTACCAGCATTGTATTTTTTACAGCGTTCTTTTAAATTTGAATAGGGATTTATCTAGTTCCATTTTAGTTGCTACTTCCTCCCTGTTTTTTCTTATTTCAAAATTAATTTTAACTTACTGTACTCTTCAGATATACAGGTCTTATTTTTATTCCCTTGACTCCTTCCTTTAGTACTTTAGGCAGATTTAAATAGATATTTCTTCAGAAGAGTTTAGATTCTGAGACATTAAAATTCATATTTGCAAAATTAAAATAAATGCTTTGTTTGTTCGTTTATTTTTACAGGTTCGAATGCAGGCACTGAAATGCTTCTCAGTTTTAGCTTTTGAAAACCCCCAGGTATCGATGACCCTGGTAAATGGTAGGCTGGAACTTTCAGTGGCACCTACACAATTTAATTTATGAACTTTGTAGATTTAAAGAATTCCTTAATCCTTGTTGTTTGTTTTATTTCTAGTTTTGGTTGATGGAGAATTGTTACCACAAATTTTTGTGAAGATGTTACAGAGGGATAAGCCCATTGAAATGCAGCTCACATCAGCAAAATGGTAAAGGTCAAGACAATGTGGGAAGAAAGACAGTGCTTTATCAATTTAGAGTATTTTTGGACAGCCTAATGAGCTCACTTTCAATCCCCATCTTGTTTTGGGATTTTGAAATTTGAAAGTCATGGGATTATCTCATATCTTCTTAAATAGATGTGAGTTTTATACTCAGTTTACTACTAGTAGCATGCAGAACAAGAACTCTCTTATAACATCTAAGACTACCTACAGAAAATTACTTCATTACATTCCCTTCTCCTTGTATTTCAGTTGAAATAACACAGAATTAGATCAGATTTAACCAACACATATTATGCTAAGTATCATGTCAGGAAAACATAAAGATACAGAAATAGTGAGGATTAGTTGAAGTTGATAACCAAGGCATGATTTCAGAGAATGTGACTTCCTCATCTTTGGAAAAACAAAACAAAGATTCCTCATAGAGGTGTGACCATTTATAAGATAGTTATGTAATGTTCTTATTAGCACAGTTCCTGGCTCATGTAAGCATTCAGTACATGTTAATTCTGTAATTATCAATACATTACCAGATAGGTTTAACACCTGTTATGTAGGGTTCTGTGCTAAGTGAATGGTTTAGTTTCAGTATTTAAGAAGCTGTGGCTCTCTAATATTTTGGCCAGAATGAGGAATTTTCAGTGAATCACTCCTGCATCATGAATTGTTTTCTGTTTGTTTATATGATTTGTATTTTTTGTTTGTCCGCTTTTTTGTCTTCAAAACTGAGCATTTGCCTTTTTGTTAGTAAGGTAATACTCTCATGGAACTGGTTTCAAAAAACAATGTAGTAACAAATCTTAAGATAATGATAACAGCTATAAAGAGTTCATCGCCTACAGTATAAGTACGGAGTTTTACTGACTTGTTTATAACTTTCCCTAGAAGCCAGAACATGGGGTATTTTCGGTTTTTTCCCTTCAGCTTACCAAAGGAATCTAATTCAAAAAGGAAATCCATTAATTTAAGTTTCTTAATTGCTTAATGTTCAGCACTTGCTTAGAGAGTAGAAAGTAATTGTATTCTTATTCACGGCCAGATATAATTGTGAAGGTGAATTGTTTTTCAGTAGAGCCAAATCACTAATTAATTGTCAAAGACACTACTGGTAACCTCTGACTAGTTAGTTAATATCTTAGGGATAGCTATAAGTGTTACAAGTTAAATGCTTCTTCTGTGATACTTCTACCACTGCTATTGGAGTTGAAATATCCCAACTTAACTTCATTTAAATTTAGATACTTTGTTAACTTTATATTTTATTTTAAATTTTTTTCCTTTTTATTATGGAAAATTTCAAACAAAAGTATAGAGAAAAGTATAGAGAACTCCAGTGTGCCCAGCACCTTGCTTTATCGTTTACCCATTCATTCGGCCATTTATTTTTAAAACAATTTTGTACGTATTTTAAAAAACTTCTGGCTTACTGTCTGCCTATATCGGATAGTTTTCTTTGACTATTTAATTAACAGAATCTCAGATAAGGGAGTGTCAAAACCTTCTCCCTCAAGATAAGTAAGAGTAGTTGTCTTTTTTTTCCCCATAATATCTTAAAGGCAAGTAGGTCGTCGTTTTTTTTAAAGCTTTAAAACACAAGCAAAAACTTACTTTCTGCCATCTTATTCCAGTTTAACTTACATGTGTAGAGCTGGAGCAATTCGGACAGATGACAACTGTATTGTATTAAAGGTGAGCGAATTAATTCTTTCTAAAAACATGTGAAAATTATCCAGTCATATAAGTGTTGAATATAAATATTTGTATTCCTATTTCTTTTTACACATTTATCACTATGGTATGTGTGCACAGCATGAAATAATATTAAAACACCATGCTTTTCAGTGGGATGACATGCAGTTTTAAAAAATTGGTTTTAGATATGTTTTGAAAGTCAAAGTAAATCTTTCCTTGTCAAACCTTTTTCACTTTTATGGTAATTAGAAGGATATAAAAATTATAAAAATGTGTAAAATTCAGGTTAAATAGAAAATACATTTTAGTCCTTGGTTTTCATTAAGTTTGCAACACAGTTTTGTAGGCAAGCAGTTCACTAACTCTATAAGGACTTTATTTCACCCACATGGCAGATAATCAAAAGGCATAATGAGAAAGAATAAGTAAATAACACATGAAAGCAATCATCATTATTGTGGTGTGTGTCAGATGCAACTAGAACTCAGAAAAGCCCAGATAAAAGACTAGCCCTAAAAGTCCTAAGACCTGGATTCTGGTTTTAGCACTTCCACCACTGACTGGGTCGGTAGCCTCGGGCACATCCCTTATTCTTGTGGTGCCTCAGACTCCTAATTATGAAAATGGAAGCAATAATTCCTGCTCATCTATCCCAAAGGGTTATTGAGAATAACAATATATTAAATACATTAAACAGCTTTTAGTTATAAAGAACAGAACAACTGTAAGTAAATTGATAGTGTGTCACTTTGTGAATGTGAGATCTCATTATCAGTGTTCAAAATGAACCCAAGGATAGAAGAACATTAAGAAGATTAATGTTTCCTTTAGTCTTTGGTGAAGCAAGACAATTTAATGAGATCTGAGGACCCCCTAAGTAAATAGCACTGCACAGAGTGCTAAGGGCTTCCATGCCCTTCCTTAACTGCTCTACCCCTCCTTTTCTTTCTCACTGGTAAACTAGGTTAATAGTATCTTCTTTGTGTAGTAGTTGTGAGCATTAAATTCAATAATCCATGAATTTATGGTATTGATAAATGTTGGTAGCTGTTCCAAGGAAAATAAGAATAGGCTTTCTTCTTGGAAGCCTAGAGTCGTATTTAAAAGATGGAACCAGCCTGATAAGAAGTCAACAGTGAACAATAAAGTGCTAAACTCTGTGGTCAAGCTGTAATAGGAACTTAGAAAAGAACAAAGCATAGTTGACTGCGGTTGTAGAGGAAGTCTTTCTGTAATTCTGATGTTTCAGTTTCTATTTCCACATTATCCTTTAAAGTTGATTCATCAGCCTTAGAAATATAAACATGGGATATTTTTATTGAGAACCTAATGTAGATAAATTACCAAGACCAGTGCCAAGGTTTTTGAAGGACCTCAGAAGTAAAATTGGACTAGTAGATAGCACAGTCATTCCAGGGAGTTCTCTGGAGAACTCAGGAACTATGATTGATGCATTTCACTTGGATTATAGGAGAACTGGTAGAATCTGACTAATGGGAAGATCACTGAGTTTTTAAAGCTGTATTTTGTTTTTGCAACTGTAAGTATTAAACTCTAAACAAAAAGGAAAAGATAGCATACTTTTTCTAAGGCAAAATCGTTCCTAATTTAACTGCTGGATGTATTTTAGGTAAATAAATACATAGACAGGGCAGGAGCATCAGAAATGATTTATTAAGGATTCTTAAATGTCTTTTGTAAGGTTTTACAATAAAGCTTCAGTCTTACCAATCACAAAAGCCTAATTAGACTTTATATTAATGTGCTTTGAATATATGGGAGTTTAGTGTGCCAGTGTAAATGATTAATATGCACTGAATTTTGTGTGTTTTTACATTCCAAAAAAAAACTTTTATTCTCTGAAAGTCTTTATTGAAACATTTGATCACAAACATGACTCCCAGTAAAAACTGTTGGGTTGATATAGTTACTATATGATCTCCATCATGCTTTTGCGTTTACCAAAAAGCAAATAATTAATATCACTACCTTCCAGACATTGCCTTGTTTGGTTCGAATGTGCAGTAAGGAGAGGTTACTAGAGGAGAGAGTTGAAGGAGCTGAGACACTCGCCTATCTGATTGAACCAGATGTTGAGCTACAGAGAATTGCTAGCATTACTGATCACCTCATTGCCATGCTTGCTGATTATTTCAAGTATCCCAGCTCTGTGAGTGCCATCACTGATATTAAAAGGGTATGTTCTCTTTTCCTTTTCAGCAGCTCAAGAGAGGGATTTTTAAAAGGATTTTCTTACTGTTCACCACTTTTGAACCAATTGATAATTAACAGTTCAGAGCCCTTTTAAATAAAGAAATCTTTTAGTAACATAGATGATGTCACTTTGAGTTTTTGAATCCAGTTTGTTTCATGTTTATTGTCAGAAATTTTTTAGTAAGGAGATAATCAGAAAATTGCATCCCAAATTCCCAGCTAACCCCAAAATAGTGGGGTCTCTAAGCTGGTTATTGACATTATATCAACATCATCTAATGCTATTGAAAGTCCCAGAATCAGCTTTGTCACTATATTCTCATTCTTTAGGACAAGGGTAATCTTTTGTTCCAGGCAACTGAGTGGCTTTATTTTACTCTCCGCCACTGTCTTTTTCTTTTGCTACCTTTTCTTCTAATTTTTGCCATCTCTTCTTTCTTTTCTGCAGTTTCATACTGTGCTTTGGGCCTGCTAGTGACAGCTAAAGCACCATCTAACCTCTAGTTTGAGACCATCAAGGACCAAATTGTGCTAACTTTTTCTCAAACTATAAGTTCCTCAGAATAGGTAGATATTCTTTTTGGCTTTGTTTTTCTCAACGTGTTTGTCATATCCACTTCTCTAAGCATGAGAGATAAATATTCTGTTAGAGAAAGTTTATTTAAGGAGGTCATGGTAGAGAGAGCATTGCCTCCTAAATAGTAACCAGTACTGTTTCACAAATGTGACTGTATTTTTGATGCCACTGGTCCCAGTGGTAAATTTTTTTAAACTATTCTCTTGACCTCTCCCATGCCCCTGAGTTCCAAAAAACTTCATCCGGTAGGCAACTGTTCATTTGGCATTTAACACTGAAAATAAAACAAACTATTAAGGGTATAACTTTTCTCTGTCTCAGAAAGGGCCTAAAATAACTTCCATTGATATTTGTATTAATGTACACTGCCCTTTATGTATTAAAGTTACGTGCCTGCTCTTCCTTCAGTAGTATTGTTTTTCTAGTATAAGTGATAGGTTATATTGAAGCAGCTGCCTTGTCTGTTTTCCCTCTGGCTGCTTGCTCACTGACACAGTAACTCAAAGTACAAAGACATATGAGCAAGTCCTAACTACAGCCTCATGAACACCCTTAGCTGACCATCGCAGCAAGGCAAATAGAACACTTTGATGGACATGAGAGTGAGGAAACATAGTTACAAGAACGTCTAGCTTACACATGTGCAAAACATTTAACTAGTATCTAGAAGATTATCCCTTTTCTTAGGGTTTTTCCATTTTATTTCCATCACAGTAAAACTGGAATAATAATAACTTTTTTTTAAATCTCCTAAACTTGAATATTAGTTTGTTTTGTCGTCTTTATTTTTGATGATGGATTATCCAGTGGTTTCTGACATACAAGTATAGGTACTAGACCCATAAGAGAGACTTTTTTACATGTTAATAAATGTGTGATTTTCATGGTATTTTAGTCCAAGTCAGTATTCTAATAAATGTTATGACTGGAAAGTAGTTAAGACATAAGAATAGATATTTTAGAACTTACACATCAAAATGAGTGTCGTATATTGGGAGGTTCCTCCCATAACCCATCAGTACCTGCTTTGATCAAAATATTTGGGAGCTACTCTTAAGAACTGCCTTCAGAACCACCCCAACTGAGTTTTAGTTTTTTACTGTGGAGTTTTTGTTGTTGTTGTTACTCTAAATGATGTTACCCAGTTGGATTTCCCCCTCTTCACACACCAGTGACAGTTAACTTAAAACTCTCTTAGTCGATGAAAATATGTTATTATTGTCAGGGTTTTCTTGCTAGTGTGCCATTCAGTTCTTTAGGAGTGTTCAAAAGAGGGTCTCAGAATATTATGAACAACACCTACATCTTTGCATAAGGGTGAACCTTTCCAAGGCAACTCATTTGGAAAAAGTTGTAATCATTTGGATAAGTTATATCTCTTAGTTATAAAATTATTTACTTTACTGATATGCCTTATATATTTACTGGTTCATATTTAGTCACTGAAAGTGTCCTGAGAACACGCTTCTCTTTTATTTTTATGGTAGTTTGGTGATAAATCAGGTATATGGAAGAATTGATAACTGAGAAAGCCAGTTATGCATATGAAAAGATAGCATTAATTGTTTCTTACCAGTAATAATTTTAATAAATTTATCCCAAAAAAGCCCCCTGAACATAATTCTCAGATAGCTGTAATAGACAGGTAGCAATGATTACCATGGTCTGTTGTTTATTTAGCATTTTTACAAAGGTTTTCCTGCTTCTAAAAGCTTTTTAAATGCTGAAATTTGGTTAACACTATTAATGTTTGGGAAAACCTTCTAAAGATACTGTTGCAGCAGCACTCAAGTTATCAGCTGTATTCCAGGTTAGAAAGGCCTGAGTGTGCCATTTTTTTTGTTTTTTGTTTTAATTTAATTAATTAATTAATTAATTAGTTGCAGCATGTGGGATCTAGTGCCCTGACCAGGGATCGAACCCAGGCCCCCTGCATTGAGAGTGTGGAGTCTTAGCCACTGGACCACCAGGGAAGTCCCTGTGCCATGTTTTTGAGAGCATTTCAAAGAGTTGGTGGGAAATTCCCTGGTGGTCCAGTGGTTAGGATTCTGCGCTTCCACTGCAGGGGACATGGGGTCGATCCCTGGTTGGGAAGCTAAGATCTCGTGTGCCACGTGGCACAGCCAAAAAAAAAAAAGAGCTGGTGCAAGCAAGTAACAGTGCCACTAAAGCTGCCATCTAGCAACACTGAATTTTTAAGGCTCAAAGGTTCACAAAGGTTTTTCATATACCGGTGTCACATTTTAGACAGAAGCAGACTGCAAGAATTCCAGGTCATGTTGACACAGACACAGCAAGGTCTCAGTCATATGTGAGCAGAAACCCAAAATAACCAGCACTGATAACGTTAATAGTTGTTAAAACATATTTTTCCTTCAACTCTACTTTATTAGTTTTATTGAAAATTTAATTTGTGGACTGGGTTGGAACATATCTTTTTTTCCCTCCCATAGCTTGATCATGACTTAAAGCATGCTCACGAACTTCGCCAGGCTGCATTCAAGCTCTATGCCTCTCTCGGAGCAAACGATGAAGACATCCGGAAGAAGGTGAGTCTGGGAGAGGGGCGTCCCCCAGTCCTGACAGCCAGCAGGCAGGGAGTGACGTCAACCTGAAAGTCGTGGTGAAGAGCACTAACAGTGACTGTTTGAATATAATAAAACAGAGTGACTAAAGGCATAAATGAAGAATGAATGGGACCCGGATTTGGGGGGTTGTTTGTTTGTTTTTAGAACATAGAGTGGCATGGCCGTGCTGGAATGACAAATAACTGGCGTGCTTTTTTGTGTCATTAATATGGATTATTGTGTTGCACATTTTTGCATGTGTTCTGATAAAAATCAATTCTAGCACTGTGAAGCTTCAGACACCTTGAAAGACCTAACACTAGAATTGTAAATGTTATTTATGGAAATACTTTCCAATGCCATTGAGAAATTCAAATCTCTATTGTATATTGTTCTTTGATATGTGGCTTAGTTATGTTTTGATTTTTTTTTTGCTACTGTGCAAGTTCGATGTGAATAAAATCTTTGTGGAATAATGATTTTATGTTTAGTGAGTGGTCATCTGAATTTTCCAGCTCCCAAAAAATGTGTCACTGCTATAGCACCTTATGTTATTACAGCCTAGTCCAACACTGAGCTCATGTTCTTTATGAGGATAGTTCTAAGCAGGGAGTAAAGTATTGTGGTAAGCTCTGATCTGGCTCCCTCCACAAACCAAAAGCCTGGAGCTTACTACTCAAAAAAAAACCATGTATAATCTAATAAATTATAAACAAGGCTTTTAGGAACATCGTAAATTAATTCATATGTTCTGTCTTGATGAGCCATAGCAGAGAGAGCACATTGTGCATTATTTACTGAATGTGGCAGTTTACTAAATCTCCCCATCTTGCATTGGTATTTTAAGGAGCCCTGTGAGAGAAATCACAAGGTATTGGGGCTTTAACATGATTTAGAGAAGTACTTTGGGCTTGTAGAAAGAGAAGTATGGAATTAACTGTAGGTTTATTGAAATAAATTGTACCATTCTTGGAGAAAATTGAAATTAATAGCAGTAAGATCTGTAAGATCAGATATGTAAGTAGCTTTGCTTTAAAATCAGTTCAGAAAACACAACTAAGCTGAATGTTTTCCATGTACCTCAATTTAGTTCCGTTAACAAGATGTTTTTGACTTGAAGTGTTCTAGTAAATATCTATGAAAATCCTTTTTGACACCTCTAAGCTTTCATTTGTAAACTGTTACTTCAAGGCAAACATACTAGTGATATGATTTTACCTATGTCTAATCATGATTTATGAATGTTGTTGTTCATATATTTCATTCAGTTTAGGTACCTGGTATACTGCAAGGGAAGAGGCTTTTATGGCAATTCATATAGATAAAATATTTTTTTAAAATTGACATGGACTGTATAACTTAAACCATCCCAAAACAAATCATTATGTATTTATCAGGGCCCAATGGAAAGAGGAGAGGTATTTTACCCAGTCTTTTAGCTGAAGAAGGCCATGCCATGGACTGAAAGGGAGATAGATAGATGGACCATAATGGGGGGAAATAGGATGTCCATTTGTACTTCTTTGTACTTTTTTGTTAATAAACTATTGTTTTGGAATTAATGACTTTAATTTGTGATATCGTGTTCTAGAAATACAACGTAACAGTCTGATGATCGGTAGTTTATTAAAACTTGTATTTATAATGTGTATAATTTCCTGGTAAGGCTAATCCTGATAATTTCTGTAGAAAGATAACAAATAAAGAATAAGTTATAATTATTATAGTTTTTTTTGTGTGCTGAAGAAAAGATACTATAGTATGCCTGTGTAATGGGGATTATATAGAGTTTTTAGGAACATTTAATTTCTGGGAAATCAAGTGAATAATTTATAGTTCATAGCAACTACTGAAGAGAGAAATTGTAAATTGGAAAATATAAAGTAATTTTGTGATAAAATCTGCATGAAAACGGTTCTTAGGAGTGGAGAATTTTTATTTTCAGTGTATAAAAATGATAAATGTTAACTCTTCCTTTGAATGCGTTTATTTCTATTCTATTTTTGTTGAAATAATTATTTGGATAGATTTTTATTTACTTTCTCCATGAAATATTTATTTACCTTTTACACTTCTGCCTTAACTTTGATTGTATTTCTGTTTTTGGTGTAGATTCTTGAAGTACAATGTTTATTATTGTTTTATTTTTTAATGCAATTTTTATACTTGCCAAGATGGAATTTCAGTTTACTGAGTTGATGAGTGGACAATCTCTGAAAGAAATTTCAAAGCCTGTAGACCTATTTCCACCCCCATCCCTCACCCCACCCCCCAGCCAAACAGAAGGCTTATTTATTCCAGGATAAAAGTATGAAATGTTCAGTTGGTCTGCCCTTTAAATTGAAAATGGTAATGTAATTCAATAAATATAGGAAGTAACATATATCTCATTGCCCTATTATGACCAGTTAAGGGAATGAGGCAAAAGGAATAGAAAACTAGAGCAAAGAGATAGAGACAGTGAGAGGTATACACAGCAGTAAAGGAGAAAGATACAAGCCTCCTCTCTTCATGGAATTATGGCTCTATCTTATTGCTTGTAAAGACTTCAAAAGGCCTGCTGTGATTTCATTTCTTAATAGCTTCTCTCTGGGCCACACAAAATTAAGCTGAAGACTGAATATGACCTGTAGGTCAGAGATTTACCACTCCTGCTTTGAAGCAGTGTTAGTGTGTTCCCATTAAAAGAAACCAACTGTATAACAGTCCCTGGAACCTAATAAGCACTCAATAAATATTGTTGAGTGGATACAGAGAGATAAATATGGAAATGAAAATGCGGAAATCATACACAGAGTGATATTTCCTTTAATACACCTGGATCTTTCTGTATCCTTCTGTGCAGAGCAAAGTTGGTCTCCTAATTCCTAGCTTGGCATCCTTTATCACTCTGTGGCATAGGTACAAATTTCCTGATTTCCTGTGGTGTCCTGTCAGTGAAAGGGTGGAAAGAGTCCTGCGGTGAAAGTGGAGAACATTACCATTGGCTGTGACATGAAAAGGGAGAAGAAGCCCAAGAAAAGATGAAGGACCACTCACCTTGACAACAGATGTGGCCTGGCCATATTAAACTTAGAATAATTCAAGGATTTTGGTTAGGGAAAGCAAGGGCAGAGCAGGAGTTAAGAGCTTGGTGAAAGAAGGGTCCAGAGCACATTAGCAGTAACTGCACTGACAGAAATGCCAGGTAAAAATTAGCTGTAATCTCTGCCGCAGGGAAAGTCTATAGTTTCTAATGGTAGTCTTTACCACATAGTAATGCTGACTGAGAAGCATGAGTTCAGTTAATGGGACAGTAACAAAGAAGTTAAGACAACTAACAAATTATTTTAAGTACTGGCATCTCAATCAAAACCCCAGTCAGTTGGCTAAGTCATGCAGAGGCAGCAGTGGCAAATTACAGCAGGCCTATAATTGTGAGGCCCATTGTTTTATAACAAAGAATTGCTTTTTTGAAGACCATCACTTGATTGGTACCTGTTGATCATCAATTAGGTTGGAAATTTAAAAGGATGGTCTCTCTTTTACTTTCTTCAAGCAGCTTGCAGAATTTATCAGAAATAGCTAGGAAGTGTAAATTGAGGAAAATTAGAAATTTTAAATATAAATTAAAATTCAAGGAAATTAATAAACTTAACAGGATGTTATTTTTATTTTTGATAAAAATAAAACATATTACAAATGTAAATGTAGTACTTATTGTAGCCTTTGCTCCTTTGAGATATCTGACTAATGGAGCTTTTCAGAAAGCTTTGCTCTTGGATTTTGAGTACTTACATTTTAGCTGGAGATCCCTTTTGAGGAACTAGAATGTAAGCTCCATGAGGGCAGGGATTTTTTGTATTTTGTTCCTCACTGTATTCCCAGCATCTACAATACTATGGGGTGCATAGTTGGCACTTACCAATATTTGAAGAATGAATGGATGAATGGACAAATGCATATTTGAACTATATTGCAAAATTGCATTGTTAAGCACTATTAATTGTGTTATGGGCCTGTCTGCATTAAGAACTTTCATAACTTTGCTAGCAATTTTACGGGTATGTGAAGAGAGGAGATTTAAAATAGAGGAAACCTACATCTGATCACATAGGCAAGGGGTTTCACTATACTTAGCATAGAGAAAATGTAGGAAATTCCCATTTTCAAGAGGCAGACAATACCAAGGGCATGTCTTCCACTAATTTGATGTAGGTCAAAGAGAATATGTTTTATGGTATGGTACTTGTTTAATTTTGAAATAATTTTTACCATTATTTCTGAGTTTTTTTCCTTTTTAAATGTATGATTTTTAAAAATTTATAGCATTCACAAGTGTGAATCTGGACCAGATTTTTTCCCCTAGGGATAAAAGTATGATTTGGTTTATAGAAATTAGGCTGACTGTAAGGAATCAACCTATTCTATAAAGTGATATACACCTGTATAAAATATTCTCAATTAATGAATGCCAGAGTTTTATGAAAATCATAATTAGTGAAGGTCAGTAACTTAATTCAATTCTGCGTAGATTGATTGAACTGCCTACATTATATAAACAATGTCAGGTCGGTGGAGGGAGGGGGAAAACAGTAAGGTGAGATAAAGAGGAATAAAGACACAGCCTTAATACTCAGCATTTATAATAAAACCTCAGTAAGTCAGAGGAAAGTAAGGAATGGCCAGTAAGAATTTGCTAGGGGCTCAAAGAATTATTTGGAACCAATTAAAATGGACATGGTGATATCAATGGAGCAGTCCTTGAATCAATTTGGAAATTAATAATTTAATATTTTAATGTTTTCTAAATGCCTTTTCTTTTATATCTTCAAGAATTGATAACATAAAATCTTAAAGTTTTACTCCTTGGCGGGGGCGGGGGATGCCTGTGGAACAGTCACAGTGGTTTGTACATGACGTGTGTGAAGAAGGTAGCGAAGCGTGAGATGTTTTTTTCTTTTTAAACTGAACAATTGTTTTTTCCTGGACAATTTTTTTGAGAAGTACAGGGAGAAAAAAATAAGAAAAGAAAAGGAAAACAAAGAAGAATGAGAATTTTTCTACTCTCTTGTTCCTAGCAAAGGAAGTTATATCTACAGGGACATTGTGAGGATGAGCTCTAATGTATTTAAAATGTTTAGCATGGTGCCTGTAGGTGCTCAGTAAATCGAAGCATTTATTAGACTATCTTAAATAACTTCATTGGAAGATTAAAAATAAATATATATTTTTAAGTATTGGGAGAAAAGCTGAACAGTGTTGGGGCATAAATAAAGACGGTTTACAGTGAAGACAGTGATTTTATGCTATAAATTTCCAAGACTACTAGTTATTCCTTCTAGTAAAAAGAATATTTATACTTCAGAAGCATCAGCTCTTTTTTTTAGTTTATCTCTTATTAAAATGACAAGATGTCTTCTTACTCTTATAATTATATTTTAAAATATATTTAAAATACTTGTTTTCAAAACTCTTTGTTGCTGTAGTATACCCTCTGAAGCACCAAATATAATATTGCTTTTCTTGGAGTTAAATAGAATATACACTATAAATCAATAATTTGTTAGTATCATAAGTAGTAGATGTCTTGAGAAAAGTAAGGAGGCCAAATTCTGTCTAACGTTGTTTATCTAAGTATTACTTATTACTGTCTGTGGTTGCCATAGATGTCATTTCTCCAAAGGGTCATCATTCATATGAAACCATATCTCAAATACATGTGTTCAAATTTTGAACAAATGTAAATCTCTTATGTTTTAGAAGTTACACGATTTTAAAGTATATTTGTAAATTTAGGTCAGTTTTTCTTAACATCTTTCCGCTATCTCAAAAACTTGATAAGCACTTCACTTTGAACATTTTAATCATTTGTTATAGCTTGATTTTTATTACTAGTTGGTCTTCTCTGTAACAGTATAATTGTACCACGAATTTATAGTTTAAAACATTTTGTGAAGTTCAGTAATTCTAAATGATCATTTTAAAGGTACACTGTCAAAATTCTGTATTTGTCTCTGCCGTGAAATCAGGCAGATGCAAAAAATTCTTTCTGAGCCTTAGTCTACATGTTGAAACAAATGCCTTGAACATTTTGAAGGTTTTCGACGGTACCACAGAAGTAGCACCCTTCAGGACTTGGTTCTGCTACTGAATAACAACAAATTCATTCAGAATTCAGAATTCCTTGACTTAATCTGTGGTTAAATTGTTAGTTATCGTCTGAAAGCTAATCTACCAAAGAATTTTAAATGAACTCTGCAACATTGATTCATGATGGTAAGTATTTTTAAAGAGTTCACCATGACAGGACCAGGTTTTGCCACTTGCCCACAGTATTGAGACCCTTGGCCTTCAGCATACTGAAAGAAGCAAACCTGGGAGTGATAATGCTATATACAGAATAGAGGTATTTATAAAATCAAGTAATGAACTTATATTTCAGAGTTTCATTAAATGGAGACATAAAATTGAGTGTTTTACTGTTATTTGTGGTATTGTAGTTGCATAAATCATTGAATTATACTTCTTGTTCTTTTTTTAAAATAGGAAGTACAGATTGATTGTTTCATTAGTTATTTACAATCTAAGACAGGTGATTATAAACCAAGAAATGGGCTAAAATATGGTCTATATTAGATCTATAGAACTAAAATTAGTGACTTAGTTGGATTTTCAAGAATTTTCTATCTGGAAATGAATGAAATGTTTGGGATGATAAAATTTGTGGAGTAGTAGACCTTGAGAAGATTGAGTTTGTGATGAAGAACCAGAACCAGTGCTACACTCTTTCCTGTGATTAAAATGCTAGCACAGGAGTCAGCAAACTATATCCTGTGGGTACTTATTACCTATGTAATTATCCTGTAGCGTGTGAGCTAAAAATGGATTTTGCATTTTTAAATGGTTGGAGGAAGAAAACTGAAAGAAGAAGAATATTTCCTGACGTATGAAAAGTAAATTAAATTCAAATTTGTGTCCATAAAGTTTTTCTCTCTTCATCTTTTTTCAGCTTTATTGAGGTATAATTGACAAAATGTCTATCAAGTTTTATTGGAATATAGCCATGTTGATTTGTTTATGTGTTGCCTGTGTCTGTTTTGCACTACAGTGGCAGGTTGAGATGTTGGCTGCACAATCACAAGGCCCACAAAGCCTAAAATATTTACTATCTGGCCCTTTGCAGAAAAACTTTGCCCACCCTGTGCGAAAACTGCATAGCTTAAACAGAAACGACCATAAACCAGTTTGATGAAAAACTGCATTTCCCACTTGCCTCTTTGTACTGAACTATAGAAAGAAATGGGACCCTACCAAAGCCCAGGATCGGGGGTGGGGCGCGGAGATGCGTTGTCTGACTTCCTGAAAGAGAGGCATTATCAAGTGTTGACAGTATAACACTGTCACTGGATTCTTTCCTATATGCCGATTCCCTTGTTTGAATGATTTTGGCATGTGACAGAACCCAGACAAATTGGGTAATAACTATGGCTTTTGGTTATGGTAGGAAATCTTAGATTCTGTGTATTGATTAGCAGAGTTGCCAGAATAAGATTTTTCACCATGCCAATGAGAAAAATTAAGATCCAGTTCCCTTATTAAGCAAATATCCATTCAGCCTTTGCTATATACAAAGCCTTGTGTTAGGTGGTATGGGGGCATGTAAAAGGCATGTAATTTAGGTATTTACATCAAGAGATAATCTGTTTGGGAAACCAAATTTAACAGAACTACCATTTATTGAGCACTTACTGTGTGCTGGGCACTGTGCTGATAATCAGCGTTAGCACATTATCTCCCTTAAACCTTACACAACCTTGTAAGATAGCTGTTGCAGATCAGGAAACAAGTGATTTGACCAAGACCACCCAGCTAATAAGTGATAGCCCCTGCATCGTATCCCAGTCTCTCTGACTCCAAAGCCTTTGCTGTTAACCACTTCATTACTTTACTCATGTAGAATTAAATGCCATTACTAGAGCCAAATTATGATATGAAATGGCAAGAAGTGTCACTGGAGAATGTGTGATAGTGTGAAGTAGTGCTATGAATTCAGAAAACTTAATAGTTTGTATTAAGTGTTTGCAAAGCATCAGATTCAGAAAATGTGTCTTTTCTCTCACACAGTTTTTGGTACAAAGTGGATAATGAGATGCTTTAATCATGTCCATTTATTCATCTGGCATTTATGATACACCTCCTCCTTTGTGCCCAGGAATGAAGCAGAAGACTAGTGTGTACTTGTGGGAGCTTACAATTTAAAGCAACTAAGGAATGAGACACTAAATTGCTGTGTAGTAATTCCAGGGCCTTGGGTGTGTATAAAAAGTCTCATCTGCATTGAAAGCCAGTTTTGCCGTGTCCACCCAAATATGATTAAAATAAGGCTATAATTGAAGCCCATTTATATACTATAAAGAAGTTTACTTAAAAGCATTCTCACCTTTTCCTTCCAAGGTATTAAGGAATGAAAGATCTCCGTATCTGTCTTCCTTCTGCATAATTGGAAATGTTTTTCTAAGGCCACTATCTTGACATGATTACACTGTAAATTAATGTTCTGGAAAGGAAGCATCCAGAGTTAATGATGTCATTTCAGAATTTTATTTTGTAGACAGCTTCCTTATGGAGTAGATTTAAACTTGAGGCAGCATTTTGAAATCTTCTTTTAGTAGTTATCTCTTATCAAGCTGTAATGTTCATAACTGGAATGTAAGCTCCATAAAAGCAGTACTTGGTAGATACTATGCTTGTATTTATTGAGTAAATTGTGTATGTCTGGACATTAGAATTCAGCCAGCCAACCTGTAGGGTAATTAAGACTACAGGTCTTACACAAAGCTGTGGCGTGCACAGCTTTGTGTAGAGTAGGGGCTGAGCGGGGCCGTCGTGTTGCACAGTTCTTAGGGCAGTGCATCATTCAGATCCCTGGCAAACAGTAAGAGATGGAAGGGAAGTTTCTAGTTCTGTTGTTTGAATAGTCACTTATAATGGTTTTATTTATGTGCTAAAATAAAAGTGTAAATCAGCAGCTGTTTAGGTTCCATTCTGCCATAAAGCTAATGGTTGAACTTTAAAAATTGAACTCTTATATGTAGAGAAATATTTTTTTGATAGAGGAAGTGTTGATTTATTTTTAGACATTATAAGTATTTCTCACACACTGTGTTTATATTTTTGGTTTTAGGAGAAGGACAGGTTGGGCCAAGAGAGTTCTCCCACTTTTCCCTAAAGTGTAGAAAAGTTTAGAACTTTGAGTTTTTCTTCTAAGCATTTAACATAAATGAAGTTTCCCAGCTATTAAGAAGGTAAAAAAGGTCCTGAGGTAGAAATTACAAAATACCACTTAAAGAGGCTTAAAAGCAAGAATGAAATATAGAAGCTTAAAAACAGGCCCACCCTAAGAACCCCCTCCCCTTTGTCCTCCACTCCTAAAGTGAGGTGATACTGCTCCGAGGCTTAGACCTGCAGGAGAGCTTAGGTGTTAATTTAGTTCAGTGCCTTCAAGAGAAAGGACCAAAAGGAGACCCTGCAGATCAACTCTTACGATGTTTTGTTTTTCAATTTCTCTGGCTAAGATGTTACAGAAAAACCCAAACGAAGTTTTGGGCCAACCCAGTATTTCTCCCAACCCCCTGTCTCCCAAGATTGTGGAGTTAGAGAAGTCTGGTATGAATGTGGGTATAAAGAGCTATAAAAGACTGAGAGAAGGGAAGAAATGCTTTGTAAAATGTTTACTGAGACTCCAGAATATAATGTTTTGATCAGTGATCTGTCCTAAGAGAAGCTGTGATCTTCTAGGAAAAAAAAAAAAAAAAAGAGCCTCTGGTAAAAACTACCCTCTATTTTTTAAATATTTGCTAGAGGAAAATGTCAGAAAATCTTAAATTGGAGCAGTGGCAAAGATACGACATAGGATAGGCTGTGGTTGGGAAAACCTGCAGTTCTCATCCAGAGCAGATGGGGCTTGTGGCCTGAGAACAGTAGAATATTAGTTCTATTTAGCTGGTATCTGCTGAAGCTAGATCCTGATTTTAGAATGGAGATCAGATTATAAGGGAATTGAATTTAAAAGTCAGTGGAACTCACTCTGGTGGTTTCTTCACAGTGTTTTCTTAACTTTTCTTCATTGACTTGCATCCTCTCTGACCTTTGGCGTTTATACTCCAACCCAAGCTGAATGGTTGATTTGTCACTTTTCTCTCTTGTAAGTCCTGTGAGTTGTACCTTTTCTTTTTCCCTTGTCAGTCCAGTTTATTAATGGTGACCTCTCTTGCCTTTTACAATATATGCTAATCTTTTTTGGCCTAGGATGTCAGTATATAATATGTAGTTCGCACAACACTGCTGACTTTTTAAGTTCTCTTCTTTCCTCATTTTCAAATTCAGCCCTCAACTTAGTTACTAAGGCTAAGCAAAAATCTTATCCTTAAGCGCAATGAGTAGAAAGGACCTCACACTGGAAGTAAGAAAACCAGGTGGAGCCCCAGCTCTGCCTCAGATTTGCCTAGAGAACCTGGACCAGTGACTTAATCTTTCTGAATTTCAAAGACCTCATTGTCAACTAAAGAAGTTGGATGAGTTTATTTCTAAGACCTCTGTAGATTTTAACATTATTCAACTAAAAATTAACAGCCATAAATGCATTTAGTTCTTTCAGAGAGTTGTATCTGCTGCCATTAACACCATGCAGAAGAATGCAGAAAGAGGATTGGTTTCCCAGTTGAACTTGTTTAGGAGCAAGCACTGCAGCTGCCCTTGCTTGATTCATGAAAGGCCATGTGCTCTTCGGGGTTTTTGTTTTGCTTTGTTTTAATAAAGGGGACATGGCATGAGGATGTACTCAGGAATTATAAATATTAAGTGCTCAAGCATTTCCATGATATGCATGGCAGCATATCCTTAAGTATTCTGTGGCAAAATCAGAATGGTCACATCCTAAAACCTAGGAAAGTTGGTTTTCCATTTTTAGGAATAGATCCCTCCCCAGTACCTTACCAATGCTACTCAGTCAACCAGATCAGCTGGCTGTATGTGTTTATCTCACTCTAGTGTTTACTTTGTTATCTCTTAACCCTTCTCCTTCCTCCCAGCCTCTACCTCATTTCCAAAGCCAATCGACTGCACTGTCATCCGATCTTGTGTTCATAGGGCTCGTCTTTAAAAAAGATAAGTTAGATGAGGAGCTGGACCTTAAGTAAGTGGCCCCAAGTAGGAAAGACTCAAGTGTGTGCCCTGAGGACCCATCGACATTGACACTTACGAAACTGAAGCATTGCCATCTACACCTAACAGGTTCAGGACTCTTGTAGATCCTTTTTCCTTGCCACACCTACTCTTTCTTCCTGACCTCCTTGTGCTACACTCTGCTTGGCTGCTTAGTCCTTGCTGCTTTAACTAGACTTTCTGGATTTGGTACCTTATCATCTTAGATCTTAGATGGCTGCCTCTCCTGACTTACCAGGTTTGATTCCAGGTCTTCACTCTTTCTGGAGAGTTCTGTCGTGTTATCCTCTGTTGGAACTCTTTCTAGGAACCTTTCACAAAAGCCCCTTTGGAATTAAATTGTGTTTGCCTGGCCATTGTGCACATTAGCATAAGTAATTGACATTAAGAAAATCCAGCTCCCTTGACTCCGAGCCCACCTGCTTTGAGTTGTCTGAGAAGTTCGGTGACACCACTAAGAATCTGCCTGGTTTCAGTTTCCACATCTTCTGCTTGATCTGGTTTCATCACAGTTCAGAGTCCACTCTGAAGTTTGTAGTACCTGGAAAATGCTTCATCCTGGGTCTTGCTGGAAGAATAGCCGTGTCTTGTCTTTCTGTCTGTTTGTTTGTTTGTTTTAACTCTGTAATCCTTCATTTCTTCAGTTTTCTGAGGAAGAGATGGTGTATGACGTGGCCACAACTTAATTATGGATCCACTAGTGCTCATGGAGGGCTAGGGAATTCCCTTTTAAGCTAAGGCCACCTTTATCTTGTTAACATTCCCATGTGTGCCATGAACCTCTGCCTTAGGATTATCTGGGTTCTGCATTTTCCACATGACCCTCTAGGCTGACTACCCTTCTCTCCCCCAGGCTGTAGGGATCTCCTGTCCCAAGACAGGGGCCTCAGATGCTGTTCCAGTAGATCTTCATCTACTCCTACAAGAGCTGCAATGTCAGAGACAGAAAGCTTAGCAAAAGCATGTAGTTACGAAGACACCAGCAGAGAGGTACACAGCACCTAGTCCATTGACCTAAAGTGTGGTCAGTTTAGGGTACAGCATGTTTTATGTGATTTAATTCTATAGTTAAATGTACAAACCAGTCCTCTAAAAGAGCAGAGATAGAGAGATGGCTCCTCCACTCTGAGGATTCAGTCCACTACTGATATTCCTGCCGGCCAGGCACAGTGTCTGTGTATCTCTCTCTGTCTCTGTCTCCCTCTTTTATAGCAGATTCAACAAGCTATGCCGCAGGGCATATTTGCTGAGCTATGGCTGAGGAATCTCCAGCAAGAATCATGAGGCACAACAACTTCAAGCCCCACTTGGCATTGCTCTTATATCCTGGAAAGACCTAAAGATCCTTTGCGGGGGCTAGGACTTGGCTGTCCATTATTATCAAGGCTTTACAGCACGGTACTGGGGTCGTTGAAAATGTGTTTTACTGTACTTGGCTTTCCAACCCCAGATCTGAGAAGCTATCTAGTGCTCTGTTAGACCTTCATGTGGGTTAGAGGGCTATGGCAGCGTCCACTGCCAATTCCTTCCCAGCTGACCTGAAAATTTTTTCTGTGGATTTGATTCCAAACCTTTCCCTACCTCCTAATCACATTTTTATCCTCATTTTGGTTAGTGTACTCACTATAATTCTCCTTTTATCCCTGCACAGGCACTCTCAGTAGCCTCAAGGCTACAGTTGCGGTTAGATCATGTTGCTCCTTCACATAGCCTCTTAGGATACTCTTCTGGATTAGAATCCTAGATTCATTTCACGTTCTGATTTTGCATTATTTTCACCCACTTGCTCCCTGACTGATATCTTGATGGAGAAAGTAGATCAGACACTCAATTAGTGTGCTTTCTGGAAACCTAGTAGCGTTACTGGAGTTCCTCCATGACGAATTTAGTTGCAAATCTGGGCCTCCTCCTGCAGATATTTTGATAGACCGTGACCTGTAGTCTGAAGGGAATATACTTCCAGATAGCCCTACTGTTTTATATCCTAAATCGGGAGAAAAGTTCTCCAGCCACCTTATAGCCCTCCTCCAGCCCAAAGTGTCAGCCACCACACCCCCAAGAAACTTGAGAGAAAGCTCAAAGCTCCACTCTGTGTCGCAGTGACTGGCCACTAACATAGTTCTCCAGTGTCCTCTGGCCTGAGCCAGAACATTCTCTGGTAAGGTCACTAATGGCCACTTGCCAGCCTATAGTAAAACTCCCATTCTTGAGAATGGATGTTTTTCCTACTTACCCTTTGTGCTTATTTCACTCTGTTTGCCTTAAGCCCCATGGCCTGTGTCAGCTCTTGCTGACATAGATTCAAGTGGCATAGCACTTGAACAGTTAATTGCACTTGCTTGTTCAACACTGTAAGTTTGGTGGGAACAAGGGCTCTGTCTCCCGCATTGTATCTTCCAGTTTTAAAACCATGCCTAGCACTCAGTGGACACTCAGATATTTGCTGAATAGGTAAATGTGGGTATGTAAATAGGAGCTGTGCCCTGTTTGCCCTTCCTTGCCTACTCCCTGATTTTGTCCCCCTGTCCTGCACTATCTCCAGTCTCTTCTAACCAACCTTGCTTCCCATGTCACTTCTGAACATGATAGTTTTGCCCAAACAGACTAACACAATGTTTATTTACTTGACTGCAAAGAATTGGAGGTAAAATAATCATTGCTCTATCCTCTCATTTTACTGAAGGCCCAGAGAGGTCAATTGAGTTGCTCAGAAGCATAGAGCGAGTCTATATGCCTACATGATTGCTACACCTGTCCTGTGCCTTGTCAGATTTACATCTTTGGTTAGATGTGGCCAGTCAGTATTATCCAGAAGTCTCTTTCAAGTCTTTCCCATGCCCAGGTTTCTTAAGCACCAGGAGCCAGTCTAATAGTATTTCTCAGTTCTTGGAGAGTAATCATGTGTCCCTGTCTCTGCCCCAGCCCCCATCACTTTATTTTCTGATAATGTAATTACACTCAGTACAGGCAGCTGTTTCTCCCAAGTTATCCCTTCTTATTCTCAAGTAAAATTTATTTCCCAAGCCACTGGGAAGGAGCTTTCAGACTTCTGCATCTAGCTATCCAGTGCCTGAGACTTTTGCCCCAAGTTTTAATTTCCATCCCATGCTAAAGGTCCTGGTTTGGGCTTGTCTTTTTCAAGAACAGTGGCTAGTCCTTGATTGAAGTAACCTGTCAGTCAACCAGTCTTTGACAGTTGCTGTAGCACAAACGATTAGATAACTTGGAAAACACTATAATCCCAAACAAATAGTAATAAGGTCCTAACTAGTTTATTGGAGTGAGACTAGTAAGGAAATGAATATAAGGTGTACAGTGCAAAATCACTTGATTGGGTATTCAGGAAGAGATGGAGTCAAAATTGACACAAACGTAGTGCCTGGGTGACTGGGAGAATAATAACACTATTAGAGTGACAGACAGACAGATGTAGAGAAAGAGCAGGCTTAGGGAGGGAAGATAAACTCAGCCTGGGACATAATGAGTTAGACGTTCCACCAAACATTGTGGAACTTATGTTTGTGTTTAGCAGGCACTTGGAAATATGAAGCTAGAGGCCAGGAAAGAGAATTAGCCATATCAAGCTGATTTTGAAGTCATAGCAGTATCATTTAAGTAGAGTAAGGATGAACAGAGCTTTGGGACACATGTCCATTTAAGGAAGGGAAGGGGTGAGAGGTCTGTAGCATAAAGAGGTTAATGTTTGGGCACTTATGTCTTTTATTTATTTATTATTATTATTTTTAATAGGGAGCATTTTCTTTTTTCAAATTTTATTTATTTATTTTATTTATGGCTGTGTTGGGTCTTCGTTTCTGTGTGAGGGCTTTCTCTAGTTGTGGCAAATCGGGGCCACTCTTCATCGCGGTGTACGGGCCTCTCACTATCGCGGCCTCTCTTGTTGCAGAGCACAGGCTCCAGACGCGCAGGCTCAGTAATTGTGGCTCACGGGCCCAGTTGCTCCGCGGCATGTGGGATCCTCCCAGACCAGGACTCGAACCCGTGTCCCCTGCATTGGCAGGCAGACTCTCAACCACTGCGCCACCAGGGAAGCCCACTTATGTCTTTTAAATAGGAGTGGGAAAGGGAAGAGGATCCAGTGGCGTGGGGCAGAGTAAAGATGCAAGAAAGAGGGGTGGGGAAGGGGGCAGGGCTTTGAGCTGTAAGTACCCAGCTTCAGCAGTACAGGAGTGAAGAAGAGAAGTATGGAGACACGTTAATGAGAAGGGGGAAGTTGAGGCAACTTGTGTCCCAGAAAGAAAGCAATGCCCCTGCAAAAATGAGGTGAGCGCAGAGGGACTGAGGGTGTGAGGGAGGTAGGAAGCGTTACAGGTAGGAGGTAAACATCCTAAGGAGTGTGGGAGTCTCCTGCAGGGGAGTGCAAGGCTGGTGGGCCTTCGGTGAGGACCCCACTGAGGGGGGATGGCGTGCCCTGAGAGACCAGGCAGCCGGGTTTGGTGGGTTTTCTACTGTAATACCAGCAGTTTGGGATCTGAAGCAGGAATGAGTTGTGGGAGGACAGTGGAAAGGAATCTAATATGTGGAGTATCTGAGCAGGGCATCCAGGTGAGAAAGAAAGGTATATGAGGGGCCAATAGATAGGCAGACGTTCCGGGGCTGGAAGTGACAATGAGGACGGAGGGTGGATGTGCATAAAGGTAACGGTGAGATTAGGTTTGGTCCGGAGTGAGAAATAGATCAATATGTAAGTTTTCTTCAGCCACCTCGGAACCTGCAAATCACGATGTTTTTAAAATAGTGACCATTCCTCCTACCCTACAACTGCAGTGTGGTTCCCTGTTCTTAATAGTTGGTAATCTTCTCCCAGGCACTGTTCATTTCAACTCTTATTTTCTTCTCTTCCCATTCGGCTGGAACATCCTGAGATTTCCCACCCTCTCCTGTTCTGAGGTCAGCCTTTAACTCCTCTCATTTTAGTCTAGGTCAGTGACCCTCGACCTTGGCTGCACACTGGATTCTAACTGAGGAGCTTTTTAAAAAAAATACAGGTGCCTAAGCCCCGCCACAGAGAGTCTGATTTAATTGGCCTGGGACTTTGTTAAACTCCACAGGTGATCTTCCTACGTGTTCTCCCAGGTGAAAGTAATGACTCCTGTTAATGTGTTGCCCACACTGGGAGCTACCTGAGGAGCACGGGACTACTCTAACCAGGGCGGTGTTACAAGCATGGCTGAGCATAAGGACGCCAGAGTCAGATGCCTGGATTCCTGTCTCAGCTCCGTGATCCTAAGCAAACTCTGGATTATCTAGAATCTTCAATTTCCTAATGTGCTGATGGGGAATAATAATGCCTACAAAAGGCTTAAGTCACATAATGTAACATGCTTATTAGCACAATGCCTGGCACATAGAAGTACTCAACAAATAATAGTTGTTTTTGTTAATATTTGTGTTTTGATAGCATTAGCATTTTTTCTTAATATGCTGTTTTTCCATAGGACCACACAAATTAAACTTAATTTCTTCCGCACACTATTTTGTATCTATGCATTGTTTAATGAAGGAAAATCGTAGGCTATCTTGTTTTTAAATTAAAAAAAAATAAAGCTTCATGATTGTAATGATTACATGTAGCAGGACTTGGTGCTACAGTGAAATTTGGCAAGGATTACTTTTCTAAATATTTAGCTTAATTTCCATTTGCTTGGTAAGAAAGTAGCCACAGGGTGGCTCTGTCAGAAACCCACAGATTTCTTTTCATAAGGGCTGAATGTGGACCGTGATTTTTCAAGAAACTCACTCTGGGAGGAGAAACTCTGGCAGGAACCTGCCCAATGGTAGTTCAGTAATATCTTGCTTTTTCTCAATACTGTTTATGCAACACCTCTGCAATATTTATCACATGTAATTATTGTTTTAAGTGTCTTTAAAAATAAATGAAGAAACATAATCTGCCCATAAGCCTGTCATTCAGTCTGGCAGGTCCTTGGTGGGGTAGCCCTCCCTTTCTGATGAGCTGCCTGCCCCCACTGCAAAATGATTGTTCCAGAGGCAAAAACTCTTGCTGAAAACATTAACTTAAAATGGACATTAACATACTTGCATTTACAAGCAGTGAAGTTTGTTATCTTCGTGTTGTTATTTATGCAGCATTAACCTTTTTCTCCAGATCATTGAGACTGAAAATATGATGGACCGAATTGTGACTGGCTTGTCTGAGTCTAGTGTCAAGGTGCGGTTAGCTGCCGTCAGGTATGAGCTTTAAATGGCCTGAATAAAAATCCTTTGCCGTGTGTTTAACCTGTTTCCTTTCCGGACCTTCACCGAGTAAGCACAGAATCCAAATGTTACTTGAAAGTATTCTCAGGTGAATTCATACAGTACGTAACACTATTTAACAGAGAAGCTAGCCTGAAAAGCCTGTGAAGTCCTGAAGTAGTTGAATTAATGATGTCTGTAGATAAACTTGAAGTGTATATTAGTAATTGTGCAATGCCAAGCGGTGTGTTTGAAAAGTAAAAGTTTCGGCTTCTTGTGAAGCTAATTTTGATTATTCTTTGTAGATGTTTGCACAGTTTATCTAGATCTGTGCAGCAGCTTCGAACCAGTTTCCAGGATCACGCCGTGTGGAAACCTTTAATGAAGGTAAGAAGAAAGCAGCAAGTCCACACCTGTTCCCACCGAGCCTTTAGTGAGCGAGGTAGCTGACTGCACTCTCTGGTCTAGGAGTGTATCTGATTTTTATGTTAAAGCGTTTTGAACATTTATCTCCTCAGATCTGATGTTCTAAGCCTCTTTAGAACGTGCAGAATGTGTTTCTGAGGTCAGCATCTCATGTGTGACAGGGGAAGTACATGCCTGACTTTCTTTCATTAAATGAAACTCTAGTTACTCATCTGATCTCCCTGTGTGTCTAGTATTACACTTTAGACTTATATCCAGAGTCATCTTTGTAATTTTTAGTTATAAAAAAGAAAGGAATCAGCCATTTACAGATATAACCTGTTCTTAGTCTTTTGGCAATCCCTGGATATTTTTTAAAACAATTATTACTTCCTGTCTCTCTATTCCAGAATGACTTCTTTGTTAAGACCTAAAGGTCTTTCCTTGAGGGCCAAAAAAAAAAGAAAAAGGTGGTTTAGGTCAAACAGATATCTGAATTGAGACTTAGAATATGCACAGGTTGCTACTAATAATGTTATCCCTGATACAGTACAGAACCACAGGTCAAGATGGTTAGTCTCACCATCATTTTTTCTTTTTTTTAAGTAACTATACACCTTGCATTTAATCAACAGATTTATTTGTTTAAGCTTTTGGTTTTTTGTTTTGCTTTTTAGTATCTACTGTGAAAGCCTCTGGGCACAGTAAGTCTACCAAAAATTTTTACTACAGAGCTCTTGCCCCCAGCTTAAAGCCTCAGATTACATTAGAGGCATAAGTATGGTAGAAATAGTTGGGGGAGGCTTCAGGCAGGAAGATTACAAAGTAGCTTTGAATGCAAAAGGAAGTCAGGAGGGTTTTCCAGAGAGGAATAGCATGAACAGAAACATTACGCTCTCCTTAGTAAAGGAATTTTACTGTCGCCACTCTTGCTTGTTCTTAGATTGCACCTTTTTCATAGCAGCTTAATCTTGATTTATTGATTCTGTCCATTCAAAAAAATTTTTTTAAACATATTTTAATTTTTTTTTTTTTTTTGGCTGCTTTGGGTCTCCGTTGCTGTGCGTGGGCTTTCTCTAGTTGCAGCGAGCGGGGGCTACTCTTCGTTGCGGTGCACAGGCTTCTCACTGTGGTGGCTTCTCTTGTTGCGGAGCATGGGCTCTAGGCGCATGGGCTTCAGTAGTTGTGGCACGTGGGCTCAGTAGTTGTGATTTGCGGGCTCTAGAGCACAGGCTAAGTAGTTGTGGCTCGCGGGCTTAGTTGCTCCGCGGCATGTGGGATCTTCCCGGACCAGGGATCGAACCCTGGTTCGACCAGGGATCGAACCTGCCAATGCAGGGGGATTCTTAACCACTGCACCACCAGGGAAGTCCCCATTCAAGATTTTTAAAAGTGCTCTCCTGTTTCCCAAAATAACTTACAAATATTTTCTCGGGAGCCATTTTCTCTGATTGCTCGGCTTGGTACCCCTCTCTCATATGAATCAGAAAAGGAGCAACATGTGGTTTCTGGCTAGTTCTACCTGGGCAAAGGTCTGGTGAGCAGTCTAAAAGGATTTTGAGCACTTGGTTACATGTGGGTATAATTACTATCAAACTACTACTATGTTGCACATTTAAAGTATAGTATTAAAAGCCTGGAAGTAAATGAATGATTTATTTCAGATACTTTTAGGTTTCTCTTAGTTCAGAGGCTGTTTGCATGTCTATTGATTCTTTTTCCCCTTTTGCTTTTTCATGTTTTTAAATGTTGGTTAGCAAGCCACAAGAGAGTAGACATTTGATTTTAGCTAAAACTTTTATTTGTGATTATTTTTTGTTCTTATTTTGGTGAAATTCTATTTGATCAGTGTTAGATGTCAACTTCTGAGTTTCACATGTTCAGTCTTATACTGTAGTGAGTAAATGCTTTTAAGAATTTCATAGAATCTTTTCTGTTTTAATTTATTATTGTTATGTAATTTGAAAATGAAACTTATAAAAGCAGATTAATCTCTATAAAACAATAAATAATACTTTAAAAAGTGAATCATATCAAGCAAAGCAACCTTTTAAAACAAGTAATAGCCATTTATTAATGTTTCTTTTAAAAGTTACACATTTTTAAAGTCATTTTTTTCTTCTTAACAAAACACAGAATGCCCCTCCCCCAAAAATACCCTGCTGTGAATTCATATGATTGCAAATTCCCCAGCACATAGACCAGAAACAAAGCAACTTTTTAAAAGCCTTGATAGGCGCTCACTTATTTCAGTCAATGATTCTAAGTAGTATAATTTTGGAAAGTGATTATTTCTCTTAATTCAGAAGCACTCGTTGAGCACCCACGCTGTGCAATGCCATTTAGTTGATAACAGGCCAGGATAAATTAGACTATAGATATTATTATAGATTATTCCTTCAAGAAGCTTAAATTTGTTAGTAGGAAAAGAGATTGGCAGGGCTGCACAAAGAATTTGAAAGTGAACAGTAGTAAGGGCCCTAAGAGAGGTCACAGACAGTAGCAGTGGGCACTCAGGAGGATAGGATGACTTCTGATTGGAAGGGCTCCAAGGAGGCTTCTGGAATGGGACAGCCTTAAGGCATGGATAGAGTGTATACCTGAGAGACATAGGAAGGGCATGGCAAAGGAAGGGAAGGGTGGAAAGGGTGTTAAAGTGGGTTGTGGCACACACAGAGATCAGCCTGCATAGTATATGAGATGTGATCTTTATCAGTTAGCTAATGATTCACAGAAGAGTTAAAACACGGTATCTTAGGAGAACTGGTTCCATTTTGTAATTCTTGCTTGTTCTTAACTTGGGAACCTCAGACTTGATTTAGCTGATAATATATTTAACTCTCTGAATTTTTTGTGATGATCCATTTCCAATGTGTGTAACTAGAGCTCCTAGGATTACTTTTGGAATCATAAGCCTCATCCTGATCTGATTCCAAATGCAAAGGATTTATTTGAAGTGGATATTGCCTATACGTGGTAGTGTTTCTGAAGCCTTCTCAGAATCTAGAAAGAGGAGGTTCTGATCATAGCTAATGGCAACGAACCTTTGTCATCATGCTGTGTTGTTTTCTGAGTTCAGTAAGAGTCCATGGCAGTTAGTTTGCTGTATAACTGCTATGTGCCTGATAACAACAATTATGGCAATAAGTTACCTTTTTTAAAACCTTATTTATATAACCATTACTGTGTGACAATTACTGTTCTAAAATCTTTTCATATATTAATTTTCACATAAACTCTATGAAGCAGACACTATTATTATCCCCATTTCATAACCAAAGAATTCATACACCTAGTTAGTGGTTAAGCTGAAATTTGCACTCAAGCATTCTGTGTTCTTAACTCCCATGCTATGCCGCTTACCTTATTATTCACTAAATCACATTTAATCTTAAGTAGTCCCATCAAGGAAGTGTTATTTTCCTCAGTTTGAAGGCTCAGAGAGGTTAAGAAATGTGCTTAAGTTCACACATCTAGTAAGTGGAGGAGTGAGGGTTGGAACCAGGACTGTGTGATTCCAGTCCTGAGAACCAGTTTCCCACCTTGCCCTGCCTGAGTAGTAGCTTGATCCATCCATGTTCCTAGTCAAACAAGTCTTTCCAGAGACATCAGAAAGTCTCAGGTCCTAGGGCAATTCTGTGGTTTCATAAGTGGCCTGAATATGGTGGAGTAAATTGGGTTAACTTGCCCCAAAGCAGTTCTGTGGTCTTCAAACTTTTTACATAGAGCACCCGCTCCCTGACTTGTGTCTATCTCCTTTTCCACGTAGCAGCCCCCATCCTGGCAGTGGGGCTGTAGCTTCTCCTCCAGCAAGATAGATGTGAGGGCCTTAGTCAGTCATAATGACAGCACTATGTAAAGTTTCACTCGATGTCAAGTGGATCTTTCCTAACTATCTCTCCAATATGAGAAATCAGGTTGAGAGATACATTATTTTTGTTCTCATTTATTCTTGTGATCTTACCCCCATGGTTGCAAACCATTAATAGTATCTTATTTTTTAATTTCACAGGTTTTACAAAATGCACCAGATGAAATCCTAGTAGTAGCGTCTTCCATGTTATGTAATCTTCTTCTCGAATTTTCTCCAAGCAAAGAGGTTAGTGTTGATTTTCTCTTCCTAGACGACTTTTGCCCGGCCTACCTAGAGTTTAGTTAAATAGTTTTCACAGTAGTGGACATTGAAATTTGAGGATTGGTGCTTAAAAGCTATTTCTGAGTTGTTTGGATTGGGGAGACATATTAAATCATTTAAAAATATGATTATCATTTCCTGTTATCCCTTTTCTGCCTGGCATATGAAGTGTATTTAAAAGATATTACAACTTACAGTCAATCTAAACTGCCTACAACTGCAAATGTAGGAAATAATTACACAAGTAATAGACTATTTGCAAATTATATTTACTAATGAATACATTAAGACCCAATTTTTTAAACCAGGATTACAGGTCATTTCAGGAGATAACTGCTGGCATTGGAAAATAATCTTTTTAATGTTTAATGTTAATGGTAGTTGTTTAGGGAAGGATTGCATTTGGGGATTTTTTTTCCCCTTCTTTTATGCATTTTATAAATTGTTTGAGCATGCATTATTTTTATAATAGGGAAATGGAAATAAACTTTAATAAAGGAGGGGGGAAACCTTACAGATTTAGTTTTATCGTGTTAAAATATCTCCGGCCTGCCCAATCGTGAACTAGGTTTAGACACCATCCCTTATTAAGTACATTTAGTCGTCCCATTTTGATGAATGTCTTTCTACATTGTAACACCTTCAGGCTTTTGACTGGTAGTTAGGAAGACATTATTAACAAGGTGGAGGTTCAGAGACAATTATTCAGCAAGCAGAAATCTTGGAACAAAAAGGGAGAAACAACTTCCTTCAGTTGTTCTGAAGGAAGGGGAAGGCGAGATAGGATACCAGAGCTTCTGTCTGTTCCTCTGCCCTGGTGGTGGGGGTCTCGGCTGAGGATGATCTGGTTGCAGTCAGTGCAGTACTTTTAATCATCCTCAACAGCTCTTATGTTGCCTCAGCTCCACCTTCAGAATATTTAGGGTCTAGTTAGAAAGTAAGTTAGATGAACTCAGGTATAGGATCATTAATATGATTGATTTTTTAATATTAAAAATAAACTGGACTCTTAACTGGAAGGGAAGGAAATGGTATAAGAGCATTTATTGGGCCAGTTGACAAAATGGGAATATGGACTATAGATTCAAAAAAAAGTATTGTTGTAATGTCAGTTTCTCTGAATTTGGTAAGTGTTCTTTGGTTATCTAAGAGAATATTCCTTGTTCTTAGGAAATACTCATTGAAGTATTAAGGGTAAAGTGGCATGATGCCTGCATTCTGCTTTCAGAGGGTTCAGAAAAAGATAAATAATGTGGATATGGGTGTGTAGAATGAGAGACATAATGATAAAACAAATATGGCAACATGTTAAAAATTGGTGAATCTGGTATACAGATTGCCAACAAACACATGAAAGGATGCTCAACATCACTAATCACTAGAGAAATGCAAATCAAAACTACAATGAAGTATCACCTCACACCGGTCAGAATGGCCATCATCAAAAAATCTACAAAGAATAAATGCTGGAGAGGGTGTGGAGAAAAGGAAACCCTCTTGCACTGTTGGTGGGAATGTAAACTGATACAGCCACTATGGAGAACAGTATGGAGGTTCCTTAAAAAACTAAAAATAGAACTACCATAAGACCCAGCAATCCCACAATTATGAGAAAACCATAATTCAAAAACTGTCATGTACTACAATGTTCATTGCAGCTCTATTTACAATAGCCAGGACATGGAAGCAACCTAAGTGTCCAGCGACAGATGAATGGATAAAGAAGATGTGGCACGTATATACAATGGAATATTACTCAGCCATAAAAAGAAACGAAACTGAGTTATTTGTCGTGAGGTGGATGGACCTAGAGTCTATTATACAGAGTGAAGCAAGTCAGAAAGAGAAAAACAAATACCATATGCTAACACATATATATGGAGTCTGGAGGGAAAAAAATAAAAGGTTCTCATGAACCTAGGGGCAGGACAGGAATAAAGACGCAGATGTAGAGAATGGACTTGAGGACACGGGGAGGGGGAAGGGTAAGCTGGGATGAAGTGAGAGAGTAACAGTGACATATGTACCCTACCAAATGTAAAATCGATAGCTAGTGGGAAGCAGCTACATGGCCCAGGGAGATCAGCTCAGTGCTTTGTGACCACCTAGAGGGGTGGCATAGGGAGGGTGGGAGGGAGGCGCAAGAGGGAGGGGATATGGGGATGCATGTATACATATAACTGATACAGTTTGTCATACAGCAGAAACTAACACAACATTGTAAAGCAATTATACTCCAATAAAGATGTTAAAAAAAATTGGTGAATCTGGGAGACGAATATATGGAAGTTCCTTATATTAGTCTTGCTACTTTATAAGTTTGAACTTATTTCAAAATAAAAAGTTTTTTTAAAAACTGCACAATTTGTATATAAATCTGCATTGCTTAAGACATTTCTAGAATCCACTTGAAAGATGGCCTTCTAAGCATTTGTTAGTGATGATACATCAGTCCTCTAAGGTTTGAATTTTTTAGAAACTACAAAACCTATTTTCAGCCAAGTAATGGTCAGACTAACTCATGCTATTTTAGATATAAAATGTGATATGTGACCATAAAAGTACAAGACTGTTTTGCTTGTATGCTTGATAAGTAGTCCTGAAAGTAGTTCTAAAAGATGAATTCTACAGCATGTTGATGAATAAGATTAACAATTTGTAAGGAAGATAGTTCCATTCTAAACCAGCCATATTGCTTCATAGTCACAACTTGTAAAGAACACCTGAGACACATGCTGCGTGAAGCGGGGGGTGGCCATCTCAGAGGAGGGTGAGAAGAATATGGATAGGTAATGGGATCATAAGGGTGTGTGTGAAACGTACACAGAATTAGGCTATTTCCTGAGTCTTTCAGGACTACAGAGAAAAAGGAAACGACAGGGTTTATTTTGGTTTTTGGATTTGTGAGAGAATCATTGTTCTTGACCTTCTCAAGGTGATTTTTATGGCCGCCTCACTCCCTGCTTTGTGAAGGTTGCTTGGAATTGGGTAAGAGTAGGAAAGAAATAGGAGGCAGAGTGCCAGGGTATATATACACTTAGTTAACAAACCTGACTTTAAAACTGTTTTTTCTCCTTTCTAATCACAGCCAATTTTAGAATCAGGAGCTGTAGAGCTACTTTGTGGATTAACCCAAAGTGAAAATCCTGCTTTACGAGTGAATGGAATTTGGGCTTTAATGGTATGTTTCACAAAGAGGAGGGAGCAGTTATCAAAGTTAAAACTAAAGAATGTGTTTTTGAAATGCCTGGAATTTTCTTTTTTAAAAATCTTGCTCTTTTGGCCCAGTTTTCTGAAGACTTAGGACCTAGAAGACTTCATTCACCTTTCAGATTCAAATATAAGCAAGTTGCTTGGCCACTGTGTTCCTCGGTTCTCCTGTTTATTAAGAAAGGTGGACAGGTGTTGAAACTTGACATCTAATTTTGGGAACAAAAAGTTTTCCTCCTCATGAACGTATTGATATCTGTATAGCGCTGCCTACTTCACAAAGTACTTTCGTGTCTCCTTTATAACGTCTTTGTGAAATAAGCTAGAGAGTGTACATATTTTACAGATGAGTAAGCTAAGCGCAGAGCAGTTAAATAACTTCCCCAAGGTAACAGAATTGGGGTATACATGCTCAGTGATTTCTTAACAGTTTCTAGTAAATAATTTATAATAATCTGAATTCTAAAACTATATAACTATGAAGTCAGAGAACCATTTTTCCTTAAAATTTTTTTACATAAAATTTATTGAAATTGAAAATAGAGTAATTCTCCATGAATTTTTAAAACATAATTATAGTAGTTATATTTCAATACTGTGTGCCAGACACTAAACTAGGTGTTTTATATTTGCTATCTCTAATTTTTATTTTACATTATATTGGTATATATCCACCTTACAATTGGGAAACTGGAACTTAGAAGGTAAATGAATCATCTAAGGCCTCACAGCTAATAAATGATGGAAATGGGTTCTGAACCTGTCCCAAGCCCATATTCATCTCCCTGTACTGTGCTATATTTGCTGTCTTTTCACACGAACTTTGGATGGAAATAATCATCTTCCAAGAAAGCACTGAGTGTAGTAGATTCACAGTTATTTTTCTCCTTAACTTACCAGCTTTTGGCACTTCTCTTTCTTGAAACTCTTTCCCAGGACTTAATTTTTTTTTTTTTTTTGCCTCCCTTTGTACTTAGCCTCCTTTTCAACCTCTTTCTCAGGGAACATTCCCCCGAGTTTCAGTTCCCAGTTTCTACTTCCCTTTACACTACAGTTTCAGGGACTTCATCTACTTTCATGGGTTCAACTCCCCCTAATAGAAGAGGTTGCTTTGGAATATACATATCCAGATGGAACTGTACCCTATTCGCCAGGTCTATCACTTAAATGGTTAATGGGACTTCATTTGAGGGCTCCCTGACAAGCACAGTTTTAATGTTGAAAATTGAATTTATCCCACTCCTCAAATTCATATTAACCATCTTATTCTCATCAGTTTCCATATTATCAGTTATTATGTTCTCTGTCCACAAAATATAAAACCTTGGAATTCTCTTTGACCTGGGTCTCTTGACACCCAACTCAGTACTCTTTTTGCTCTGCCATGTTGCCTTGTGTTATTAGGTAACTTGATCTTTCATATGTCTTAGATCCTTAATTTTAAAAAGTTCCTGGAGGGCAATAACCACGTATTATAATAAGTTTCTAGTTTACAAGAGATTTTTTATACCAAAAGTTGATTTATGAATTATTTAGAATCACCATGTTTTTTTTTTTTCCTTCAGACCTATTATAGCTTTAGGTTAAGGTGGGGTAATCCATAATGTGTCCAGAAAGGAGAAAAAGGAGCAAAACAACTCCTGCCCATCTGGGGCTGCTAGTAGGTTGGATACACCTCCCACCCCCGAGAGCTTCCTGCATGATATGGCCCAGCGGATCAGCACCTAGCATAGAACTGTGAACACAGTAGGTGTTTCCTGCGAGTAAAGTTAACAAAACCCACTACTTATTTTCATGCATAATAAGGGAGTACATTTAAGTCTTTCTCAAAGTGCATGGCACAGTATAGTTGTTAGTAGTCATTTTGTTATTAAAGTGCACACAAAGCAACTTGATAACCAGAAGGATATTCTCAAAAGTAACCAAGCTCATAGATACAGAGAACAGATTGGTGGTTGCCAGAGGTAAGGGTGGGGATGGGAGAAATGGGTGAAGCGTTTGGTTTTTTAATTTAAATAAATTGAATTTTAAAAAATATAATAGTAGATTTTGTATTTATTTGAGAAATCTTAAGACATGCAAATGCCATGTCAGAAAGTGGTCATATTACTCATAGAGGAGTATATATAGGAGTGACAGTTATCTTTCTTCTGACAGACAGAATTATAGGTGATTAACAGGAATCAGAAAAATGATGTGACTTATCCTTAAGGATTTTCTGCAGATTCTGTTTATACTTTGAAAATTATCAGAATTACTATTAAAATATAATTTAATAATGCAAATATAGGCATGATTCTTGAAACTTCTTTAATCCTTTCAGAATATGGCATTTCAGGCTGAACAAAAAATAAAAGCAGATATTTTACGAAGCTTGAGTACTGAACAGCTATTCCGGTTATTATCAGATTCAGATTTGAATGTGCTGATGAAGACATTGGGCCTTCTTAGAAATCTCCTCTCTACTCGCCCAGTAAGTAAAATCACCCAGGTTTCCAGATTAGCTACCCCTGCATATGCCTGTTTTGCAATCACAAAACATTGCCCTGCCTCTCTGCTCCCATCAACATCTGCCCAGAAGTGTGATTCAAATGCTGCCCCTTCCCAGAGAAGCCAGGAGTTGATGTTTAGACCTGTCACCTTCATAGGTGTTCTGGGAGCTGTTTCACCATATGGGCACCTAACCCTCCACTCCTGCACTGCCTGTCCTCTCGTTCCTCCGTGCTGGATGGGAGCCAGCCTTGACTTGTTACTTGATTTTACTTGATTTGCTGGCCCGGATGGGTTTTCTCGTCTGCCTAAATCACTTATCTCTGGGGCCTCAGCTTCTTTCCCTTTAGAGACTCCTTCTCAGTGCTATTCCGTAGACACCTCCCTGCCCCGCCCACATTGACTGGATTGACCTCTGAAGGTGTCAGCATGGAGAGCAGTGGGCATATGTCAGAGCAGGAGAGGCTGAGCCTTGGTGTGGGGTCTTTCTCGTTCGTTGTTCTCTAATGTTCCCTGAGCAACAGGGTCAGCGGCCTTCAGGCAGATACAGAAACGTGGGTGGTTCCCTTCTCTGTGCCTCACTTGTTTTCTGAGTCTTCTCTGTACATTGTTTAAGTTTTGGAAGCCTTCTGTTCTTTTCTGTGGTCTTTTTCTTTGTTCTCCAAATGTTAATTATGGGTTTCCCATTGTTTTACAGCACATAGATAAAATAATGAGTACTCATGGAAAGCAAATTATGCAAGCTGTCACCCTTATTTTGGAAGGGGAACATAACATTGAGGTCAAAGAGCAGGTATGTGTTCCTTTTTTTCTTTTTTCTTTTTTTTTTTGTAGGAATATCTTCTGAGTGTGAGTACCAAGAGAGATGGTAATTAGGAGTCTCCTGAAATATTCAAGTCTGCAAAAGACAGGGTGCTGAGATCAGAGGTGCTGTAGAGACAAGAAAGGTCTGAGGGGAGAGATCCTTCACCACCCCTTAAACTCTCTTCAAGAATTCCTCCTCTTGGAATGGAAGAAAACATGACCAGAGTCTATACTTTTACCCTCTGTGTCATGCTCTGTACCTACTATTCGTCTCTACAGGGATGGCCACCTCTGACCATCCTAGAGTGAATCCTTTCTCCAGGATTCACTATTTCTAGCCCTCTATATCACCATGCTCTGAACTCAAATTCCTACAATTCCCTGATGAAATAATCCCTTATGCTGGAGACATCTTTTATTTCTTTATTCTCATGCTTCCCAGTTCCTTATTTCTATCCCATACCCCTACTTTCTGTTGTGTTTCAATAGGGCAAGTTTAAGGTAGGCATGAAAATACAGAGGCTATGCGTTCATCAGGAGACAGTTTGGGAATTACTTTTCTATAGTTCCTGGGATTTATTATAGGATTTTTAACCTAGTATATATTTTGTCATAAAAGGAAAAGTCACCTGCAAACTTAAATTTTTAACACAAGATCTGAAGTTATGGTAATATTCAGCTTTCTGACATAAATGTTGGCTACATGGGTGTGTTCATTTCACAGTTCACTGAGCTGTACACTTATATGTATGGAAGAAACTTGCCCAAGGTTATCGTGAAGAGTTGGACCCAAAGTCTAACTGCAGGGCCCACGCTCCTTATCCTCTGTGTTCCTGAGTTAGAGTAGTTCATCAGGCTTCAAAAGAACAGTCCAGGAAGCAAGAGTAGTAGGACTTGGGAGCTGTGTTGGAATTAGTGAGCAAAAAAGGTGATAGATTTGACAAAGTGCTTTTAAGATGGATGTTTTAGGTGATTTCTATTGAAATTCAGTAATAAACAACTATGTTTTTTGATTAACAGAAATTTAACACAGATAAACTATGATCTTGTAGGCATCACTGAAATTAGGGTGAATGAGATTTGTTTCTGGAACACAACAATAAAGAAGAGGCAGTGTTAAAAATAAACTATTCTACCTGGAGAGCATAGACATTTGTTTATAAAGACAGCTCACCTAGATAGAATTCCACTAACTTGAAAAGCGAAGCAAGGTAGAAAGGTGAGGCAAGATTTGGATGAAGGCAAAAGAAAAGGCCAACAACAATAGGGTGTTTTGGCAGGATACAGTGATACCCTCTCACAGATTTGGGTGATGGTCCAGAAGTAGGCTACTCTGGGGAGTCTTAAACTGTCTGGTTTTTAGCTAGGAGTTTAATTCTTCTCAAAAGTATCAAAAGATACATTCTTTTCTTTCTTTTTTATTGAGATATATTGATACACAATAAGATACATGTATTTAAAGCATACAGTGTGATAAGTTGACATATATATATATACCATGAGACGATCACCATGATCAAGATGGCAAGCATATCTATCACTGTCCTTAGATCAGGAACAGGACAAGTATTCCATTCTTACCACTCCTATTCAACATCATACTGAAACTGCTATCGAGTACAATAAGGCAAGAAAAAGAAATAAAAGGCAGACAGATTGAAAAGGAAGAAATAAAACTCTTCCCAGGCAACATGAAAGTCTGTGTAGAAAATGTCATGGAGTCAAGCTAAAACTAGTCAGTGAGTTAACCAAGGGCACAAGAAGAATCAGTTGTATTTTTATATACTAGCATGAACAAGTAGAAATTGAAATTTTAAAAACACTATCATTTATAATAGCTCAGAAAAAAATGAAACTATGTCTAAGTCTCACAAATTATGTGCAGGATCTGTTTGCTGAAAACTATAAAACACATAAAGAAAGCAATCTAAGATCTAAATAGATATATTCCATATTAAAATGTCATTATATATTACCCTTTACGTATGTTGTTGGATTCAATTTACTGAAATTTGGTGAGGAATGTTTCACATCTATATTCATGATATTGGTGAATAGCTTTCTTGTGATGTCTTTGTCTGGTTTTTGATACTGGAGTAATGCTTGCCTCGGGGAATGAGGTGGAAGTGTTCTCTCTTCAATTTTCTGCAAGAAAATTTGTGAAGAATTGGTCTTCTTTCTTTCTCAAATTATGGTGGTATGTACCAGTGAAGCCGTCTAGACCTGGTGTTTCTTTTGTGGAAAGGTGTTTAGCTACAAATTCAATTTCTTTTATAGAAATAGAACTATTCAGTTTATCTGTTTCTTCTTGAGTGAGCTTTGACATTATGTCTTTCAAGAAATTTGTCCATTTCATCTGTGTTTTCAAATTTATTAACATAAAATTGTTCAAAATATTCTCTTATGTTTTTAAAGTCTGTAGTATTCTTTGCAGTGAACTGTCTTTTGTACTTTATATTGGTAATTCCTTTTTTCCTGATTCAGTCTGTCTAGAGGTTTATCAATTTTATTGATCTTCTCCAAGAAGCAGCTTCAGTTTCATTGATTTTTTCCCCCCCTTTTATTTTTCTATTATCTATTTCAGGGGTTGGCAAACTTTCTACAAAGGGCAAGACAGGTATTTTAAGTTTTGCAGGCTATACAGTCTCTGTAGCAACTTCTCAACTGTGCTTTTTTTTTTCTTTTAACATCTTTATTGGAGTATAATTGCTTTACAATGGTGTGTTAGTTTCTGCTTTATAACAAAGTGAATCAGTTATACATATATATATGTTCCCATATCTCTTCCCTCTTGCATCTCCCTCCCTCCCACCCTCCCTATCCCACCCCTCTAGGTGGTCACAAAGCACCGAGCTGATCTCCCTGTGCTATGCGGCTGCTTCCCACTAGCTATCTATTTTACGTTTGGTAGTGTATATATGTCCATGCCACTCTCTCACTTTGTCACAACTTACCCTTCCCCCTCCCCATATCCTCAAGTCCAGTCCATTCTCTAGTAGGTCTGTGTCTTTATTCCCGTCTTACCCCTAGGTTCTTCATGACCTTTTTTTTTTTTTCTTAGATTCCATATATACGTGTTAGCATACGGTATTTGTTTTTCTCTTTCTGACTTACTTCACTCTGTATGACAGACTCTAGGTCCATCCACTTCACTACAAATAACTCAATTCATTTCTTTTTATGGCTGAGTAATATTCCATTGTATATATGTGCCACATCTTCTTTATCCATTCATCTGTGCTGAAAGCAGGTATAGACAATGTGTAAGCACGTAGACGTGGCTGTCTTCCAGTAAAACTTTATTTACGAAAACAGGCATTGGGTTGGGTTGTATTTGGCCCACAGGCCATAATTTGCCAATCATTACCTCTATATCATTGATTCCAGTTGTTCACATGAGTGTGTGTGTGTGTTGCTTTTATCTCTGCTCCCTAGCTCATGTGTTAAATTGGCTTGGCCCACGAACTAAATCAGTCTCTTTAAGATTTGGTTTCTTGTCTCCTCAGAATATTTACAGTAGGAGTACGTGGGCTTCAAAGCAGAACTCTAGGTCACTCTGCCATGCTGGACAAGGCTGAGGATGCATAGGTGTATTCTAACACTCCAAGAAGGGGAATCACTTGCCTATCTTGCTGGCCTAGGCTATTCTGAGGACTATTTCCTGAAATCCCCCCTTATACCCACTGTCTTAGTAGGAAGAGAGGGGTAGTTCTTCCCTAGGTGAGTCTAAATTCTTTTCCATGGTTAGAGTCCAAATCTGTTTTTCCCCCTTGCTTTCCCCTCAGTCCTGAAAAATTCAAGGGTGTTGTGCACGTCAAGACTTCTGACAGGCTCACCGTGTACCGGATCACTGTGAAATCTGATGTCTTCCTCAGATCATCTCTCTCCCACTTCTGGGGCATATCAAGGTCTCCTCTTCATGATTTAAGTACCCTGGAATGAATAGTCCCTCAGTGCCTTGGATCATAAATTGCATTTTCTGTTTCCTATATCCTAGAGGCAACCTTTTTTGGTTCAAACATCAGGACTCACTCCTTAACAATCTAGTTACTGCAGTGCGGTAATCTAGGAAAAATGAGATCACACACCCTTTAAGATACCTGAGGGTTTGGGCCATAGCAAGAAAACGTTCTCCTCAGTGAGCTATAACCTGCAAGCTTAACTAGCTTAAGTCTAGCAAAGAGAAAGGCTAAAATTGGAGAAAATTATTTGAATCCAGGCACCATCCCCACCTCTCATCACTTTCTTTGAGTAATTCCTTACTCTGCTCCTGGACTCAGTGTCACTTCCTCCAGGAAGCCTTCCCTGACCCTTGCATTATCACACAAATGCACTTAGTACTTTCTCAGTTCTGTTTTTACCTCAGTTGCACCCCAGTGAAATGTAATTGTGTGCTGGCTTTGGAGTTAGGGAGAGTGTCCTATTCCTGTCTCAGCCTGTTGCCCAGTGGAGTGGGCAGAGTGCACGCACATTATAGGTGCTCGGCCAACGTTTGTTGAACTGCTAGGGCTGTCACTGGCTCAGTATCCCTGTCACCGTCCATTCACTTTTACCTTAATCCTTGCCTCTTGCTGGTCTGGCTATGAGACTGTAACAGCCAACGAGAACAGTCTTTTCCTCCAGTACCAGCGTGGTGATTGTCCTCATGATAGACTGTCCTGCCAACTGGCACAGGCTCCCTCTAACCTCCACATTAGGCCAGACTGGACTAAGCTCCTTCACACATTTTGCTTCCCTTTCTGTTCCTCCAGTAGGGTTCAAACAAGTCAAGAGGTCCTCATTGCATGTGGCTAGTGGACGGGGATCCAGAAGGTCATGAGCTTGGAAGCAAGTGGTATTTGGAAGGGGAGGTAGCGGGGAGTTACAACACCTTTGAAGTTTCTACCGAAGAGACTACCTCTTTGAAGAAACCTTGTGTGTTAGTAGCAAGAGCTTCTCTTAAAAATGAAATTTTCAAGAAAATAATAATAACTTACATTTTCCCTTTGATTTATGTGATAGCATGAACTATGGCTGCCTTTGCCTAGCAGTGATGGTTTATGCCCAGAAAGAAGCCACTGAAACATTTGGGTTCTCTTTTACCTAAGGCAGACTGTCCTTAGGTGTGGTTACTTTTGTTGGCAATGACGTTATGAGATAAGAAATCAGGGCATTCAGAGCGGAACCTGTGAGAATCCATGTACTTCAGATGGGAAATTGCCTAAGTTCTTGAGAGAGCTTGAGTCTGGGGACTTCAGAGCTTTCCTGATCGCTGGCCCTTTGTTCTTTTCCAGACACTGTGCATCCTAGCCAACATAGCAGATGGGACAACGGCAAAAGAACTTATTATGACCAATGATGACATCCTGCAGAAAATCAAGTATTACATGGTAGGCCTTTGTCCCTTTCATGGCTCTACACTAGCTGCACATTAGAAGGCAAGCACCGTAGCACTGTGAGCTCAAAACAAATTGTGCGGAGATTAAACAAAGAATAGACTCCTCTGTAACAGATTCCAGGAACTCTCTTCCATCCTGAAGGAAAAAACGACACCAAGCTCTTGAAGCTTGTGCCATTCCCCACCCTATCGTCTGATTGCCTTCCTCTTAACACAGTGACAACTTGGGCTCTTGGCCTTCTCTCAGTGCCCCCAAAGCTTCCCTCTCAAAGCTTCAGTCCTGTGCGGATGAACCGTCTAGCCTCTGGTATCTCTGGCTCTTGTTCTTTGATCATTCTGCTTTCAGTCACAGTCTGCTACCTACTTGCAAACACCTCAGCCACCTACTGCCATGACCATACCCGGGATCTTGTCATCACCAGAATCTGCCCATTGCCAAAATGGAAATCAAACATCCCTCCTCTTTTCATTCTGTCGGTGTCTCCTAGCAAAACCCTAATCATGGATGAACCTGTCTTCTCTTTGCCTCCTTGTCAGAGTTAACAACTGCAGAGAAAGGCACAGAACCGGGCTGACTGGTTTCATGTTAAATTCACATTTACAAACCCCACATGGGCACTCAGCACTGCCTGGTACCCTCCTGTGATTCTCCAGCAAGCTGGTGCCTCCATTCTCCAGAAGAATATGTTCTTACCTTCTCCTCATTCTTTAAACCTCACCTCTTATCTCCCTCATCACTCTTAGTGGTGACCTCACCTTTTGTTTTACTAAGAGGATAGAAGCCAAAATCCTTCAGCAGTTCCCTATTACACCTTGAATAAAATCCATCCCCCCTTTTGATGGCCTGTGGAGTCCTACATGACCTGACTCATCTGTATCCCCCAACTTCTCTCATTCCCCTCTTCCCTTTGTTCACTACACTGACCTCTTTCCACTCCTGGAAGAGGCCATGCATGTTCTTTTCTGCCTCAGGACCTTCACACATGCTGGCTCCTGTGCCTGGAACACTGTTCTCCCCATGGGATGCCTTCTCACCTCTCAGATCTTAGCTCTGCTAACACTTCCTTGTGGGCTCTCATCTGCGTGGGTTATTCTTTGTTACTGCATAATTGAGTGAAGTACTCCCTTCAGAGCACTTAGCTCAATTATCGCAACATATAGTTGTTTGTTTGTGTGCCTACCGACTGTAAGCTCCCTGAGGGTAAGGACTGTATCAGTTCTGTGCACAATTGTATATCCATCACCCTGTACAGTGCCTGGCCTTTAGTATATGCTTAGTAAGTATTTGTTGAATGAAAACCATACTGCTTCAACCGGGAACTCCCTTATCCTCCAATACCAGATCCACATAGTATCTCTGTAATCTTCTGAAAGTTTCTCTGGACTTCCCATCCCCATTGAGGTACACCTATCTCTCTGCTGCTGTTCAGAGCCAGACTTAAAAGCGTCTTCTGCACGTGCTCTCTCCTTCCTCACCACTAAATTCACTCTTTAGCCCACTTCTTCTGGCCTCCACCCCCATTGCTCAACTGAAACTGTTCTGGGTAAGGTCACCAGTGACCTCCTGTTATGCCAAGTCCAAAGGATGGTTTTCTCTCCTCAACTTTCCTCACTTATAGTGAATTTCAGCACAGCTGTTTCCTCCTCCTGGAAACATTCTTTTCTCTTGGCTTCCATTCCATTATGCCTCCCTGCTTAGCCCTGGACCTTTATCTTTTCTCTCCCACATGTACTCTTGAGATTGATGGTTCCTACCCTTTGTTGCATGGTGGAGGAATCTTTCAAAGCCTGTTGCCTTGCCCCTTTCCTCCCGAGATTCCGATTTAATAGTTCTGGGCTGTAGCCTGGGCATCAGTGTTTTTTTTTTACAGTTCCCCAGGTGGTTCTTAGGTATAGCCAGAGCTGAGAACCACTGGTTTAGGGACTCTCATCCACTCCCACGGCTTTTACTGTCATCTCTATTCTTTGTTTGGTTTCTGGGCTCCAGTTCAGTAGTCAATTTTGATAAATAGATTAGGCATTATCTTATTTACACTGTCATGGTATCAAGCAATACAAAACACAACCACAATAATGGTTACTGGCCTTCAAAAGCCCTGACAACAAGCTTCCCTGATGGTGTCTACAGCTTTACAAATGCTGGTTCTTTTCTTAATGGGCAGGAGGGGTTGGGGAGCAAGGTCCGAGGGTCACACGGAGGGTATTCGCCAGCCTAGACCTCTCTTCTGAACTCTGGACTCGTATATCTTCCTGCTTACTCAGCATCTCTCTGTGGCTGTCTGAAGCCTCTTGAGGTTGGTATTTAAAAGTCGATTCTTAAGTATCTCCCCTAAACCTAAATTTCTCCCCTCCTGACCTTTTCCATCTGAGTAGAGTGGCTCTGCCATCTACCCGTTACTCACACCAAGGAGTCAGTCTTTATTTCTCCAGCTCCTTCATCTCGTAATCCAATTTATCAGTTGGTCCTGTTAGCCCGGCCCCTAGCCGCTCTGGATGCTGTTGACTTCTTTCTGTCGCCACTGCTCTCACCCTAGTTCAAGCCACAGCCTCTCATACCTGATTGACCATAACAGCCTCCCAGACACCTCAGCACTGTCACTCCAGTCCCTTCAACCTGGGTGACCTTCTAAAAATGTAAATCAGGTGTTGTCCCTCCACTGCTTAAATCCTTCAGGGCTTCCTGTCAACTCAGAATGAAATCTGTCCTTACTCTGGCCTGCAAGGGCCTACAATTTAGCCATGCCTGCATCTCTGGACTAATGTTACTCTACTTTTCCATCTCAGTATGCATAAGCTCTACAGTTTCTTCTTACCTCAAACCTTTTCGCAAACTTTTCCCTCTTCTTGGTACCTCTTGCTCTTTGTACACCTGGCACCTTCCTATTCTTCCTATTTTTTATTCTTCCTCTGTATAAATATCGCCTCCTTCAAAGAGATCTTTTCTGTCCATTTCACTTAAAATTAGGTTCCCACCCCTCCACCCTCCAGTTTTCCCTATCACAGCAATTTGTTTCCTCAAAAAATGTTTATTGAATGAAAGATGGATGAACTTATATGTAGTAAATACTTACTGTTGTATTATAAATAAGTTCATTTATTCAACAAATACTCATTGCTGGCCTGATGCTGGGAGCAGATGACACATTTTATTCTGTTTTGTCTTAGTGGAGCCCCAACTGGACAGCTCTCTAAAAGTCTTGGCAGGTAGGAGGGAAAAAGAATCACCAACCATAGAATTCTCATGAAGGAAGGCATGTGCTTTTCTTTGTCTCTGCTTAGTTCAGATATAGTTCTACATGGCAAGATGAGTCTGTCTCAGCCTTCAAGAAACTATTGAGCATATATCGTGTCACGGTATTTCACAGATATGCATAAGTTATTTAAGTGTAGTGGGGACTTTCTTTTTTTAATTGACCAATTAAAAAATCATCTGTAACACAGAGATCAGACTTGTGGTTGCCAAGGGGGGTGGGGAGGGGGAGGGATGGACTGGGAATTTGGGTTGGTAGATGCAAACTATTACATTTAGGATGGATAAACAACAAGGTCCTACTGTATAGCACAGGGAACTCTATCCAGTCTCCTGGGACAAACCATAATGGAAAAGAATATTAAAAAAAGAATGTATATACATGTATAACTGAGTCACTTTGCTGTACAGCAGATATTGGCACCGCATTGTAAATCAGCTATACTTCTGTTAAAAAAAAATCATCTGGAAAGATTGTTTTACCACTGGGTCCTCTTTCATTTAGGAGAAAGCACTGTATATGGATAAATAATAACTTAAGCAAAAATGGTTGTACTTTCAGTACATAAAGAGAAATAAACAAGAAGTGTGTTTCAGGAGAATAGGAGGCTCCTTAAGAATAGTAGAGACTTAGTCAAGTTTTTTGTGATGTGCCTATAGAAACAAGAGTACTTTGAATCAGATAATCAGTAGCCAAAGAGATAAATACTAAGTGCACATCCTTTCAGTTTATTGGCCCTGAATGTTTCCTACTGTAGAGAAAGTATAGTCAAAAGCATAGACTTGTCATATGCCAGTGTTCCTGTGTGTATGGGTTGAGTGATAAATTGCAGACTGCACCTGTGGCCCTAGAGGTGTTTTGTTTGGCCAGCCAGAGGGTTTCTAAAATTTGAGTGTGAATGTCTTTTGGCAAGGCTTCACTTCCCAGTGTGCCGGATTTCCTACCATTCTCTTGTCTTTAGCCCAACCTGTTCACCCATTAGTATTAATTTTGTGGCCTCCCCAAGATATTTGGGTTTGAGGTCCCTACTTCAAACTTTTAGGCTATTGGAATTGCCTGTGGTACGTTACCAAAAATGACCTCAAATGAGATTACCTCTGTTTTTGTTTCCTTTTCTGCATCAAATAGGGTCATTCACATGTCAAATTGCAGCTTGCTGCTATGTTTTGTATATCAAACCTCATATGGAATGAAGAGGAAGGTAAGAGATTGGTGAGATTTGTTCTGAAGAAAATTATGGGAAGGAAGGTCTTGCACAGGAAAGGCATCAGGCGCCCCTGAAATCCTGGGTAGAGGCACCTCTCATTGGCCCCCAAGCCCCCAACCGTGTCACCTTGGTACGAATGAGAATCCATGGGTCCAGTTAACACTGAGCCCCACCGTGGGGTCAGCACTGTTCCAGATTACTGAACGTGAGGGTGGAGGAGACCCTAGGGAAGTGAGTGACAGTCCTTGTCCTTGAGAGGGCTGAGGAGGAGGATGGTGAGAGGCACTTGAAGAAGACGAGAGGTGAGGGTGGGCAGGAGGATTGGCCTTTCACTGTGAGCAGGGGGAGCACATGAAAGGCCTACAGGCAGATGAGCTTAATGGGGAAGAGGGTGCGTTGGTGAGAAGGGAGAACTACACTGTGCCTGGTGGAGCAGCCAGTCTGTGAGGGGGCCCCTGTAGCTCTCCACCTTGACTGTGCGTTAGAATCACCCAGGGGTTTTTGCACCAGCCAGTTAAATCAGAATCTCTGGGGGTGGTCTCCAGACATAAGTGTTTTTTTGAATTCCCCAGGTGATTCCAATGTACAGCTAAGGTAGTGAACACGTGCAGGAGAGCAGTGGGTCTCAGTGCTGGGTTGGCTGCATGAGAATCACCTGAGGAACTTTGTAAAACGCAGATTTCTGGGCTCTGCCCCTAGAGATTCTGGTTCACTGGGTCTCAAGGAGGTCAGTGCATGAGTGAGTCACTGTGGGCTCTTCAGGGGGGGAAGAAAGAGTCCAGGAGAATTACCCTCCTTAGCACTGTGTCCAGAACAAAGTGGAAGGAGGAAAAACTGCATTCAGCCTGCAGGCCGAGAGACCAAGTAACAGCCGGGTACCAGGGAAACAAGCTGCCCTCAAGGAGGTCCTAGTCTAGTTGGAAGATAGAACACAGCAGTGCGGAGTTGGAACTGCCACGTGCTGAGAGGCAGCAGGAAGTGCTGGGAGGTCAGAGGAGGGTGGAAGAGAATGGAAGGGGAAAACAAGACTGGTTTGGAGTAGGAAGAGCCTGGCTAAGTATGTCCAGAAAGAAGTGATGAAGATGGGGCCTGATGGCAGGGCCTTGTGCCAGGCTGAAGAAGCTGACCTTGACCCTGTGGTCCATGGAGAAATTAATCCAGCAGCAGAACCCTGGATGGACTGCAGGAAGGAGGGTCAAGAGGCAGAGAGACCAGTTAGAACGCTGTTGGAGAATCCAAGCATGAGGGGGTCTGGCTGCGCTGGGTAGAGTGGAGGGCGAGGGGGTGGAAGGGGAGAGGGCAGAGGACACTGGTAAGGCCCCAGATTGTTGGCTGTACATTAAGGAGAGCAGTTGCCTGGGTCATGTTCCCAGTAACCTGCTAGCTTTCATCTCTCAGGCTCACAAGAACGCCAGGATAAATTACGAGACATGGGCATCGTAGATATTCTGCACAAACTGAGTCAGTCACCAGATTCAAATCTTTGTGACAAGTGAGTATCAAAGTAAAAAGGCCTTGCTTTGGGGTATGTTGCATTCTTTTATGACAGGGTTTGAGTTGCTTGGTAAGTCACATGGCCAAACTCAGAATCTTTTAGATTCTTGGATTCCCTTCTTAATAATCTGTCAGTCAACTGTGTGACATTTGAGTAAGAGATAAACTAATAATTAGCAGATTATTAAAGATTCTCATCTCACTCTGAATTAACATGAGCCCAGGCCACCTTAGTGGGACCCTGGAGAGGATCCAGAGGTCATTCCCTTTCAGTCCCTCGATCATTAGAATAGAAATGCGTGTGGCCTTCTGGAGAGCAGAAACGAAGGCCAATTATAAAAACATTCATTAGCTCAGAACCTCACTGAGCGCCTGCCTTGTGCCAGCCTGGCCTGGCTGCTGGGGATGCAGCAGTGACCACTAAGGGGTCCCTGTCCTCAGAGAGCTCACCCTCTCTGGGTGAGGCGAGAGTCATAGTCAGAGACCCCTCTAAGCTCAGGATAGCCAAGATTGTTTTTCCTGGCTGTGGACCCTTCTTATAACACAGCCTTCGTTCTCCAGCTCACTTTCATTCTCCACACTCGTGAGCAGGGCTCAGAGTGCTCCATGGTCTGGCTCTGCCTTCCTGGTGCTGCCCCCTCCCCCGTGCCCACCCTGTGCTCCAGCCACACCTGCCGTCTTACAGTATCACACCTTCAAGCATTTACACCTTCTTTTCCATCTGATTTGCCATCCCAGTCCCCTCGCCTCTGAATCCCCATTCATTCAACAAATATATATATATCTTAATACCAACCTCTACCAGGCATCGTTTCAGGCATCAGAGATATAAGGGTGAATAAAACTGATGACATCCTTGCCCTCATGTAACTTACATTCTAGTACAGAAGACAGACAATAAGCAAATGAATATGTAATATGATAGCAGATAATGAGAGGTACTACGGAGGTATAAGCAAGGGTGAGGGAATGGAGAGTAAGGAAGCTTCATGTGGTATAAATGAGGCCCAGCCTCTCCGAGGATGTGACATTTGATCAAAGACCTGGGTGAAATGAGAGAGTCTTCCAGGCAGATGCTTAGAACAGTATTCCAGACAGGGGACAGTGGGTTCAAGGCCCCTGAGGCAGGAATGAGCTTGAACGTTCAAGAAGCAGCAGGAAGACCAGTGGGGCTGGGGAAAAACGAGCGAGGGGGAGAGTGGTAAGAAGTGGACCCAGAGAGGCAGTGGGAACAACTGAAGAGCCTTGTAGACTGTGGCAAGGACTTTGGATTTTATCCAGATTTTAATAGGAAGTCAGTCATTAGAGAGTTTTGAGCAGAAGAGACAGTATCTGATTCAAATTTTTAAAAGATGGCTCTGGTGGCTGTGTAGAGAACAGTCTGTAGTAGGGCAGCAGTGGAAGCAGGGAGACCAGCTAAAGGCCGTTACAGTTGTGTTAGATAAGAGATGAGGGTGGTAGTGCTGGGAGTATTGAGAAGTGGTTGGATTCAGGTTTTAATCTAAAGGTAGAGCCAACGGGTTTGCTTATGGATTCAATGTAGGATGTTAAAGAAAGAGGAAAGGAAAATGCCTAGAGTTTTAGCCTGAGCAGCTGAATAGAGGGTTTACCAAGATGGTCATTTGCCAAGATGGTGAAGAATAGAAGAGAAGTGGGTGGGGGTAGGGAGAATCAAGAGTTCTTGTTTGGCATGCTGACTTTTGGATGCTATTAGATACCCAAGGGACTCGGGAGAGTGGGGCTGAAGATATGAATTGGGATGGTATATAAAGCCCTGGAGCTGGCTGAAGTCACTTAGGGAGAATAAACGAGAGGAGAGAAGACAGGAGGGCCAAGGACCATGCTCTGGGACACCCCACCGCCACCTTTAGGGGAAGATGAAGAAGGTCCAGCAAAGGAGCAGGAAGAACAACTGGTGAGGCAGGCAGAGACCTGGGCGCATAGGTGTCCTGAAAGCAAGGGCGGAGAACGCCTGGACAATGGCCATCCGTCCTTCAAAACTCAAATCAGGTTGTCACCTCCGTGGAAAAGTCTTGCTGGATCCTTCTGCACCCTGGCCCCCAGGCCTTGCCAGGGACCCCTCTCTGCTCCCATAGGACACAACACATGGTGTTATGGCTATCAGCTTGCTTACCTGCTCCACAGAAGGGAAGAGGCACTTGTTTAATTGTTGCTCAAGTGAATGGCTGGGCCCCTTCCTCCCTGAAGCTCGCCATCCAGTGGGTTAAAGACAAATCACCGAATAACTGCAGCCCAGCCTGCTGCTCAGATGAGTGTTCCTTCACAGGCAGGTCAAGGCCGGCCACATGCTGAAGGTGGGATTTGAGCTGTACCTTGAGGACGGGAACCTTCATGTCTACCTCCACAGCAGTAGTAACAGCTGCTGGCTTAAATGACAGGCTCTGTCGGCCCGTCTCTTTTGGCCGACAGCCAGACTATTCCCTGGGATTCTTTTCTTGTGTTTGTTCAGAAATTAAAATAGTTCTGCTTAAAATCATCTCTGGGATGACCTGGAAAGAGGCCTCACCAGCATGAAGTGGGATAGTTTTAAGCCCTGGCCTGCATTGCTTAGACCAATCTGGTCTGCATTGCTTAGACCAATTTCTATGGCACATACATTGTCAGCAGTTCTTAAACCCTATTAAAAGGGTTAAGGTCTGAGCTACTCTACCTCAGTCCATTTAAGGAAAGGTAACCTTGCCTACAAAACCATCCATCTGAAAGACTCCTTAGATATTAATAGATAGCAGAAAGATAATGAGGGCACAGTCTCTGAGGTCCGATATAATCAGATATAGCCAAACCCTTAGAAAGATCCAGAAGGAGTCTGAATTGGCGATTTTAAAGAGTAATACAGAATTTCCATCAAGACCCTCATGTGGGCTTTCCCACCATAGTAAAGTCTGTTACCTAAAGACAACATCTTTCAGGTTCTTTGTCTTTAAGGCTTTGTGATCCTTTGACTTTGAGACACTTACAGATGAGGAGCTATTGCTAACTAGGCCTCTCCACCCCAGCCTCAGAGGGCCTCAGGTTTGTGAAGTTATGGTCAGTAAGAGGTAGCCTGTGGCATTATTCAAAAACTTATTTCCTAACAAAATGACCTTGTAGAACCCAACTTGCTCTTAACTTGGAGTGGTCTGTATGGAGCTTTCTGTTCTGATGAACTGGACTATTTGCAACTATCATCCTTATAGAGTCTTAAATAATTGCAAGAATATCCCTTAGCACACCTCTTTTAAAACTGTAGATTGTATCCATTACTGCAGCAAAGAAACTGCGCTTGAGTCCAGCTTATTGCTGCCCAATCTGCCTTGGTATACTTTCATCAGCTAATAGTAACAGAAAAATTTAACCTTTTCTTTCTATAACTTAGAAGCGGAGATCATTGCCAAAACCTGACTTCCTAACTTCCACAATTGCAGCCTTTACCAAATCATGATGGGAGAGTAGGAGGCCTTCTCAGTCCCAGCTCAAAGGAAGTCACTTTTATAAGGATCAGGATAGGTTAAGGCATTGCCCACATTGCACCTTTTCCTCTCCAGCTAGCTAACTTTTTCCCTAATCACTGTAACAACCCACATCCCACATCAGTCAGTGTCATCAGGCATGACGAGAAGAATGGGGTAAAATTGTAACCTCCCTTCCTCAGTTCTGAGGCATTTGAACCAGCAGACAGCCTCATCCCAGGAGCTCTTTGCCCCTCCCACGCACCTTCTAATCAGCCCCTACCCGCCTCTCCCCGGTCAGTGTTCCTCTTAGCTTCCCAGAGCCCTAAGTGTCCTCCCCAGTGTCCTGCAGCACTAGATAAAACCTGCATGGCAATAGGAGAAAGTCGAGAATCCCAGATCCACCACAACTATATGCCAGTGACAAAGGAAAATTATAGAATGTCACTGGGTTGCAGCAGCTATAAGGACAAGAGCAGGACCACAGGAAGAGGATGCAGCCAGCATGGGTTTGACGTGTGTGCTGACCGCAGATCTCTGCCCTTTACAGTAGGTGTCCCACTGGGGTTACCCCGGTTCCCTTGGGGGACCTACCTTTTTAGACTTTCCCAGCTACCGTCTTTGAACCATGGGCTTTTTACTTTAATTACACTTCTGAGATGACGGCTAACAGGAACTTTGTGATTTCAGGGCAAAGATGGCACTGCAGCAGTACCTGGCGTGATGGGAACGCCCTGGGCGCCTGCGAGCATCCCACATCCTTGTTAAAGGAAGTACAGGAACTAGCCTCATTTGATTCCTTCTATTTGCACAAGTCACCTTGGACTGCAGGGAGCTGTTTTGCAAAAGCAATTTGGTAGGCTTAGATCTCAAATTCACCTTGAGAACATTTTTTTGAGGTAGTAATTTCCTCAGAGGACTATTGTGTTTTGTTTTGTTTCTTTCTGAGCTACCTGGACTCTTTATTAGAACAATCAATTATTTTCCTTTGGACCTACAATTTTTTGCCTATGCTGCAGCCACTTTGTGAGTGAGAATGGCTGTGTGTGTGTGTGTGTGTGTGTGCGCATGCGTGCGTGCATGTGGGTCAGGATGAATGGACGTGTGTGTGTGAGGGATACCTCAAAGTTTTCTTTTCTTATTTTGTGTGAAAATCTCTTTTCTACAGATTTTCCAGGGTTTAAGCATTGCTTGCTGTATAAAAATCTTTACTGAATTATATACAGTTTGAATGAAATGTTATTTTAAAAACAAAACGATTGTTAAGTGTTCCATAAAGGTTATGTTGAATTTTGGTCAGATGAATATTTGTAAGTAAAAAATATATGCATTTCTGAACCTCAACTTACATAGATTTTCTTTATAAAAAACAAAAAAAGAAAAAAACAAAACGAAAAGGTTGGCTATAGTTGGCCTGAATAACAGGCACGATATATGGTGCTGTGCAAAATAGTAAGCTAGCATCTTATACTGCCGTCAATATCAGCAGGTACAGAGCCTCTTTTCAGCCTAATTCAATAAGCTCTCAGGCTTCCAAGTCAGATGGACAGAGTCGGGTGGAGTGAGGCGACAAATGCACCACAGGTTTTCTGAAACATCAAAGGGAAGTATAACTACTGATAGTGAAAGCCCAGCCATGACTGGTGGGCTGTGCTTGGCAGGAACTGGGCACCGAGAGCCTCCCAACTGCCCTAAATCCTGTCACTGGTATAGCAGTATATGGCGGGATTTAGAACCAGTCATGGAACCTTAAGCTCCAACTAAAGTAGGTCATCACTTCGTGGAAACAAAGTCCGATCACCTTGTGCTTCCTGAAACAGCATATATCACTGTGAAACTAAAGAACGTCCTACAGACGCATCTGTAGGAAGAAGCAAAGAACAGGATAGTTTAGAAAGCTGTTTTTCTCTTGGCTATACTCAGCAAATTCTATATACTTGTCACTCAGGACTGCTATTCAGTGTGCTTTTGTAAAATGAGATGGAAATTTTAGTAAGCGATGCGGCTAAGATTTTTTCCTGCATGAAGCCCAAAGCACTGACGTTTGAGAGAAGGGAAGGGGGTCTCCCCAGGAGGACCACAGATGACCGCCTTTTCCAGCCACTACTGCTTAGCCCTTCAGCAGCCCTCAGCTTGGCACACGCTCCAACTTCTGGGTCCGCTTCAAGGTGAACTCAACGAGGTTGCTTTTGACTGTTTGAAGGTACAGCCAGCCTTGCTTTTCCCTTTGCTCTGCGAAGTTCAAAGGCATCGCGGCCAGGAGGCGAGGTCTGCGGCCCAGAAGCTTGCCCTGAGTGCGTGCACCCGATGGGTTCCCCAGCCCACCAGCTACTCCTGACGGGGCACCCCATCACCACCCTGCTCCTTCCTTGGAAGAGTTAAATATGTTTGATTGCAAATGAATGTTTTTAAAATGTATTTAATGCCGGTTTTTTCTGTTCTCAACACGACCACCCAAGATTCAAACACAGAGATTTCCAAGTTGTTATTTTTTCAGAACATTACCGATTTAAAAATCTGTCACAACAGGAACTTGGGTTTTGTGCAACCATCAGAGTGCTAATGTGCAGAAGCCAGTTTAAAGAAAATGGAGTGTATTGGGGGAAAAAGCCTTATTTAGGCCCACTCATTGACATTTCTAGTACTGGGAAAATATCCTTGGTTGGCATTTGTAACACAAAACACTATAGAGTTGGTATTTAAAGTACCAGGTAAATATAAATAAACCAATAATGAATTGCTGAGACAATCTTGAACCCAGATAGCATTGGAAAGTGGAAAGCCCAATGAAATGACACTTTCACACTTAAACTCTGTGGATAAATCTTGCCTGTGGCTATAAACAGATGGTCAAAGAAAAAGTGCTTTACTGTGATTAACTTTTCTGAGTTGAATGAAGGAAAATGTATTTATTAAAACAAAGCTGTTTGCTGCTTTATGCAGGTGCAGTGTTCAGTCAGCAAGGAAGTGGGAGGAATGGGACGTGGTCTTGTGTTTCCACCCAAGTTCTTAACTAAGCTTCTCGCTCTCTCTAATACTGCATTCTGTTTCTCCTTTTGTGCCCTGATTGTAACCCAAAATTTATGAACTAGAAAAGAATGTCCAATTTAATAAGTTGCATTTTTTTCCTTAAGCACTTTATGCAGAACAATACATGTTCTTCTGGTAGTGTTTGGATAATATGATTTTAACACATGCTAATAAAAGCCAAGAAAAAAGCATGGCAACTTCTAAAAAGGAGTCTGTTTTCCAAATACCTAGAACATTAGGAAACATTAGAAGATGATGTGTACTGGCTTTCGAAACCTGAGATTCTTGGTGAATGAGAGGCTGGGAAGTGACTTTGCATTTCAGAGGGGGGGCCAGCGCCCTAGGGTAACTGCAGCTTCCGGGGGCCTCTGCAGCGGTCTGCGGCCCCCTCTTCCTGGTCTTTACAGGTGGCCACTTCCAGCCACCAGGACTCCCCCCTCCGTCCTATGCCACTCCTCCCCTGCCACCACCCACTGGACTCAGGCCCAGAGCTTGGCAAATGACCCTCTGCACAGGCGCCCTGCATTTACTGGAAGCGAGGCCTGGGAAGGGGGGGACTGACCCCAGATCCTGCTGGAGAGCCGACAGGGAGGTTCCGGACACCCTGCCACCTGGGATAGGGGCTGGTGCTTTCCCAGTCCTGCTCCTTTGCACTGACCTTCCCTGGTTGCTGGGCAGGGAGGTATGTGTCAGCTCCCAGCACGAGGGAAGTTTTGTTCCATGACCTGGGCTCAGGGGAAGCGGAGGGAGCCCCCGCCAAGGCCGCATTGGGACCCACCGAGCCACCTTCCTCCCCCTCTCCCTGCAGCCCTGGCTCCTGACAGTCTTGGCTCTGCCGGACAGTCAGCCGCCTGGCTGAGTAGAGGGCCTGAGACAGTCAAGCCGCGTCCTTCACTTTGTGGGGCTAGGCCTGCCCTCCACCCTGTCAGGCGCTCACACCCAGGAGAAGCCTTAACGCCTAAAATGGCGCCCATCCTGCAGGCCCAGGGTCTCTGCCAAGGAGTTCGGTCCTCAGACAGTGAGCAGACATTTCAGCCTTCCTCCAGATGGCTGCCAGCTGGGTGCACCCCGAGCAGCTCATTCAGAGCCACACAGCACTTCTCTTCCTCCCCCTCTGCCCTCGCCCCATTCCTTCCGCCAGGAACCTTCTGGACTCTGAGAAGAGAAGCGCCCTACCGTGCAATAGAAGGAAGGAGCGTGTCGTCACACCTCCCACCCCAGCCCTATCACCTAGCGCCCCTCCTGCTTTCCCCGTCCCGGCCCTGCCACTCCCAGCCGCTTCCCAGGGAGGCTGAAAGTTCATCACAGACACCAGCACACACGGGCCAGTTCCCCCCCTGCTCTTCTCTGTCCCCTGCTTTCAGAGGCCTTGCTCACTCCATTTATCACCTCTCATCTCTCCAGTGATGGGAGTTTGGCCTCCCAGCTTCCGGGGAGACGAGATAGCTGTCAGCTGGGTGCACCCCAAGCAGCTCATTCAGAGCCACACAGCACCTGTGGTGTGGAAGACCAGGCGTCGGGCGCTGTTGCCAGCTCTGAGGTGAACACAGGCCAGCCGAGTCCCCCTCTCGAGGCCACTCACAAAGGGAAGAGCACAGCCCCACGGTGGGCTATGTGCCTGGGGACCTGGAACAGCAGATTCAACTCTCCTGACGGATTCTGTCAGGGAGGGCTCCCCTGGGTGTTTCTCACAGAGGCCTGTGCTGATGGGCTGAGCACAGTGGGCAGGCATGCTTCCATCTAGAGGTGACACGAGGTCCTGGGAAGTGCAGCCACCTACCCGCTGTCACAGGCCACCCGGTGTCCCCACCTTCTGCAGCCTGACTCATCCTGTCCCCGGTGCCAGCACGGAGGGCCTCGTGCTACAGGCTGGAGGAAAGAGTAGTGCATCCGTAAAGCACAGTCTTCTGGGAGCTAACTGCCCATTTAAAGAGCTTCTTCAAGTCATAAGCATGAAGCCCCCTGGAGAAAACCAGCAGATGAGAAGGAAATCTCTGCCATTTGCCTCGTGGTGTAGAAGAACACAGCCTTTTCCTCTGTCAGAGAGGAAAGAGTACGCCTGGGCTCAGTGAATTTACAAATAAACCAAAGAGCAAACCGGTAAGAGAGTAGCTGGCATGTTACTATGCACAGGGGTAATGCTAGTTACTGAAAACCTCCTGTGTCCCATGGAGGGACAGCTAAACCAGGCAATAGTGAAAGCTGGCGCCACCACTAGGAGCGCTCAGGTTTTAAAATTAGGCTTTAGCCAAAATCAGAAACCAAAGAAATGGGGAAAGGGGGCATCAAGAAAATTAGATGAACCCTGGTTCCAAATGTAACCCCCAAGCATTGCTTTCTGAACATGCCCTGACTCGTGGAGATGAATCTGGCGTATTCCAGGACTACCCTTGTGGCCTGGGTGGGCAGCATGAAGATTTAAAGCTGATTTATATCTGCCCCCATGTCAGTAAGCCCTGAAGTGTCACATTCAATCTTGTTGCACTATTTTCAAGTCCATTGTTACCAAGTTAAGCTCTAAAATTGTTTCATCCATAACGTAGATTTATTACTGGGAGACACTGTCCTCTGTAACTCAGTATCCCCTGAGATGACACTATCATAGCAGAGTTCAATGACTGATGTCCATTTATTTTCTAAAATCCCAGAGATGGCCAAAAAAAAGTACATGTTCCATATTCGTACTGTTTAATAAGACAGGAAAGTGGATACTATTATTTTTATTCATGAACGATAACTAAACCAAAAAAGTATTGGTGCTCAAAAGAGGAAGTTTCGGTTCTGGGGGTTTCCTTACGTACAGCAGATATGGGTGCACTGACGCTTCATCTCACGGCCTCACCCTGGTCGTGGGCCGCCTCGTCCACGTCCTCGGGGGAGCACAGCGCCTCACTGGGGCCCTCTCCTTCAGCCTCGAGGCCTGTGGGACAACAGGCATGCTGTAGGACTTCTCACAGCAGCCCTGTCCCCGAACTGTCCGCAAAGGAACAGCGGAAAGGGGCAATCTAAGTGCATCACAGACGGTGAAGTTAGGGGTCAGGGTGGACGGAGCCGCAAAGAGAGGTCCTAATATGTGTGTTAAGGACTCGGAAAAAATTAGGAGAGGAAGTGACATGGGTTGAGCACTTGATGTGTGTCAGGCCCCAGGCTAAGAGCTTCACGTGCTTCGTCTCCTTTCATCTTCACAAGAACCCTCTGAGGAAGAGGATTATTATGGGGCTATAATGGGCCTCTCATTATCTCCATTTCACAAATGAGGAAACTGAGGTCCAAAAAGGGAAGTAACTTTCCCGAGGCTATTCAGCTAGTAGATAGTGGAGCCAGGATTCAAACCCAGGATTCTGTCTCCAGGGCCCAGAAGAAGTGCTGGGTACGTGGAAAGCACACTCTGCTCCTGACAACTGAGAAGGCACAACATACACGTCAGGCGAAGGGGCACAACACCACACCCCAACAAGGCTGCTTCAAGGTCATCCCCGCAGGAAGCTGTGCACTTACTCCCAGGTGTGGTCTAGGCTCAGACCCTTCTGGAATTGTTCCCTTTGCTCATTATCACCTGAGGCCAAAAAGTCAGGCTCACGATCTCCCAACACTCTCCCCGACGGCCCCGATGAGCGGTGCCCAGCCAGGTCGCTCTCCTCCTTTCCCAGAGTCATATCTACTTGTTTCCAGTCACCCCCCAAAAGGATGAAGATGTCACATGACCCTGGACACATAAGGAAGCACGTCGTGGGCTCTCCCTGAGGGCAGGCCCCCAGAGGAAAGCTGGTCCTTGCAGTGCCACCCACACCAGAGTGAGAGTTCTTCCCACGGAGGATGGCTTTGGAGAACCACCACATGCACCTGGATGTTCAGACTTGGGTCTCTGGTCCACACAGAGCCACACTTCCCAGGATTTCTCAGCTCCCTAAACTCCATCGCACTCCCAGCTTGTCCCTCAGTTGGCAGCAGGCAGCACCAGGATTAAATGAGGGCCAGCAGGGGTCAGCTCCCACCCTTCCTCTCCTCACCCTCAAACCACCTATTCTTGCTTGGTTGGATTCAAATCTTGAAGAGACCATGACGAACATTTCAAACATTTAGGTAAACCGACTGGTTAAAACCCAAACATTTAGGCACACGGAGGTTATTACCGTTTCAGATCTGCAGGCAGCCTTCTCCCAAGAATGCCCCCCCTCACATCCTTTGCTTTTCCCAGGATGTTCACCCCCTGGCCCCTTCCACCTCACTTCAGGCTCAACCCAGAGACGTGCAACACGGCGGCAGGAGCAGCACGGGCCGGGTCTGGTTCTGCCACTCGTGGAGTGGGGTGAGTCACGTGCACTCTGAGCCCCGTGGGTTTCTCACCCAGATTTGGAGGTGGGGATGACCCAGCACGCTTTTCTCAAAGTGTGGGGTCTGAGGGATATGAGAGCCACCGCAGCGATGGGCAGAGGGCCCTTCTGTGAAACCCTCTGCTTCTCGGCAACCCCACCAAGGGCTTGATGGGGCACGTGGAGCACAGAGGAAGTGAGGGAATGACATCTGGCCTCTGCCCTGGAAGTGGGCTTCCAGAAAGTTAGTTACATTTTCCGGGTGCTTTCCACAGGAGAATGCAAAGTAACTTTGTAACGAGAGTTTGGCTTCAAAGTAAAAATGCAGCCAAAAATGTAATGAAAAAGCAAAACTGTTACTCTGAAAACACAATAGAGCAGGACTGCCGCTAAAGTTACATAATGTGCCCTGTTTCCCCAGCAGGCCCTTATTCGACGGAGGACTTGGTTACCACATAGTTACTGGCAGTACCCGCCCCCCATCCCCGCTGCAGATTTAATACAGACCAGATCTGCCTGGATGACTTACCCAGAGGGGCTTCCGGAACCTGGTCTGAAAACTTAAAACTGGGGAAGAGCAGTGCCAGTTCCCGGCGGGCATCTTCCAAGTCCCGGCTTCCGTGGACCGCATTAAAGGGCATTTCTGTGCCATACTGAGCCCGGAGACTGGGAGCATGCAAAACGTACAAGAAACGATCGTCTCATTTGAAAAGAAATGTTTTGCTCTCTGGCAACATGGCCACCAGCTACCAATCAGCAGCTGGCATTTCTGTGACATGGCTTTCTCTGCTGGAAACGCCAGGAACAGCAGCAAGGATGATAGTAGCCGCGGTGTTCTGGGCACGTTGCCAGTGCTTAACATACCTGATCTCATTTCATTTGTGCGGCAACCCTGTGAGGGAGACTCTGTCATGATCCCCAGTTTAAATATGCGTGAGTTATGGTGTGAGCCCAGGAGCTGCTATTTTATTGCTGTTACTACGGGGGCTAGGCTAGCACCCTGCCGAGGGCTTGGTACAGGTTGGCATAGTTAATCCCCCAAGGTCCCCTAAGATAATACTAATATTGCTAGGACTTCCCGTATGTCAAACAATGTTCTAACTTCTCTCTCTCTCTTTCTCTCTCTTAATCTGAGGCAGGTCCTATCCTATTATAGTTCCCATTACATGGATGACCCAGGGTCACACAGTTAGAAAGAGGAAGAAGAGAGATTCTCAGGTCGGTGCTCTGAGCCACAACACTGTACAGCCTCCCACGACAGGTGCTCATATCCCCCTTTTATAGATGAGGGAACTGAGGCTCAGAAAACTGAAGATCCGAACCCGGGCTGCCTCATATATGAATGTTCCCGGCCCCCTACAACCGTTATGTCACAGTAAAAACTGTAGTTACTTAGTCTCTTGCTAATTTCTTTCCTGTTGGTGAGGCCTCTCTCCGCTTCAAAGGCAAGACACAGTGGATTTGGCATTGGTGGCGCCGGGCTGAATATTCACACAGGGCCAGGGAGCAGCCAAGTGCTGTGCTCAGAGCGGAATGCTCAGACTCTAGGGGGCCTCAGGACACCTTGGGCAGGGAGTAGGGGATGGGGGTTGAGGAGGTGAGTCTACACGGCACAGTCCTAGGCCCCACCCAGAGCCTCTGACTTGGTAGACCTGGGTGGGGCCCTGGAATCTGTATTTCCTGGGTGAGAGTTGCAGGTGGCTCTGGGACCACGCGACGGGACCCTTTGGCTGCAGAGAGAACAGTGAGGACCCAGCTGCAGCCTTCAGAAGAGGGAAAGAGGCAGCAAGGAGGCGCCCAGTGAAGAGCTGGGGGCTGGATCAGAGGGAGAGGATGTCAGGGTCTCCTCAACTACACAACAGGGAGGCCAGGGACTCCCCTAATGTATGACACAGAGGGAGCTTCATGGCCATCGGGGAGCCTTCTGTGTTACCCACGGTTCTGGGCTGAACCTCGAGCAGGGCTCTCAGCTTCCTTGGATGCAGGTTTTGAGATGCATGCAAGGACCACAGCGGGTGACGTCACCTGTCAGGCTGCTCCCTCCTTGCCACATCGGGGTCACAGGGTCCCATGAGGGTTTGCCAGGCGGTGACCACATCCTCGGTGCCCTCAGTCCTGGTGAGGATCAGGAGGCGGCTCGGTCCGCTGCACATGTGATGTACCAGCTGCTCAAATGCCTCCTAGCACGGGGAGGGAAGACAGTGAGCCAGGGCAGGGGCCCCAGGGCCTGCAGCGGGCCGGCGGGCCCATCCCACCCACAGGATGGGAGAGGGTCAGTGAGCGGCCTTGCCACCAGCCTGCAGGCCCGCGGAGGGCCCCCGGGAGGTGGGGGGCCTAACCACACCCAGATATAAGTTAAAGGTAGGAAGACGAGGCTTTGAGTTGACTCACTTGGGGTTGAACATGAGATAATAAGTTAGGTGGGAGCATTTAGCAGACCACAAATATGGGAATCATGTGGGTGCTGGGTAACCAGGGGACGCGGCTGAGACTTTGTGCAACCCTTCCCCCTTCTTCAAGTAGCAGTACTCAGGCTTCCTTTGGGGAGAAACCCTTCCCCATTTCACTTGGTCCTAGTCCAGCTGACAGCCGCAATGCCTATCCACCCCTCCGCATACACACCCCCTCGCCGGACAGGTGGAGCCCAGGCTCGCTCACCCACACCCTCCCTCCCAAGTGGGTGAGTCACAAGCAGAAGCAGATGGAAAGTGGTTGGATCTGAGTCCCCCAACAGCAGCACCTGAAGTGACCGTCCGTGAGGTTTTGCTCCTGAGAGCCCTACCCCTGCCTTGGTTCTTCTTCTCCCCACACCTTCTTATGCAAGTCCTTCAACTCTCTTCAGTTCTGGGAGTCGTGGAGTATCCCTCCGATAAATTCCTTATTTCATCCCTTAAGTTGGAGTCAGACTCTCATCCTTGCTACCGAAGAATGTCTCCCTGATGCAGCCCGTAATTATTATTCGGAGAGCAAGTTCCTGGCTCACTTGCTGTTCATATTCTTGTTCTTCATAATACTCTATTTTCTCCCAAACTAATAGCAATCTATAAACACAATGCTGGAGAAAGAGAAAGAAATGAGAGTGTTTTGGATAAGTGGAAGCAGAGAAGCTGACCTCTCCAGCTCTGTGTTGGTAGAAAAGTCGCATTTCTGCTTCTGTCATGGTTCTCTCTTCATTTGTTAAAATGTCAAACCCAGCTTCCTGGATCTGTAGGAGATATATATATATATATATTCTAAAAGGGTAAAGCAAGCCCAAATTCACATTTCAATGTGTTGAGAGTAAAAGATGATGGAAAAGGCAACATTAAAAGCAGTGGAGACCCTCGTCCTGCAATTCGATTTAAAAAGTGTAAGTTACTTAAATGGAATTTTAATTAAAACTCCTTAGAAGCCCTCTTTCCCCCTAGGACACTGCTACACAATGCTCCACCCCTGTTTTTCCACCAGAGAAGACATGAGGATAGTCTGTAAGGTAAGCGTTGTCTCTCTTACCTTCATGATAATCTCATCCGTCTTCCCATGGACCACCGCATCTGGTTTAATGACTGCCAAGGTGCAGGCCTTCTCTGATGACACTGCAACAAGCCGGCGATGGTGCTGTCAGACGCTGGGCTCTCGGGAGACCCTCCGCAGGGACGTGCAGCCCCGCCCACAGCCCCCGGCTTCCCTCCCCTGGCCTCTTGGCTGTGCTTGTGCAGACCTAGACTCTAGTGGATGCAGGGGTCTGGCTCCAGACCCCAACCTCAGCCTGGCTGCAAGGGACAGAGACATGCAAGGGACATGAACCTGGGAGGGAGGGCGTGGGGAGGGAGGAGAGGATGGGGGATGGGGGAGGAGGTCAAAGACAGCTCAGGAACAAAAACCAGAAACGAGTCGGCCCTTGTCCCTTCCTGTCACCCTGTCGTGATTCTTGACCTCTAACTGCTGCCGACCGTGTTCTCCTCTCAGTGTGCCTTTTTGCCTTTCCTGGCATCTGGTCAGTAGTGGCTGCCCCAAGCCCCGAGTCGGCATGACTGTTCAGGGCCAGCACGTTCTACCAAATTGCGCCTTCCGTCTCCTCTGTCTCTGTTCACACTCTCCTGAGAATTGGCCAGCTCATTGTTTGGAGCCCAGACACCAGTCGTAGATCACTGGCCAGTCTACTGGTGGGCCGTGTCCATAGGTCCAAGCAGCTGTGGCGACGAGGAAGGTGCGCGTGGCCGCCGCCCACCGCTCAAGCCCGCAGACGCCGTGGGGAGCCCCGTGTCTGGGCACAAACCCATCCCTGCCAGACTCCCGTTTGTATGCAGTTGGCTTTTGTGAGCTACCTACACTCTCCACAGACTCTATATCCCACCACAGCCTATTTTCTCTTTTCAACTTTTATATCAGTTGTGCTGTAACATGACAGTATCTGCATCTGAGGAGGGCCTCCTACTTTGAAAAATCTAAAAAATGTGGGCTGCAAAGGTGTGAATCATTTTAAGCAAGCCAATCTATTCATTTTTCCGTGAGCACTATTTCTAACAAACATCCTATGAACACTTGGACTTTAAGGGACTCTTACAATAAATCCCCTTATAAATTGACCGATTAAGGAGACCGCCTAGAGGTATAGGGTGAGAAGAGGAGAGACCAGGGCTGGGGCCCTGAGAACTCCAGCCTGGAAAGGGAGCAAAAAAAAAGAAGCCAAGGAAGGGAAGGTGGCGGAGAGGCCAGAGAAAACAAGAAGGAAAATGAGAAAGGTCTCGACATCTCAGACACCAGACGAGAAGAGGGCTTTGAGTAGGAAGACATTGGGGGCATCAGCCAAGCCCACAGAAGGATGCCATAGGCTATGACTGGAAACTGCCCTCTGGATTTGGCACCAAGAAGGTCACTGGAGCCTTGGGGAGCGGCAAGGGGGCAGGGGCGGAGGAGAGGGTGGCCCAAGGAGTGTGGACCACGTTCAGGAAGCTAGGCTCGGGGGAGAGGAAGGCTAAGGGCAAGGGTAGGCTTTGGGTAGTTTTCTAGGTGGAGAGACCTGATTTGGGAGGAAATAATGGGGAAGGGAAAAAAGAGGTAATCCCAAAAGGAGACAACAAACGTTTCCTGCAGAAGCCAAGTCGCTGATTTCCTTTTCACACTTGAAGTTTCTTGCTCTCCTAAACTGTGCCTCTTCCCTTGTTAGGATCCAACTCAGAAAGTCCTCGTCATCCACACGTGAATAAGCAGCTTTTCTATTTCAGGGAGAACCAGAACTTCCTTCTCTCTCCAGCTCGGTTCTTGAGCTGCATCCTGGTTTCCCGTGGTGTCTCAGGGACCATCGGGAACCACCTTGCCAGCAACAGCCTCTCTAACCTCGGGCTTCTCTTCCCACTGTCAGGTCAAGGTGTTCTTCTCATATTAAAGGTTCAGGAAGAACAGCAATGCTCAGGAGTGTAAAATCCATGAGTTAATACTTGGGGCATGAGGGGAAGAGGGTGCAGGTCTGTGGGGAGGGAAGGGGTTCAGGACAGCTGACTTTCTGACACTTCAGAAAAAAAGGTGAAAGAAGCTCAAACTCTTTAGCTCAAATAAGGACTAAGGGAACACCAGCATCATTACTTTATCTTATTAGCGTCACTCCCTCCATTTTACTAAGGGAGCCTTTCCTGATGCCCAGAAATCGCCATGAAACTCACAGTTGTTATAACTGAACATGATCAGAAAGCTGTGACAGGTGCCCAAGATGCCATTAAAGGGCAGGAGGGACACTTAACACAGTATGTTTGGAGTCAGGTGATTGGAGACAAAACATTTTATGGGTTATCTTCCCAGAGTTCAGATCGCTCAATAAACTGATTACTCATATATTTTTTAAAGACACATCAGGGACTTCCCTGGTGGTCCAGTGGTTAAGACTCCGTGCTTCCAGTGGAGGGGGCGCGGGTTCGATCCATGGCAGGGGAACTGAGGTCCCACATGATGTGCAGTGAGGCCAAAAAAAAATTAAAAAATAAAAAACACACATCAGGGCTTCCCTGGTGGCGCAGTGGTTAAGAATCCGCCTGCCAATGCAGGGGACACAGGTTCGAGCCCTGGTCCGGGAAGATCCCACATGCCGCGGAGCAACTAATTCTGTGCTCTAGAGCCCGCGAGCCACAACTACTGAGCCCACGTGCCACAACTACTGAAGCCCGCGTGCCTAGAGCCCGTGCTCCACAACAAGAGAAGCCACCGCAATGAGAAGCCCGTGCACCGCAACAAAGAGTAGCCCCGACTCACTGCAACTAGAGAAAGCCCACACCCAGCAACAAAGACCCAACACAGCCAAAAATAAATAAATAAAATAAATAAATTAAAAAAAAAAACACACATCAAATCCAAGTCTGCTCTGCCTTCTTGCCATGCTTGTTGGTTCTGTACTCACCCGCATCCTCATCGTCACCATCTTCCTTTTCGTGGGAAAAGCATTCATCTTCGTCAGAAAGAGCCTCATCTTTAATCTAGTACAAATTGGTCATGGACAGCAAGTAGTTAGCTAATTAAAACTCCACAAAGACCTTCAAAAACCAGCAGAAGCCGAATAGGTAAAGGTCCTAAATGCAGAGCAGAAGAAGAGGGTCAAGATTATCAGCTTTGGAAACTTTTCAAGAACCTTTTGAGTAGTTGGGTGGTAGGGAGCAGGGGAGGGAGAGCGACTGAAGACAAGGAAATCCACGCTGATCTTAAGGTTTAGAGTCTGCCTGTTTCCACGAGCATCAAGTAGAAACTAAGGAAAAAGAAAGATGAAATAGAGAGTTGTCAAGAAGACAAAGTAAGAACTGAAATGCAAGTAAATAGTAAGCAACTGGCTACACTGTGCAGGTAGTACAGAGAGAGAGATCATTTATCTGTGGAGTAGGTACAAGCGTCTGTGATTTTCTTTCTTGGGGAAAAATTGTCAGTTTTCTGGGGAACAAATAGGATTTGATTCCAATCCATTCTATGAAAACAGGGCTTTGCTCTTTGGAACTGAATGCGTAAACTTGAACAGTGAACATGGAATAATGTTAAGGCTCATTTGGCAGCTGCTCAGGGCACCAGGAAATACTTCTTTCTACCCAAGGTGTGTCGGTTTTCAAAGGCTGCCAATTTTTTGTGAAAAACTCACGGTCCATGTTGTCCTGGAAGTAATTTACCAAAATCACAAGCAGTGCTGATCCTGTTTCTCAAGGTAATGACCCCCTTCTAGTTAAAGAAATGAACCCTCTGGGATCACAAGTCAAACTCGGGAATGAGAAGGGAGGGCAGGTCACCAGGAGAGATGTCCCCCTGAGGCTGACTCCTTGTACCCACTACTGGATTCAGAACTTCATGTCCATTTCTGAATTCGTTGTCAGGGTTCCAGAAACCCTGTTAAGAGATGCAGTGGGGATGAAAGGGAAATGGATAAAAGACGTTAAAGTGTTCTGGATGAAGGGGACGACTTCAAAGAAGATTTCCTAGTGGGATTTGCACCCTCCCCTGAGCCCTCAGAGGCCCCCAGCCAGCGTGGGCATTTAATGCAGCTTCCCAGGGACAGTGAAGACATTGGCGGGGCAGGGGAGGGACCTGCTGGCCTGGCCTGGGAGACACTTGTGAGCTGGCCGCTTACCACTCTCCGTTCTCTGCCTTCGGCCAGCACCCTCTCTTCATCCTGCAGCTGCTCTCGGATGGTTTTCTGCAGCAGCGGGGCGTTTGCTCCTCTAACCAGTGCCACCAGCTCCCCTCCCTAGAATACAGCACAGATATCCTGCTCAGACCACACGATGGGCAACCTCTTTCAAGAGACATGAGGGTCCAAGAGCTTTGTTTAGGAGCGGGCCCAAGGTCAAGGTCTGTGGACCTCAGGCCCACAGCCTCCATCGACTTCTCTGCCCCCTACCCCACGCCCCTCCCTTCAAAACTTCCTTCAGGACAGCGGGGAGTCAGGTGGGGGAGGACCAGGGCGCACGGGGTTGTGAGTGACTAAGTGTGGCCTCTCCTTGGCTCCTTCACTGAACAAGTATCAACTGAGCACTTACTATGCCAACACCAAGACAGAGGCAGAGAACAGAAACACTAAACATGAAAAGACATAGCTGCCACCCTCAGTGAGTGGGGTGTCGAGTGGGGAGAGAGGTGGTCGTGTCAGAGAAACAGTTGCAATAGAATAAGAACATTCCTTTCATGGGGTACTTGGGATTTGGGGCAAGAATTGATCCCCAGCTCCATCTGGGGTGGTCAGGGAAGACCTCACAGTGGAGGTGGTGTTCCCGGTGAACCCGAGTTTACCGCCTTTGCTTTTTCAGAAGTCTCCCTGCCCGTCGTCACTCATGGAAGTTCACGTGCACTGGGTTCTCCTTCTGTTTCCATCCCACCCTCAGAGGACCACCGCTGTGTGACTGTGATGAGTTGCCGCATGTTCCCACACGGCCAGTGATGATTTATGCTTTAATCCCGCACCCTCCGGGCTCAAGCAGGCAAACCGCTGCGGTAATGATCCCATTTCTGCAGCTGAGCTCTGACGCCAGTTTGGCGGAGGGCACTTTCATCTCAGTGCTTCCCACCCCTGCTCCCTCCCCCACCAGGTTTCTTCATAAAACTTCAGTCTCCCTCCTGAAAGCAAGCCGAAGCTCAAATAATGTTTCACCATAAGCTTCCAACTTGTAATACTTGCAGTGCCGAGGGCAGGAGCCCAAAGTTTTCCAAACTAAACAACTCTGGCCCCGGTGGGCAGACCCCAGTTTCCCTGACTGTGCTATGAGGGGCTGGACTGGGTCGGGAGGAGAACAACAATCCACTGTCTTCAGGCCCCGGCAGGTGACCTAAACCCAGGAAGCCAGGTGTGAGACAGCGGGCCCTCAGGGGCCTGGAGCACCGCGTGGATGTCACAGCCGAAGGCAGCCAGATGACCTTTCAAACGCTGAACCACTGGCCATCATCAATCACCCATCTCACTTCTGACTTTGTATCAACATATCTTCACATTTTACAATGAAACGAAGGTGAATACAAAGCTTGTCTACCCCACAAAGGAGCTTTCATGTTTGCTGAGAAGTCCCCTCTGCGGATGTCTCCAGACTCTGCACTGAGAGTGAGACCTCAGTCAAGAGGTTCACTACGGACTTCCCTGGTGGAGCAATGGTTAAGAATCCACTTGCCAATGCAGGGGACACAGGTTCGATCCCTAGTCCCAGGAAGATCCCACATGCCGCGGAGCAACTAAATCTGTGCACCACAACTACCAAGCCTGTGCTCTAGAGCCTGCGAGCCACAACTACTGAAGCCCAAGTGCCTAGAGCCCGTGCTCCACAACAAGAGAAGCCACTGCAGTGAGAAGCCCGCACACTGCAATGAAGAGTAGACCCCGCTCGCTGCAACTAGAGAAAGCTTGTGCGCAGCAACGAAGACCCAACACAGCCAAAAACAAACAAACAAATAAATAAATAAGAGGTTCACGAACCAGAAAGAGCACAGGACTCTGAGTGGGTCCTGCTCTGTCCCAGGTACTGCCCTCAGGAAGGCCCCAAGCCCAGAATGACTGCCCAGATTAAGGGCATCTGTCCTCAGCCAAAATAATAGAGCCAGGGAGGAAACAGCGTTCACTCGCTGGGAGCGGTGCAGCCTCTTGGTGACAGGCGTCCATCTGAACCCTCGTGATGTGCAGCCCTGGGACAGTTCTGGACTGAAAATGTACTTACTGCATAAAACAGAAAGGTCGGCTCGCACCTCCCTCTGTATTTTTCGAGGACATCAAGACAGTCTGCCTCTGCCTAAAGGAAACAGGCTGTCAGCAGGCCGGGTGCAGGGACAGGATGGTGGGAGAACCGCGCGGGACACACACACACCACACCCCCCATACAGAGCACATACACATCCATGTCACATGCACACACCACACACACACACATACCACACACACATACTACCAGCACACACATACTGCTACACATGCACGCACATACATTACGCATAATATACACACATCACACCCTCCCACATACCACACACCACATACACACACACACCACACACGTACATTACACATAACATACACACACACAGTGACTGCCCTCCCCAGGTGGAGCCCTGGCTTGCTCTCTCTCATGCTTCTCCTTCTGATGCCTTTTCATCAGAATCGTAACAACTGTCAACACACCGGTAAGAGTGTTGCCAGTGTAGTTTTCTGAGGAATAAAATAAGGAGGATGTGACAGTTTGTCCTGCTCCGGATCAAGGGAGCTCCACCACTAACATCCCACATCTGCCCCGAGTGGCAACAACGGAGGAGGGTCCTGAGCTCACTTCTGGGTCTGATAAAGCTCCCCATTCAGACCTCTCCTCCCTCACTCCACAGAAGCCTCACAACCCACTCCCACGGGAGGAGTGCAGGCCCTGGAAGGCCAGCTTCTCGAGAGTTAACGTCAGGGAGAGTCTCGCCTGTGTTCACCGTCTCTGAGCCTCAACCCATGCAGCGCATCCAGTGTCTCTTGCACGCTTCTCTGGAAGTGATTCCCATTTCCATACACTGACCTGAGTAAACGTTTGCTGAAAGTTCCCCTTTAAGGAGCAAGGATAGAAATCTTAAACCCTGTGCTCTGGAAGTGAAACTTCAGGGTTCACAGTGTCCACGAGCCAAGAGGGAGTGTTAGCCTTAAAGTGGCCGCACGCCTTCCCGGCTCCAGCATCAGGGGCAGCCGAGCCCACAGGGACTGTCGCGAGGCAGGGTGGGGAGGAGGCTTCCTCTCTAGAGAAACTGGTATCAGCAAAAAATCCACAACGGATGCCTTGTCGATGATCTGAAAAAGGCCCCTCAAACTTCCTGTTCCTGTTTTTAAATTTTTAAGTTTTTTACAAGTTGTGTGACATTGTGCTGAGAGAAGACCTTACTAATGCAAAATGCAGAAGGTCCAGGCCGACCTCGATCCTCATCTTCTGGAAGAGGCTCACCACGGGCTTGCAGGGGCCGCACCAGCCTTGGTAGACGTCGACGACTGCGTGGAACCAAGAAGCAGGAGCGCTCAGCGGGCACCAGCGCCCAGCACGTCAGGCAAAATTGATACCTGCACATTCCAACCCCCTCCGAAGGGTATCTGTTTGCAGGGATATTTATTTCATGGTTAAAGGGATTTATTATCCCAGCAGAGTATGAGCGAGTGTGGAAACACAGCTTTCCCTCATGAACTCAGTGCTCCGAATTCTAAACACAATGAAGTGAGTATGGTGGAAAATCGCTTACTTAACACGAATCCTTTGCCTTAAGGAATTTTCAGCTACATTCAGGGTCAGGCCTAGCACAGAGAAGCCCTCAGTAAGTATTTGAAATGGACTGAAACTATCTCTTCTAAAAGGAAGAGGTCGCTGTAGGTGACCTATCAGCATGCAATCAACTCTTAGCTACTTTGATAATAATCATAGCATTAACCTTTCCTCCTGATGCATTGGAAGCCACTTGCTTTGGGTAAAGGAGAGTTTTATCTTTAAAACTTTACTTTATCAAATCAACATTATTCTCCTGGAAAAGTGAACCTGAGAGAGACCTAGGTGGAAACTGGGGTGCCTTCTGCTTTGGTCCCAGTCTCTGGAGTGTGGTGGGACTGGGTGTGAGGGACCCTCTTGTCTGATTGCACTAGACCCTGAGGCCTGTAAGAAGCTAAGCAGCGAAGCCAACACATGTGCGCCAGACACGCACCAGACCTGCCCAGCCCAGTCAGATGCAGCAAGTAAGTGCTAGATGGTGATGGACCGGTGGTCACATTTGAAGGAAGGATGTCTTCCTAAAGACCTCAGCCCTCAGAGCTCATGCCTGATCCACACAGGGGGTGTTTCTGTTCTGCAGTTAGAGGGCATGCTCATGGGGAGAGAGTGTGGACACTGCTTATAAACTATCAGCCCTGCCAGTTTTAATAGCATGCAATTTGCGATTTTACTTTTTGAAGGTTCACATTTCAAAATTTTCACGTCATATGAGAACTGTTAACAAACCATGATATAAATTATCTTTTTTTTTTTTTTTCTTTGGCCATGCCACACGGCTTGCGGGATCTTAGTTCCCCGATCAGAGATTGAACCCGGGTCCTCAGCAGTGAAAGATCAGAGTCCTAACCACTGTACCGCCAGGGAATTCCCTAAATTATCATTATTAAAATTAGCATAGACTCTGGCAGCACTGTCTTAACGCTGTACTGTAGGCCTCAGGGGAGCAGGCTTTGCAGTGGAGAGGCGACCTGCATTGGGCATCGTGGAAATGCCAGGCTTGGACCGGCAGAGAGCGAGGCCATGGTGGGAAGCATGGTGGGGGAGTCCAGGGGCCGCTACGGTTGGGTTGATCAGTGGTGGCAGAGATCACTGGAGGAGTGGGGAATGTGGGTTTGAGGAGTTCCATCTTGATTTACTAGGCAACAAAGGTTCACAGTAAGTTTTAGAAAGGAGAGAGAGTTAATATTTACTGAACTACGAGAGGGCATCTGCACTTTGCTTTTCTCTCAAAAAATCCAGCAAGATAGGTATCATTTTCCTACCATAGAAATGAGGAATGAAATAACCAACCCAAGGTAAAAAAATAAATAAATAAAAATTCTCAAGCAGCAGACCTGAGTTTTGGACCGAGGTTTGTCTGATGCCACAGCCCGTGCTCTTTCAATGACTCTGGGAAAGAAGATGCATGAATTCAAGAGTATGGGTTAGTTCAGCCAAGCAACATAGTTTTGCAGAGAAAGTGAGAGCCAGGCTGGGTTTAAGAGGGACGAGGAAGCCAGACACAGGGGTGGCTGTGTTGAGGGAGGGGAGAAACGAAGGAATCCCTGAGACTTTGAAAATGTAGTGGAAAGACTGGGGGTGGCAGTCCTGTGGGTGTGAGAAGGACCACCTTTGAGCCCAGCAGAGAGAAGGAACTGGGTGGAGGCAGGGAGAGAGCATCTGGGGAGGGAGGAAAGTGAACTAGATTCTAGACACGTTGCATTTCCAGTACCGACCAGAGAGTTTAGGGCAAATAGCCCCAAAGTCAGCCAGACACCAGCAGGGGCAAGAGAGAAGGATCTGGTCCTCCTCAACATCCAGGTGGAGGACAAAGCTTCTTTGAGGCTTCTTTGAGGACAACAGCTTCACAGTTGAGGGATCTGGAGATTTCAGTAGACCACAGGAATGGGAGAGAAAGGCATTTGGGTGACTCCAGGAAAAAAATCCTTGAAGAATTAGAAGACCCTGTATCCAGGCCCACCAAGGAGACCAGGTTCAAGCCCTGGCGGGAAAAAATTGGGAACCAATTAGCTGCCAATCTCTATGCAGGGTTTGCATTGCTAGGTCAGCCTACTCATTTGCACCAGCTTCCCATCTCCTCTTGCACTCCCTGCCTCTACAAGGAGTGGTGGGGACAAAGGCACACTTCCCACGGTTGTGGGAGAGAGGTGGCTGAGGGCGGGAGAGGAAGTTATGAAGAGATTGACTCTGAAAGGCAGGAAGCAGAAAGAGAAGGAGGGAAAGGAATGGCAGAGAAAATGAAAAGGGAGGGGGGTGTGTGTGTAAATCTGAATAGACTTTTGCATGTTTGAAGGCAGGTGGAAGTGAGCCAGCAGAAGACCAGAGTTCCAAGATGGCTGACCTTGGAAGCCCATCTCTGCTGGTTCTAGAAAGAGGAAAGAGCCTGAGTTCCTGGCGACTGCTTGATGAGGAGGGGCAGACGAGCCCCTGCTGCCTTAGGTCCACACAGTTCCTTCGTGTTGTGCTTCGAGCAGGACTCGACAAAGTCCACACTCAATAGATTAGGGTGCCTGGAACGTGGCAAATCCTCCAAAAATGAGGAGCTGGTGGCTTTCTTGCTGTTGTTAAAGAAACAGAAGTCATGGCTGGTTTGCCCTGGAGCCATGTTCCGGTCGCACACAAGCACATGGACAGCATGGTTAAGACCTGGCACCATCAACAAAGCCTTGTAATCCCTCGAGTAGTAGAGTGTGGCCAGACTTACACCCACATCCCGGACCAACGCAACCGCATTTATTAAGAACCCATTCGGCCCAGCCGTGGACACGTCTGCTCCTGATGGAAATGAAAAAGACAATGGCCCTGTGCTAGAGTCTGGGGGAAGGCATGGAATGCCTACCTTCACAGGGGCCACACCAGGTTGGGTGTGTGCTGGGGGTTGAGACAGAGTCCCACCCCAAATGCCCTAGAGACGCCAGGCGGAAGTGACCACACAGAGGTTCAGGAAAGATTTCATGCAAGGAGGCTGCTTTAGAGCTGCCTGGGAATGAGAAAGGTTTCTATAGTTTGTAGGGGGGTCATAATATTTCAGGTAGTAGGAACAACGTGGATACAAGTGAAGAAGTGGGGAAACTTGTGGCATGTTCGGGAAACAGGTTGGAGCCGAGGACAAACCTCAGGGGACAGTGGGTGAAGGGGCTGGAGGGATGGGGGAGGGGGGCTTGAGTGCTGAAGTCATGGGTGCAGGGGCGGCGATGGAGAGAGATGAGAGCAGATACCAGCT